>NC_082663.1:28197424-28500454 GCF_025265405.1 Mesoplodon densirostris
CTTCCTTCCATGTTTGATCCTCTTCCCTGGATTCCATGTCTTCCTTTCTCTTCGTTTACTACTTCATGTTGGTGGACAGGATTTTCCAGCTGCTTTTCAAAGAAGGATGCATGAGGTTAGGTATAGAATCCTTGGTTGAAAATAATTTTTTTTCTCAGACTTTGGAAGACATTGCTGTCACTTCCTTCTGCCTTCTAGTGTTTCTCTGAGGAATCTGTTCCAATTCCCAGTCCTTTGTGTGTTACCTGTCACTTTTTTCTATGAAAAGTTTAGATCTCTTTTCTTTAGGCTTATTGTTCTGAAATTTCATGGTGATGGTGAAGGTCTTCTGCCTTTCATCCTGGCAAGCAGCCTTTTCATTCTGGAGATGGTGCCCTGCAGTTCTGAGAAATGCTTTTTGTGTTGTCTTTGATGGTTTCCTCCCTTACCTCTCTTCCTAATGGGCCTTCTATTATTTAGGTGTTCTACTTTAGGAGAGATTTCCTTAACTTTCTCTTTCCATTATTTCATGTGTGTGTGTGTGTTTGTGTGTGTGTGTATACATGCACAGACTGGAGAACTGTACTGAATTGTGATCTGGTGGGCAGTTTATTTTTCCTTCTGTTCTTAGTGGAATTTCTATCATTTAGGTGATTTACTTTCAAGAGTTCTCCTTAACTTTGTCTTCTCATTCATTCTATTGATTAAAAAAAAAAGGTTTCAACTGTCACTTTTTTAGGTTTCTAGCATTCTTCTTTGTTCTCAGCCTATTCCTTGTATAATAACATACTATAGGGGTTTTAAGTTTCTTTAGAAAAGTTTCTTCCAATCTCCCTGCAAGGTAAGCCTATGGCTTTTTGGCGTTGCATGCAGGAAGGGTTTGGGAGGGGAAGTCTTATCATTCAGTATGCAGACTGTAACTTAACTCTCCCAATGTCCAGGCAGAACCTCATCCTTGTGTTCCTTGGACGCTGGTGTCCCAGAAGGCTGCAATCTCTCTGATTCTCCAGAGAATAAACCAAACAGTCTTCTGGGAGGTGCAGCATGGAACAATCACCTGACTACGCAGGTAGGGTTGCAGACAGAGGTCTAACTACTCTTTATGAAGACTTTGAAATAATACCCTTATATTTAGTCCCCTTTCTTCCATTGTACCTAGCGCCTCTAATTCCTGAGACTTCCTGGGTTCTTCAGGGCAAATGATCTTGCTCTTTCTACCCTTTACAGGCATTTAAATTTGACCTTCCTTTTCTCTGCTGCATCATATACCAATGCCCTATTTACCTTCTGTTACCACAAAACTGGGTTTGCCTCTTGGTGGGTGTTGAGCCAAAAGACACAACCAAGACAAAGATCTGGAGAAGGAAGGATTAATTACTTGCAGGAAATAAGGAGAACACTGGGGATCTCTCCCAAAGCAGTATCTCCCCAACAGCAAAATTGGGGAAGTTTTAAGCTAAGGGTACCTGCATATTCATGAAGCGGTTTGAACAGAGGAGAATTCAGCATAGAATTGGGGCAAAGGTTGACAGATGCCAAGCTTTAGTTGAATGAAGTCACAAGGGTCAGAAAATGTCAACATCCTCATCCCTTAGTCTCCAGTTGATCAGGTGGTTGAATACTCAAGGGGGGTTTAAATTCTGCAAAAATGTGCTTCAGGCTAATCCTTACCATGGAAGCAGAACTGGGAGTCTTTACAACTGATTTATTAATCTGTAGATACTATCCTTAAAGCAGACATTCCCCAAATTCAATTATTCCTAAAAAGATTACTTAAAAGCTCTTATCTCAGTTACCTCTATTTTATTTACTTAAAAGTTTTTGACAGCCAAAAAAAGGAATTCCCTAATTCCCTGGCTGTCCAGTGGTTAGGATTCCATGATTTCACTGCCTATGGTGCAGGTACAATCCCTGTTCGGGGAACTAAGATTCCACAAGCTGCGCAGTGTGGCCAAAAAAAAGTTTTTGTCATGTTATTATTTTTCTTGCTAACAAAATTTGTAACAGGAATAATAAAGTCTTATTTGATTTCAGTAAACCTAGGTACAATAAAAATATTATACTTAATGTTGAGGACTCTGAATTAATCAAACCAACAAGCTTAAGCTAATGTTAATACCAGGTATTAATTCAATACTGAATATTTCCCAGATCACGTGAACCTGAAATTCATTCTGTCCAGCTTCCTTTATATTTTTTGAGTAAGTGCTTAATTTCCTTTAAACCAATTAAATAGACCTTTCACAAATTAATTTTGGCAACCCCATACATCTACAACACACACATAGATACGTACAAACACATAAACACAGAGACCATGAGTTCTCATTCCAAAATTTCAGCCATGAATCAGGCACGACAATGTAAAACCCATCACTTACAAAGGAGGTTGGATTCAAGTTGGGTTTCTGGTAGATGGAACAAATTAAGGTCACCTGTCTAGATGACTAAACCCTCTCTACTAATATTTATGGAAAAGACCCCCATAATATATTTGCATTTTAAAAAGCTGGCAGAAAGAAGGGTTCCTGGAGAAGTGCAGGTAGAACACTTGCATCTCAGAGGCATAGGAGGAAAAAGGCAAGTTCCTCCTTGGAAAACTTTGTTTCCTGAAGGCCAGAAAAAAGTCTTTTCCTCAGAACTTACAAGCCTCTTAAGATAAGTAGGGGCAGTTTGGGGAGTGGTAAAAGGACTGATGGGTTTTCAGATTATTTCTGGAGCCACACCTCTGGTCTCATAAAGACTAGATTTGTAAAACAAGGACAGTTCTTTTTTCCTCAGAGAACTGGGTGGTCACCTCAATGAGATCGAAGGACTGACACACCCGGTCCCTGTGTTGGAATGCTTTACTCTCCCTCTTTTTGCTTAGCAGAGAAGTTCTCCCCACCAAATTCCTATCAGTCTCCAAATATCAGCTATGGTCAGTTTAGTCAGACTGGTGGCCTTGCATTTTGGTAACCTATTTACAACCACTTTTGGGGGTCACACACCTCAAAAGTGCCGTGTGATCCCAGAAAAATTTCTGGGTTTAAGAAATTCTTCAACTATGGCCCTCAGTTTGGCCTTTGGTCTGAAGAGATTTGCCTACAGCCTCAGATAGTCCCATTTCCAAAGGTAACTGTTTAGTAGTGTCTTCAGAGTGGAAAAGCAATCAGATAGAAGATCACTAGAATGAGTACTCAAAGAAGGATAGAGGGGAGCGGTGGTTAAAGTTTTAGGTACCTTTTATACCATTAATCTTTCATTAGCCTTCTACAACGTATCTTTCAATGAGGCTATTTTGGAATTTTGAAGCCCTTTGGAGCTTCTGCATACCAATTAAAATAGGTACAATAGTTTAAAATGAGGGCTCTCTAAAATGTTAAGTTTAGATATTTCTCCAATTCAAAGGATCCGTGGAGGTAGCTCTATGAATATTTTTCCCTGCTAATAAAAGATGAAAATGAAACAGGAGGGAAGGGCAGGGGACAACCTTTAAAAGCATGACATAGTCATAGGACGTGACAAAAACTTAAAACCAACTAGGTCCAAGATAGCAGAAGATTCAACTTCCAGTAGAACTTGAGCCTCATTATATGCTTATTGTAATACATTAGCATATGCTAAATGACACATCCACTAGCACCATGACCATTCTAAGGCCAACCATAAAAGGTCAAAAAGTGGGCGGTGAACCAATTCCTGGAAATCTCTGCCCCTTCCCCCCCGAAATAGTTGGAATAATCCTCCCACTCATTAGCCAATGAAATTACCTAGCCCATAAAAACTAACCACACCATATTTCAGGGTTTCTCGTCTTCTGAGATGGTCCACACTCTGTCTGTGGAGTGTGTTTCTCTCTAAATAAATCCACTTCTTACCTATCACTTTGTCTCTCATTGAATTCTTTCTGAGATGAGACATCAAGAACCTGAGCTTCATTAAATCCTGAGACCAGGTGTGTGCTCTCAATTAAAAGACCGTGGTTTCAAGCCCCAATCTGAATTGCACGGTTTCAAAAACATTTACTACTGCTGTTTCCAGTAGACCCTGCAAGCACAGATTCTGAAGACTGATGGCTTTAACTGTGCACTCAAAATTGTCTTGGAGTGTCAAAAGAACCCCAGCTTGGCCATTTCAGGGCCTGATTTCCTTTAGTTCCCAATTAAGTACTTGCAAGCATATATAAACCCAGCTGGCATTCCCATAGGTGGCTGTTTGGCTTTTGAGGTACAATTTCCCAGTATTAATTTCATAGTTCAATTCAGATATGAGATATCCGAACAACTTTCTGAGGACAGTGTAGTGGATCACACATGTGCTGCTTCTGAATCTAGCTCCCCAAGGAGGGTCGGTTTGACTTCTTTTATGAGGCTTGGTTTCTCCCAGTGATAGCCTAAAACCATCACGGGTGCTCAGAGGCGCTCAGTGATCAGTTTCCATCAAGCCCCCTAGCCGAGCACTATTTACTTAGTGGTCATGGTGAGGGTTCCCCTATGGGACCACTGCGTGTCACGAGGATTGATCCTCAGACACTTCTGCAAGGTCCTCAGTCACCTGAGGATGCCGTGTGGCTGGAAGGAGAAAAATATCCTTTTATTCTTTGTAGCTGAATAATTCAGTCTCTCATTTCACTAGCAAAAGTTTTGTTCAGCCCATATATCAACTCATTTTTTTCCAATTTAACCCAAATTTAACAAAAACCTGACCACCTATGTTTCCCTGGGCCTCTTGCCCAGACCCCCTAGGCCTTGCCTAGGAGACGCACCAGTGCCCCTTAAGATTCCAAGTCTTAAGTGAAAACCAGCTCACATGAAATTTTGAGGATCATCCCCCAAACAATAAGATCCAAATATCAGGAGAACTCACCGGAACACCTGAGGAGTACCGAGAAGCAGTGGGGCTCAGTGGGCCATGCTGGTACTGAGGGCCAGTTCCAGGTGGACTCCAAGTGTCCTCTGCCAGGTGTCTCTGATATCCTGCTGACTACACCAAGCATATGTCAATGAAAAATAAATCAGTCGATCTAAAAAAGAAACAGAAATCTTTATTCAAGCCAAATTTGAGGATTATAACCTAGGAAGAGCATCTCAGAAAAAGCTCTGAGAACTGTTCCACCCATCAGAAGTCAAGGCACCGTTATATAAGTTTTTTGAGACAGAAGCTGTACACGAAATGACATATTATTGACAGTTTACACAATCCAGATCTAAGCACCATGCGACCCCTATCAAGAAGGAATGTTATTTTTAAGGAGTTGTCTTATTAATGCTAGGAGAATGTTGCCCTTTATGGTTGAGCAGGTATTTCCACTGATGGGGGAGGTTTGGTCAGTGCATAATGCAGACACACAATGCACAGTTTGGGGAGAGAGGAGGCCAAAGGGCAGAGAAGGATTTCTACATTTAAATTTTTCTTGTCTCACCATAAAATATGAATTTTATTTCACACAAGAAAGAAGTGACTGGACATGGGAGGGAGATGGGGTGGGGGGAGTTTTGGGGAATAAGAGGCAGGGTTACTGTGGAATTGAGGATGGTATGATTAAGGGATGGTGCCGTCCTAGGAGGTACTGCATAGATAATTGTATTTAGACTCACAGTGGCCTGTGTGAAGTGACATTTATATGTTGACTTTGAAAATACAAAGTCATGTGCTTTCTAGAGGCTCTTAAAGATAATCAATCTGGGAGAGATTTAGGTAGAACAGTTTCTTCGAGGTATGACTTCTTGGAGTTTTCAGTATCTCAAAGTTCATTATGAGTCTCCAATGATGCCAGAACTTCATTTACGCAGGGAAAGCCTGATCTATGAATATTCACGTCTATTTTACCTCTAAGCAGCAGAGGGCAATCTTGCCCTCCTTATGCAGATCGACATACATTTGACAAGGTTGAGATAAATCAGTTAAAATAACCTTAGCTAGTTGCCACTTCTCTACAAAGACAGAATTAAATTCTTTCATACAGTCCAGGCAGGGCTTCGAAACCCTCTCCTGATAAAATGTGAGGCAGAGAGTACCTGCTTCCTGGACGAGTTGGTTCACAAGAAGAAGGGGATAGGGCTGATTGGACACAACTGGCTCTTTCTCCTCCATCAGATAACTGTCCCCTTAGTTGGGGAGTGGAGAGTGAAGTAAGCTGAAGAGAGGGACCAGGACACTGGGTCTAAATAGGAGTAGAGAATAAACATCCCCTCTTAGAAACTGTTTAGATTCTTATTCCTATTCAAATTTACTCCAGCCAGTGAGAATGGCCAGGTAGATAAGAGAGAATTCACACACGCATATTTTGTCTGCAAAGGTCAAAACTTCAGCCCAGGCCTTTTCTCTGAAATATAAGTGAGACTCTGAATTTTTTTTTCTGTAACCACTATTTTCAAAAAGCATCTACCACTTGGAACCTCAATTATCCTCAATTGACTGCATACACAGAGGCCCAAGGTCTTGGTTTATGTGATTTGGAATGAATAAATTCAATGCACTGAGAAGTCTCAGCACCAGCTCATGCACTAAGAGAAGAAACAGCACTTATGTGATAAAACCTCCATCTGTGGCTGATCCTGGGCAATGTGTAAGCTGGACATGGGCAGGGCAGTGGGGGGGAGTGGAACTGAAGGGGAAGGCGGGGGACCTGGGCTCCAAAGTCCAACTAGAAGTGGTCGAATCCTTTCCCCTCTGTGGGCTTCAGTTTGATTTCCTGCATAAAATGAGAGGTTCGAATATGATGGCATCGTTCCACCTTAACACGAGTTTTATTTTAAATGTACAAAAGGAATAGTATTTTACTAACGATATGCCTATGTTAAAAAAAAAATCAGCCAAGTGGATGTGATGACATTTCAGATAAAGAATAAAGGTTTGTAGATGGCAGAATGGACAATTACTGTTCTCTATCAAGATTCTTAGCAGAGGGACTTCCCTGGTGGTGCAGTGGTTAAGAATCTGCCTGCCAATGCAGGGGACATGGTTTCGAGCCCTGGTCCAGGAAGACCCCACATGCCACAGAGTAACTAAGCCCGTGCACCACAACTACTGAGCCTGCACTCTAAAGCCCATGAGCCACAACTACTGAAGGCCATGAGCCACAACTACTGAAGCCTGTGCGCCTAGAGCCCGTGTTCCACAACAAAAGAAGCCACCGCAGTGAGAAGCCCGTGCACTGCAAGACACAAGTAGAGAAAGCTCACGCACAGCAATGAAGACCCAACGCATCCAAAAAATAACAATAAATAAATAAATTAATTAAAAAACCAAAAAAGTTTCTTAGCAGAAAACAGCAGAACTGGCTCTAGATCCAGTGGAGAAGAGCTCGTTAAAAGATACTAAGTATTTACTTCACAGAACCTCCAGGTCAGGATTGGGGTTGGACGTGGAAACTGTGCAAGAAGGAACAGCCCAGAGGGCAGTGCTGGATTCCTGGTGGAGCCCTTGCTGCAGCTTCCAGAGGACTCCAGCTCACCGCACCTGTGCTGGGGCGGGGATCCGCCTCGCATCTCCACCAGGGCTGCCTAGTAAAGCTGGGCATCTCTCGGCCATCATCGTTCATTCTCCTCTCTTGGCCAGCTGGATTCTCAGCGTGCCTGCCTCCTTCTTCCCAGTGAAAATCTTGCTCCTTGTGCTCTAGTTTCAAGGGAGGTTGGTAAAGGGCTTTGCCTCAGGGAGGTAACATGCATAAGGGAGTAATTGCCGAGATGTAGGAACAGAACTCAAAAATATTGCATCACCAAAGAGTATAGCAAATGTCCCTGCCCGCTGTGATTATATCATCCTACAGGCAGAAATCCAGGAAACTGAGATTTAATGCATCACTTAATGCATTTGATTTGCTTGTGAATGCTCATACATCATGGGACCAGAGAACCACCCTATGTTAATTTGCCATCACATGAAAAATATTTAAAAAATCAATTCTGGGAAGTGAAAGTTGTTACTGTGCTCATGGCTCTGGAAAAGGACGTGTTAGGTTAAATGACTCATTGAATACTAATTCAATGTGCAGCTAAATGGAGAGGTTGGTTGAATAAGCTGTCTTAAAGAGGATTTTTGAGGGGAGGAAGAGTAGTTGGGCAGAGGGGTCAGTCAGCTCTTAAGTGTTTGTTTTGCAGGGGTTAGCTCTTTTAACACATTTCAAAATCACCTAGGGTCCTTGTTAAAATCTTAGGCTGATTCCTGACTTAATGAATCAATATCTGGGGAATATCATCTGGAATATACAATGGTTATAATGGTGTGAAAGCAATACACATTCAGTAGAAACAGTACTTTGAATTTTGAATTTTGATCTTTTCCTGGGCCAGTGATATTTCATACGATCCTCTCTTGTGATGCAGGCAGCAACAGCCAAAACTCCCAGTCAGCCATGTGATCATGAGGACAAACAACTGATACAACCATTCTGTTTTTCACTTTCAGTACAGTATTTAATAAGTTACATGAGATTTTCAACACTGTATTATAAAAGAGGCTTTGTGTTAGATGATTTTGCCCAACTGTAGGCAAAAGTAAATGTTCTGAGCACCTTTACGGTAGCCTAGGCTAAGTTATAATTTTCGGTGGGTTAGGTGTATTAAAAGAATTTTCAACTTATGATATTTTCAACTTACAATGGGTGTATGGGGACATAACCCCATCGTAAGTTGAGGAAGACCTGTATAGTTTAACAAGCTCCTTAAGTGATTTCTTCCATATACCAAACCTTGAGAACTACTGCTTTATATGGGAAGTATAGGTACCCTGAGGAAACAAAGCTTAAAAATTTAAAGCTTATTAATTAATTAATATAGCAGTGTACCATTTACACTGTATTATTTATTCTAGTCTCTGTTGATTTGGTGTAATATCTGCTATTTATGTTGTAGCCTACAAAATCTGAAGTGACAGTGTTTTACTTTTATCAGTACATTTGAATTTCAAATGTCTAAACGTTTCCTAGGAGTCCTTAGTCCACATTTTTCTAAGCCAATCATCACAATCATGGCACAGCTTCTTACCTAAGCTTCTAAATCATTGTCTTTGAAAGCAGAACTGGAAATAGAGCTTGTTTCCCCTCCTACTGGGCTTTTAGCCTCGAATTGGCATTTATTTTTTTGAAATGTAAAAGTCATCCTCCTTCAAGGAAAAATATTCCATCAAATTTTCCCATTAGCTAAGTTTTTGAAGCCAGTACTTCCCAAACTTAATGTGCATCAGAAAAATCTAGAGAGCTGTGGAGTCTGCAAGGCTTCTGACTCAGTGAGCCTGGGATGTGGGTGGGGTCTGCACACTGGGCACTCACCCCAGTGGATGCTGGTGCACGAACCACCCTTCAAACTGCTTGGACTGCCCCAGATCCCCTTGTGATTATCCTTCTGTCATAATCACAGGAGGATAGCTGAATTGTGTAGGACAGTTTCTAATGAGTGAAGTCTCAGGCTCAGGAAGAATGCAGACAAATTGGGGTGATCAAAGTGTTGCATCATGTGTACAGAAATTCCATGGCTGTGCCCCTATGTTGGCTGTACCTGCAGAGACGCTGCAGTGACCTGCAGAAGAGACATGGAGCCCAATTGTTCATCATCATTTCTCACCTGTGGGCTGTGCTTCCTGAGGGCAGTGATATGTAACCACCTCTTACACAGGGCTTTAGGAATTTAATACTTTTGCTATTCCTTTCAACAACCCTGTGAGGAAGGCATTATTATGATCAGCCTCATTTAAAAAAACTGAAGGTCAAAGAAGTTGTCTTGCCCGAGATCATGGCCTGAAAACCGTCACTAGCTACCAGTGAGGATGGATGAACTCCTTAGGGAGCCTTGGCACATGGCTCTCAGCTCAGGTCACTGGCAGCAAAGCTCAGGTGAGAGCAATTGAGCTGCCCTGAGCAAGCCAGCAGAGCTTCCCCTTACCTGGGAGGGAGATGTGGCCTTGGGTTGACACCTGACCCCTTCTAACAAGGCACTTGCAGGTGTGGGTCCTTGGGAATAACCCTCCTCTCCTCCTTTCCCCGAAGGCACATCATAGGGTCTGAAATCTCTCCAAGGAGTATTTTTTCCCTTTGGATTTAAATAGAGCCCATTTGGTCTTGGTGTTATCTGTAAGGTATACCATTTCAAGACCCTGCAAGTACCATTTCCTCTGCAGAAATGGGGACCCAGGATGGCACCCGGCCCATAAGAGGTAGGTACACACTGAGACTCCCCAGACTTGAGCTAGTCTGTGGTGGGCTTAACTGTGTGGTGGCTAGTTAAGGTTAGAGGTGCAGGTGGTGGCTATGAAACAGAGGGGTGTTGATGAGTAAGGATAAGGAAAGATAGGACCCTTCTAGTGCCCAGCCTCAAGACAGGGGAGAACTCATTCTAGGTATGCTCTGGACTGAATTAGAAAGACTACAGAAACTCATGCACCAGCATTTGGGTAAGGCTTCTCTCTCTCCCTCCCTTCCTTCCTTCCTTGTTTCCTGAATAATTTAGTCCAAATATCACTAGGTAGAACTGAGAAAAATTGGGACCACCTATTGTAAGGGAGGGACAGGACCAGAGCAGGGTGTCAGAGCCTACACGGGGTGAGGGAGGCACTTGTGTGGGTGAAGGAACGACAGGAGCAGAGGCCCTGCACCCCTGGTAGTCTTGGCAGGGTGAAGAGGGCGTCCATGTTGGGTAGCGGTGGTGGCCCGGAACCGGAAGTCAGAGCACAGGGGAGGGACGGGTCAGTGGGAGGTGGGGGGAGGTGGCGGTAGGAGATGGGAGAGGAGCCCACAAGTACATTTATGGAGCAGAGTGGGAGTCAGGGAGTTACAAATATGAAGGGAAACTCAAATCAATCTGCGGTACTGCTTTGGAACTGAAGATATCATTGTGGACCCATGATTTTCAGTATATATAGATAGGTATGAAAATAAATATAGCTATGACTGTTCATGTGTACATACCCACACTTACACAGACACCACCTCAAACAGGTGATCCAAAAAAATTTTTGTTTTGGTTGTGTCTCACGTCTTGCGGGGTCTTGGTTACCCGACCAGTGAAAACGCGGAGTCCTAACCACTGGACCACCAGGGAATTCCCAAGTGATCAAAATTAACATTACTAGCAATGGGACAATTTCAAATGGTGTGCCCCCGATAGAATTCAATGAGAAGATTATATCACTTCTGTGATATTCCTGCCAAAAACCATAACGTGAATCTAATTATGAAAAAGTATCAGGCAAATCCAGATTCAGAGACATTCTACAAAACAACTGGCCTGTAATCTTTGGACGTGTCAAAGCCATAAAGGTCGAGGAAAGACTGATGAATTATTCCAGACAGAAGGAGAATATGATAAGTAGATGCAAGGTGTAATTCTAGATTTGATCCTTTTCTATAAAGGACGTTACTGGAACAATTGGTGAAACCTGAATGGTGTCTGTGGATTGGATGCTGGATGGGTATCAATCTTGAGTTCCTGACTTTGATGGTTGTTTTGCAGTTATATAGGAGGAGGTCCTTGTTTATGGGAAATATACTGAAGTATTCAGGAGTGATGGGGCATCAGGTCAGCAACTTATTCTCAAATGGGTTCAAGGAAGAAAAGTTCTTTGCGCTATTATTGGAACTTTTCTGTAAGTTTGAAGTTATTTCCAAAAAAAAGATTAAAAGATGTATGTATTTCTTTAAAATTGCTTTTGGGATTTAAGAAGTTCCTCTTAACTTTTTTTTTCTCATTGAGGTATAATTTACATGCTAAAAATTCAGCCCTTTTCGTTGTATAATTCAATGAGTTTTTGACAAACATATATAGTCATGTAACCACTACGAACATATAGAAACCTTAACTGTGTATGTCTCTGACTTTTAAAGCTGTTAAGGAATTAGTTGGGCTTTTAGAAACACTCTAATTTATTTTACAGTTATAAATATTAAACATTTTATTACAATTCCCTTTCAAATATTCAGATATGGAACATGTAATACTAAAATACATTTGACTTTCTTAAACAGGTTAGAAATCGTATGATAAAACAAGCAAAGGGGCATGGCATGAAACCTGCCCTTCACTGCAGAGAATATTTGCCTCTCCTGTCCTTTCCCCATCAACGTGGAATTAGTGCAGTGTGGGGAGAGGGATGTACCTCTGCCAGGAAAAGCCTCATTGGCAGCAGGGAGAAACCCTACCCACCTGCCCCTCGGCTCCCCAGGCACCTTCCTCAAGATGCCACTCTCCCCACAGCTAAAAAACACACCTACACGCTCCACTGTGGTCTGCAGGCACTTAACTTCCTTGTCCTCCAGTCAGCTAATGGGCTGTGAGGTACAGGCTGACACTTGCTCAGACACAGCAGAGACCAACGCTGTGAGCTGGGGCTCAGCTCTCACGGTGGCTTGGAGGGAAGGAGTCAGAAATGGATCATGTTCACTGCAGCTCTATTTACAAGAGCCAGGACACAGACACAACCTAAGCATCCATCGACAGATGAATGGATAAAGAAGAGGTGACACATATATACAATGGAATATTACTCAGCCATAAAAGAAATGAAATTGAGTTATTTGTAGTGAGGTGGATGGACCTAGAGTCTGTCATACAGAGTGAAGTAAGTTAGAAAGAGAAAAACAAATACCGTATGCTAACACATATATGGAATCTAAAACAAAAACAAAAACAAAAAACTGGTTCTGAAGAACCTAGGGGTAAGACAGGAATAAAGACACAGATGTAGAGAATGGACTTGAGGACACAGGGAGGGGGAAGAGTAAGCTGGGACAAAGTGAGAGAGTGGCATAGACATATATACACTACCAAATGTAACATAGATAGCTAGTGGGAAGCAGCCGCATAGCACAGGGAGATCAGCTCGGTGCTCTGTGACCACCTAGAGGGGTGGGATAGGGAGGGTTGGAGGGTGGGAGATGCAAGAGGGAGGAGATATGGGGCTATATGTATAGCTGATTTACTTCGTTATAAAGCAGAAACTAACACACCATTGTAAAGCAATTATACTCCAATAAAGATGTTATTAAAAAAATAAAGAAAGAAAAAATCGATCACTGAGCATGAGATGCATAGGTTCTTTCCTTAATTCATTCTCTAGCTTCCCTGCCGACATTCTTGCAGCCAGACAGAAAATTCAGCTCGTCACAACTCAGAGGTTCAGGGAAAGGGAGACTATTTTTTCTGTAATCGGAACTTTCTCCTGAGCCCTCTCCTGTGGGATACTAGGCAAAAATTAATTACATCTCCAATCCTGTCTAAAGTGCATTCCCTTTAAATGGGGTTCAGTTTCCATTAGTTAAAAATGCTCAATCCCTCATATAGCTTCTCTTCCCATCTTTATTAATAGGATTGTGTCTGATTTTGAAGAATATAGCTTACTTGACCTTGTGGCTCTGCAGGGAAGTTGGGGTCCCCAGGAAGCCCTAGAGACCTCTGCTGCCCAATAAATCTCCTGGTTTCTGGATGATTTGTCTTTCCTGCTGGGTAACATCTGGGTGGGTATGACTCAGGGTTGTTATTGTTCCATAGGCAGTGCACTCAGAGGTGCTTTCTGGGTGGTCTTATTTCATCTCAGCTCCTGCTGGCACCATGAACAACTAGAGAGCAGGCTAAGACACTCATTTGTCTCCAGCTTCTGCTTTTTGTCCTGCAGGATTTTCTGCAGGACCCCGTTGTCCCAATTAAAACAACTCCTTCTGGCAATTTCCTCAAGACAGACAGGCAGGTATGTCCAGGTCCTGTGCAGCTACAGTGGACAGGGCCATGGACCTGGGATGCTGGGGAAGTGGCTGAACCTCTCTCTCCCTAAGATTCTTCATCCATAACATGAAAATAACAGTAGCTAATGTTAATTGAGCACTTACTATATTTGGCACTCTTCTGTGTTCTTTATAATATACCAGGTAGTTCCCAAGTCAGTGCCTCTCAAATTCTCTGAGAATGACTAGTTTCAGAGAAACAAAGAAACAAATGACTAGTTTCTTCTTTAATTTCCAATTTTACACAGAGCAATGTTTTTACAAAATACAGTAAGTATGAATTAATAAAAAGTTACATAGAAAAAAACTATAAAACTTGTACATATTGTCCATTGAAAGTTTAAGTGACTAATACAATCACTATTCTATTATTAATACCTTGTTTCTTCACAAGCATAACTTCACAGAGTAGAATAGTGACTCCCCATATTAAAGGCCTTTATACACACTTTGAATAAATGCTGTATGTGTCAATATTTAGAGCTTGTAATGTGACAGATGAGCTTTCTTTTTGTTTATAAACTCATCGATCTAAGTTTCTCTACTTAACTATACTTTCATATTGATCTAGTTGCAGACTGGTAGCAAACAATTTGTGGATGGCATTCATCCATAAAATACTCTTTGTTTTTTGTTTTTGTTTTTTAAGAATTATTATTTTTTTATTGAAGTATAGTTGATTTACAATATTGTATTAGTTTCAAGTGTACAGCACAGTGATTCAGTTATACATATATATATATATATTCTTTTTCAGATTCTTTTCTCTTATAGGTTATTACAAAATATTCAATATAGTTCCCTGTGATATACAGTAGGTCCTTGTTGGTTACCTATTTTATACATAATAGTGTGTATATGTTAATCCCAAACTCCTAATTTATTCCTCCCCCCTTTTCCCTTTGGTAACTATAATTTTGTTTTCTATATCTGTGGGTCTATTTCTGTTCTGTAAATAAGTTCATTTGTATCTTTTCTTCTTTTTTTAGATTGTACATATAAGCTATATCATGTGATATTTGTCTTTCTCTGTCTGGCTTACTTCACTTAGTATGATCATCTCTAGGTCCACCCATGTTGCTGTAAATGGCATTATTTCATTCTTTTTTACGGCTGAGTAATATTCCATTGTATATATATACTACGTCTTCTTTATCCATTCATCTGTTGATGGACATTTAGGTTGCTTCCATGTCTTGGCTGTTGTAAATAGTGCTTCAGTGAACATTGGGATGCATGTATCTTTTCGAATTATAATTTTGTCTGAGTATCTGCCCAGGAGTGGGATTGTAGGATCATATAGTAACTCTGTTTTTAGTTTTTTAAAGAACCTCCATACTGTTCTCCATAGTGGCTGTACCAATTTACATTCCCACCAACAGTGTAGGAGGGTACCCATAAAATACACTTTGAAAAGCACTCTTTCATATGTTTTTACTTGCATTAACTAATTTAATCATCACAATAAGTCTATGAGGACAATATTATTATTATACAGCTAGTGAATTCATCTAATAAGTGTCAGAGTTTGGGGACCCAGGTTTTGAGACTCCAAGGCCCCTGTTCATACCATGTTGTAAAGGGATGAAGGGATGTGCCAGGTAGATTTTTCTTTCCTGGGTCTTGGAGACCCCTGGTGGAGTGAACTAATGATCAGCAGCCTGTGGAAACCAGCAAACGAGATGAGGTAGTTAAGGGCATGGGATGGAATTAGAGTGGGCTGGAGTGGTCTCTGCCCTCCAGGACCAATGAAATTAATGGGCAAAATCAAAGAACCTGTGGTGGGGTCCCGGCTCCTGGTCCTGGGGGTGTAGGGAGGCCCAAGACTAAAGAGGCCCCTGTTGTTCAGTGTTGATTATATCATTCAACCAGAAGATAAGGAGTAAAGCATGCAAAGGATTGCCATTTCTTCTGCAAACCAAATGGCTGATATGGACTGTTGATTGTAGATAGCAGAACAATCGGACTAGTTAACCAAATGCAGCTGAAAGAGATGCTTGACCCAGCTGTCCATCCTGCTGCATTCCTCATTTAGGAGGGAGGCTTGGCTCCTAATAAGTCTTTATTTCTAAAAAGTTCTAGAAACTTCCCTTTTTAAAGTAAAGTGTTTTAATGGAAAGGGAATAAAATGTTTCCAATACTTTACCTTACTCTTGCAATTTAAATAAGATCTTAAGGATTTGGGAAACATCTTCTCCATGATAAAGCAGATAAAGAGGTAGAGGGTATATTTCTTGAATTGTCTTATCAAAAGGAGTCTGGGTTAGAAACAGGTGATGCTATTCAAGCTGTTCTTGCCAAATGCAGGGAGGTGGAAAGAAACCAAGAGAGGGTACAGTGTGTGTGTGTGTGTGTGTGTGTGTGTGTGTGTGTGTGTGTGTGTTTCTCCACTCTGGGTGGCAGCTCTCTGACTTTCTCACCAATAAACTCTGATCCAGCCTGACTCCATAGAAGTAGAGGTGACTGCGAGTCAGCAGTAAGTAATGGGACTATCTCGTTTACAGAAGACTCTCAACTTACTAGGGGTAGACATGAGTGAGGCCGAGGTTTGAGAACTGGGGTACAGGTGTCCATCTGAAGTACTGCACCTACAACTTCTCCTCCTCTGTTCCTTGGACAGGCCTTTCTCCAAGACCTAGTATAAGGCCCAGGTCTGGAGTTCCATTTGACAGTACCCCATCCCCATGCCAAGCTACAGAGAAAAAGAACACACCAGTTTAGCCTAAAACACAGTATGATCACTTGCTTAAAACACTTTAATGACCCTATCCTTAGGCTAGAGTAAACATTTCTTAAAAAAGGGAGACAAGTCCCATTGTAATCTCAACCTTTATGGCAGGCAGAATAATGGCCTCCCAAAGCTGTCCATGTCCTATTCCCAGAGCAACTCGTGAATATGTTAGGTTACATGGCAAAGGGATATTAAGACTGCAGAGAAAATTAAGGTTGCTCATCAGCTGACACTAATCTACGGAGAGCATCCTGGGTTATCCAGGTGGGTCCAATGTAATCAGAGGGTCATTATAAGTTGAAGAAGGAAGCAGAAGAAGAGAGTCAGAGGAATGTGATGTGAGAAGAACTTGCCTACCTGGTGCTGACTTTGGAGATGGGAAAGGGAACAATGAGCCGACGCATGCAAGACGCCTCTAGACGCCGGGAGAAGCAAGGAAATCAATCCTCTGCTAGAGCCTCCAGAAGAAACAGCTCTGCCAACACTTCGATTTTAACCCAGTGAGACCTCAGTTGGACCTCTAACCTACAGAACCGTAAGATAATGTTTTTCTTGTTTGAAGCCACTGAGTTTGTGGTAGTTTGTTGGAGGATTTAAGCTCAGCTTCCAAAGAGGAAAGTCAGCAGTATCGTTCTCTTTTCTTTTTTTCTCTTCTGTTGTAGTTCTATCATCAGTTCCACCTCTCTCAATGCAGGGTTAAATGAGAGAAACATCCTAGAGCAGGTTAGCAGGTTCTTTCTAGTACTCGGTGGGAGAGCTATTATGAAAATTATTCAAGATTATGAATGTAAAAGGATTCATTCCAGGGGCTTCCATGGTGGCGCAGTGGTTGAGGGCCTGCCTGCCGATGCAGGGGACACGGGTTTGTGTCCCGGTCCGGGAGGATCCCACATGCCGCGGAGTGGCTGGGCCCGTGGGCCATGGCCGCTGAGCCTGTGCGTCCGCAGCCTGTGCTCCGCAGCGGGAGAGGCCACAGCGGTGAGAGGCCCGCGTACAGCAAAAAAAATAAAAAAGGATTCATTCCAGAATGCCTGTGATACCCAGCAGATCTTATAGGTAAAGCGTAGTTCTATCCATTTAAGTGTATTTGCTCTATTGCTCTCTGGAATTATAAGCCCGGGATGTGGGTCCTGGTTTGAAATGCCTCATATACACTGACCTTGGTCAGCCGTGCTGCAGGGAGCAGCCCAGCTGAAAATGATGAAGCTGAAAGGAACGAGGATATGTCCTTATAACAGGCTTAGTAACAGCCCTTTGCTGACAGCTGCAGAAAGGTTTTCAACATGGTGGTAGGACCAGGGAGTATCAGTGGCAGTGCTTTCACTTCTGAGTCCCCAGCAGGGATCGCCTTTCCCAAGACAATGGAGTTCTGAGCTCTGCAGTGAGCTGAGCTTTCTTCCCTGCCCTACTGCCCCCAGCTGGCCCCTCAGGGCTTTGCTCCGTGAAAGGGCTGTGTGACCTCAACCTTTCTGTGGCTGAGTCTCCTCTTTTCTCAAAAGGAAGATAGAACCTCCCTCCCTCCTAGAGACCTGAGAGGATAGCTGTTCTTAGTACCCAGGAAGCAAACGCTGAGGGCTGGGTTGTATGCGATTAAAGTGACGATGATAATGGTTCTATATAATTAATTCAGTCATGTTCTTAGTTAGTTACAGTTGTCATGTGCTTCTCTGTTCATATGAGATCTGTTTCCTTTTTTTCTTTTATAATTTTTTTGGAGTATAGTTGATTTACATTGTTGTGTTAGTTTCAGGTGTAGAGCAAAGTGAACCAGTTATACATACACATATATCCACTCTTTTAGCTTCCTCCTCCGCTCCCCCTGCCCCCTTCCCCCCTTCCCCCCTTCCCCTCTTCCCCTCTTTCTTTCTTTTCTCCCTTCCTCCCTCCCTCCTTCCCTCCCTCTCTCCCTTCCTTCCTTCCTTCCTTCCTCTCTCTCTCAGGATCATAGTTCCCTAACCAGGGATCAAACCTGTGCCCTCTGCATTGGGAGCACAGAGTCTTAACCACTAGACTGCCAGGGAAGTCCCCATAAGTTTGTTTTCTATATCTGTGACTCTATTTTGTAGATAAGCTTATTTGTACCATTTTTTTTAGAGTCCACATATAAGAGATATCATATGATATTTATCTTTCTCTGTTTAACTTAGTTCACTCAGCATGACAATTTCTAGCTCCACCCATGTTGCTGCAAATGGCATTATTTTGTTCTTTTTTATGGCTGAGTAATATTCCATTGTATATACGTACTTCTTTATCCATTCTTCTCTTGGTAGACATTTATGTTGCTTCCATGTCTTGACTATTATAAATAGTGCTGCAATTAACAGCTCATGCAGCTTAATATCAAAAAAAAAAAGAAACTTTCAATAGCAACCTAGATGGAGTGATCAGGGCTTCATCAGCTGTTTATCTACTCATTTACTCAACAAATATTTATGAGCATGCACTACGTGCCAGGCAGCATTTTATGCACTGGTGACATGGGAGAGAACAGTCAAAGATCTCTGCACTCATAGCATGTACTCTAGTGAGGGATCAGTAATAAAAATAGGACAAGTGCTGTAGAAAAATAAGGCAGGGAAGGGGCCAGAGGATTCCTAGAGATAAGGATAGTGAGGGAGGCCTCTGTGAGAATTGAGATTTGAATGAAGATCAGAGGATGTGAGGGAGGAAATTATGTGTATATCTGGGGGAAGAGTTCCCAAGGCAGGGGGGCAGCAAGTTCATCACCACCGGTCATTATCTGTTAATCAGAGAATTGTTAATATTACTCCCTATCCTACGCTCTGTACAGCAGGGCCAACCACTATCTGGTCAAACGTTCTGGGCTTGGGTCAGTCTCTGTTCCTTAGCTTCCAAAATCTTACATTCACCTGCTCCCAATGTCTGAAATATTGGATTGAACCATATGAAATTGCCAATATGCAACCATTTTTGACCCACAGAAATGGAAGCTTCACATGGTTCAACCTAATACATTTGGCAAGGTCCCAAGCTGTAATGAAAAGTAAGTGTAAAATACAAGCACCCCAGGAGTGGCTTGGAGGAGGTATTTGATGTATGTTAACTCTCTTCTCTTACCCTTTCCTCTCTGAGAAAGTCTGGTGATTTAACTTCTTCCACACAAATGTGTAGGGAGCTGATAGTTGAGCCTTTTCTACAGGCTGGCATTAATGATGGTCGCTCTAACTTTTCCAAGCATGTTTATGCTTTAAAGTTTATGTTCCCTGGGTGGTTGGCCATAGGGAACTCATATATACACCTACCCATGGCGGGCATGGTCTTATCCAACAAGTCAACCAATATCTCAATACAATTGGCCGTAAGGGTTGAACACAGCCACAGGCAGGCAACCCTCCTTCCAAGTGCTTTGTCTCATGTCTCAGTTTTTCTCGTAATGGTCCCAGCTAGCTCTGGGGCTTGAACAAAAAGACAGTGCACAGGAGCTGGTGAGAAGAGCTGCCAGTGGATGTTGAATTTCCTCAAGGCTTTAGGTCTGCTCTGATGGCCCTTCAGGACCATTATACACGTACATTGTACCGAGCGAGGCTGACCTCTTCAGGGAGGGCTTCACATTTAGACTTCTGCTGTTTACCCCAAATGCAGTTGAATGTGTGTGTGTATACACCTATTTTTATAAACATTCAAAATTTACAATTTTCATAACTTTGCTTCAACATTCTTTCATTTTTAAAAAATATATTGGAATCCTTAAAAAGTCACTTAGCCTTCTTTAAGAGCTTTCTGAAACCCTAGGTCAATTTCACTGACAGGGTCAAGGAAATGAGAAAGTAGAGGACTTCTCTGTGACCCTGGGACCATCTGGATCACTATCACCTGCAAATGCTGGGGCCTTCTCCTGACTACTGAGTCAGAATCAGTGGGACTGGGGCCAAGGAGCCTACATTTGAAGAAGTTCTTCCATGTAACTTATACAAACTCCAGTTTGAGAGCATAGGGCTAGGAAATTGGATGGGTCATTAGACACTGGATTTCCCTAGGAAAGGACTAGGGCTGAGAATGGAAGGAAGTCAAAGACCCCAATGAATCTGGGGCAGTGACTAATGGTCCCAGAGATGAGGAGTGGAAGAGGGATGTCAGGTGGATGGCATGACTCTCAAGGAGGAAGTCTCTCCCATGAGTGGCCAGGTAACAGTGGATGTGTCTTGGGCCCACCAGATTTTCCAGGCCCTTCCATGGATGTCCTCTTGTTGGAGCTTCACAGCTGTGCTGGAAGGTTCTGAGGTAGATCAAATAATATCAAAACCACCTTATGAAAGAGGAAAGGGGTGATGAACATGCTGTCTCCTGTCCTTACCCCATGCTCTCTCCTTGGCATCCCACTTCTGGTAACACCCAGATGGACACAGCAGATAGGAAACTCCCAAATGGTTCTGCTCTTATTTTAATCCCCAAATCCATATACTATGCTTGATGGTGACTTGATAAAGAGTTACTGATAGTTTAGCTTCCTAGAGTGAAATGTGGGAGCTATTTGTGAAATGCCAGCAATTTATTAATACTTCAGGATGACCTCTAATCAGGAGGAAAATTGGCTTCTTTGTCAAGTGAAGAGGAAGGATAATTGGTGTATTTCAAATAGGCCTTGTCCACATAGCCCCCCTACCCACTTCTTTTGCTTCCAGGCCTTCTGTGAGTCACATCCTTGACAGTGGGCAGAGCCAGTAGGCAGGACAGAAGGGGAACACACAACAGACTTTGAACTCAAGATACTCTGGGTCTAGCCTACTGATCCCAGCCTGGCCAGTCACAGCCACAGCTTAGCCTGTCTTCCTAGGTGGCTTTCAGAAACCCAGGCTTCCAGGCTGGAGTGACTCAGCCGCACATCGGCCTTGTTGAGGCAATGTTCCCCACTCACTCAGCTATCCCATTGTCCAAGAGAAGCCTGGATCTTACCGTTCCCTTTCCTCAAGAGTCTCTACCCCCAGCTGTGAAATTCCCATGAACTGCAGTGCTGTGGGCAGCACTGTCCTTAGGCTTGGGCAGCAGGGGCCCCTGGCCTAAGCCTTGGCTTCAGATGGACATGTCACAAACACTGAATCACAAACACTTCTGCCTTTGTGGTGTAGTAAGAACATTTTTTTAAAGTTTTGGAACTAATTAAGTAAGAGTTATCAGAAAGGAATCCTGAGGTTTTTTCTGATACCAAATATGTCATTCCAACGGCAACTGGCTGACCTACAGTGTAATTCAATTTTGACACTACTTGGAATTAGCACAGACTCCATACGTTAAGGGCTCAATCCCAGCAGACTGTCCCCACTTCATATGCCAGTCACAAATGGGGTCTGCAGGCACCTGCAATGCTGCCCAGCTGACTACAAATTCAGGGTTTCCCATAACCCCCTCTTCAGGTTCCATAATTCACCAGAATGACTCACAAAACTCAGGAAAGCACTTTACTTACAATTACAGGTTTATTATAAAGGAGACAAGTCAGGAACAGCCCAATGGAAGAGATGTATAGGGCAAGGTATGGGAGCTGGCACAGAACTTCCATGCCTTCTCCAGGCACGCCACCCTCCCAGTACCGTTTCTTTGTTTTTTTTTCCTTAATAAATTTATTTATTTTGTTTATTTATTTTTGGCTGCACTGTGTCTTCATTGCTGCATGTGGGCTTTCTCTAATTGCGGTGAGCGGGGGCTACTCTGTTGCGATGCGTGGGCTTCTCACTGCAGTGGCTTCTCTTATTGCGGAGCATGGGCTCTAGGCCTGTGGGCTTCAGTAGTTGTGGCTCATAGGCTCTAGAGCGCAGGCTCAGTAGTTGTGGCACTCGGGTAGTTGCTCCACGGCATGTGGGATCTTCCCAGACCAGGGCTCGAACCTGTGTCCCCTGCATTGGCAGGCAGATTCTTAACCACTGTGCCACCAGGGAAGTCCCCTCCCAGCACCTTTCTGTATTCACCAACCCAGAAGCTCTCTGAATCTTCTTGTTCAAGAGTTTTTATAGAAACGTCTTTATGTAGGTGTGATTGATTAAATCACTGGCCATTGGTGATTGAACTCGATCTGCAGCCCTTCTCTCCTTCCAGGAGGCTGGGGGGCTGGGGTTGACAGTTCCTATAATTTTGGACTAGCACCCTGCCTCCCCGCTGAAGCTATCTGGGGGCCTTAGCAAGAGTCATCTCATTAGCATAAACTCAAGTAGGGTTGAAAGGGGCTCTAAATAACAAAAGTCATCCTATCACTCAGGAAATTCCACATTTAGGAGCTCTGTGCTAGGAATCAGGGATAAAGACCATATATTCATTTTTTTAAAAAATATTATACTACAGATATACACACCGGCCTCCCCAGGCCAGAGAAGAATGTGAGTCTGAGAACCTATAGATTCAGGCTAGGGAGGTAAAAATCACAGCCTGGACCCAAGGAAACCAGAGAGAGAGACTAGCTGCTCTGGCTTAAAGGTGGACACCCCAAGGCACGTAGGGAACATCTAGGGGCCCTGGGCACACCTGGTTTCCCATTAAACTGTGTTCCGTCTCTTCTCTCTGCCCTAATGATGTGGTTTGGGAAGGCGTTTAGAACTGACTGCAGATTATGAATTGGAAAAGTAAGACGCAGGGGATGGGAACCCACCTGTCCTGACCTTCTGGGGAGCTTGGTCAAGTCAATCTCCATAATGAATTTGGGTTCAGTCTTGGGTCTGGGCCACCAGCGTCTCTGCAGGTAGTGCTGGCCCAGAGATGGCTCATTTAGCCCCTCAGTCATGAGAGTGATTCTGGGGGAGTGGGCAGGGCCCAGGATGTAGCTCATTTGATAACTTTTAAACACTTAGACTTTTGGTATGTGGACCTTCAATCATTCTCTTTCTCCAGGCCCCACAAATGCTAGGAGGGAGCCTAAAGCAAGCATCTCTCAGGGCCTAGAATGGGCCGGGAGGACACCAACTTCTTGCCTGATGAAATAACCTTTGGCAGTTTTAGAGAAACTCTGCCATATGCCTCCCTCTCCTGCCTGGGTTGCAGAAGGCAGGGATTAGCACAGACAGGAGGAGGGTGCAGATTAATGCAAAGACCAGGAGGAAGTACCCATCCAGTCCACCCTGAGATGGCCCCGGCTGTGTGCTTGGTCTCCTGCCATGGTCAGTGGGTAGGGCAGGACACTGTGTCTGCATTTCAGCCTCTTTGGCATTCCACTCCTGAATTCTCCTTCTCGACCCAGTACACACACCCATCCACCCACTATGTTCTCCATTCCAGGTGGGCTGCTTTCATGTTCGTAAGCATAACCTGGGCATTCTCGCCTCTGCCTCCTCCCCGTCCTCTGTCAAATTCCAACTTCTTGACCACACATCTCTCCTATGAATTCATGAACAGAAGAAAAGATGTTCTTGGGCTTCCCTGGTGGCGCAGTGGTTGAGAGTCCGCCTGCCGATGCAGGGGACACGGGTTCATGCCCCGGTCTGGGAAGATCCCACATGCCGTGGAGCGGCTGGGCCTGTGAGCCATGGCTGCTGAGCCTGCGTGTCCGGAGCCTGTGCTCCGCAACGGGAGAGGCCACAACAGTGAGAGGCCCACATACCGCAAAAAAAAAAAAAAAAAAAAAAAAAAAAGATGTTCTTAAAAGATGTTTAATGACAGAAGTTATTAAATTCTTACTATGTTCCAGGCACTATGTTAAACATTGAAATTCTCAGAACATATTATCCTTACCAGTCACTTGCCAAGTGAAATCAGGAAGAGTAGAGGTTTTGATATCATAGTGGGTGGTCACACTGGACCTCAAGAGGTGGAATTTTGGGGAGGAAGGATCAGTAATAGTCCAAGGTCTGACCTTCAGTTTAGAAACAGAATTTTATGTGATTTAGAGGTATTGACTTACATTAACCAAACTCACAGGAAATTGATGTATAAACCAAAACATCAATTTACTATATTTCCAGGAGTACTTTATCAGATGATGGTGATAGTTGTATAGGGCGATGAATGATTTTTTTCTTTTGGAAAGTAGTGGAAAATGACATGTGTAGTTTAATCTTTGCCTGCCTCCTCTAGGCACTATGAAGAACAACCACTGCTTTTTCCATGTTTCTCCCTCAAGAGATCGATTTATCAATTGGGCCTCAGCTGGCTTTCACAGGTTGGCATAGCTAGGCTGTATTTCCATTTCCAAATCTTTAATGCTTTGGCTAGGAAAATGAACACAGATTTTGTCAGGGTTCCATGAACTCAAACCTAAAGCTAGATACTAGTGATCCTTTTGCTAGTTAGAAGTGAATAAGCTAAAATAGGAAAAAATTATCATTTTCTTCCAAACATTTTTTTCCCTGAGACATAGGTGACTGCTATTCCTTCTTTGCCAGGAAAAGATAGCAGAAGCCAAAACAAATGAACATGGAGCAAACACATATTAACAGATGATCCTTCTGCTTCACTCAGACATGTGTACATATTA
Source organism: Mesoplodon densirostris (assembly GCF_025265405.1). Taxonomy (NCBI): domain Eukaryota; kingdom Metazoa; phylum Chordata; class Mammalia; order Artiodactyla; family Ziphiidae; genus Mesoplodon; species Mesoplodon densirostris. The sequence goes on from NC_082663.1 coordinate 28,222,247, forward strand.
TGTTTATAGCATGTGTTACAGAGTATGTATTGAATTGATTAACAATTCTCTGAATGTGAAACAACTGGAAAGGAGATGAAAGTACTGTTTTAAACATAGCTGTAGGTTTTAAGTTGCACTCCTTCAAGCTCTTTGGGAGAGACTAGCAGAGTTTGAAATTACTTTCCACTTGCTTTTGGTGGTGGGACTCTATTCCTTTGAATGAGACACTGAGCAGAGATTGGGTTTCTCAGATGATTTTTCCAAACTGTGATGGCTTGTTATTCTGATTCTCTATGTACTAACTATTCTGCTTCGTAGTGTATTTTGAACTATTCCCTTTTAAAGTATTTTACTTTTGAATTTTTCTTCTTAGAAGTTTGGGTTAGCTCTCTGATGGATGGCAAACTCCTTGAGGGTGGAGACTTGTCAATACTTCTTTGAATCGATGAGAGCTTAAAGTACAATGCTGGTTGCATAATGGGAAGTCAATAAAATCTTTAGCGAACAGGTGAATGAATGCAGGAACCAGGGAATTATGCCAAGGCTAGGTTTCCACTGTCTCACTTACAGTCCCTACATGACAGCAGAGTAGCTCTTATTCACCGAAGACCCTGGACAATGCTATGCCAAACTAGACATGGCCCAGAGAGTTGTCTGTCATATAACCTGATAGGAGCCCCAGAACACCCTTCTTTGTTTACTTGGCCGGAGTGGATATTTTCTCCTCCTACTTGGGACCTCAGAGTTCATGAGTAATAGACCAGTAAATGCATCTTGAGGGAAGCTGGCCTTTGGAATCGTCTTATAAAAAAGTATAAATATGAGCCTAGGGATACTGTGGCACAAAGAAATAATCAGCAAGATTTCAATTTGGTGATTATCTTGAAAAAAAAAATCCCAACAATGGAGGCCCATAGCTGTACCACCTTCAATTCTGATCTCCCTGCTCCAAATACTCTGACAATTTAGTTTAAATTGTTCCCAGCATTGTAGCTCCCTAAGTAAGAAGGAAGGGAGAAGTGCTTGTCTGTTTGTATCTTCCTTCCTCACCTTCTGAGGTTCAGATGCATCAGGTGCCCATGTCCCAACCACCAGACAATGAAGAAGAGTTTTCTTAATGCTCTGCTCTTTAGTGGATCACAAAGGCAATAAAGGACAGCTGGCTCCCCAACAGTACATAACGAATCCATTTCTTAATCCACAAGGGCCAAGGAGAGCTAATTTAACCTCATGCTTCATTAGCTCATCCCTTGTCTGAAATCAAAACCAAATGCAAGCCAATCAGCCGAAAACAAATTGCCATTTTGTGCAGCCACAGGTTTAAGCTGGTCCCCTGTGGCTCCACCCATCGGACTCTGTTTGTAATTATTTCCACGGAGTTGGAGAAAGGTGTTCCTGCTTATTATCTGATCAGCACCGTCATCATCTCCCACTTTAATTTCTCCTCACAAGGGTCTTGTGAGGAGAAATTAAAGGGCTTGCTTTCCTATTGAGACTCGTGTTACATTTATTTATTTATTTATTTATATTTTTATTTGATTGATTGATTGATTGATTGTGGTACGCGGGCCTCTCACTGTTGTGGTCTCTCCTGTTGCGGAGCACAGCCTCCGGATGTGCAGGCTCAGCAGCCATGGCTCACGGGCCCAGCCACTCCGCGGCATGTGGGATCTTCCCGGACTGGGGCGCGAACCCGTGTCCCCTGCATCGGCAGGCGGACTCTCAACCACTGTGCCAACAGGGAAGCCCTCGTGTTCCTTTTAAGTGAGAAGTGCCAGCTCTGTGAGTTGCCGGAGGGCACAACTTTTTCTCTTCCTGAAGACAAACCACCAGGGGCAGCCACGCACGACCAGGTCCAGGTTTGTGACCAAGGTGATAAGGATGACCTGGGGCCACGTGGAGCTGAGTAGCTTGGCCATGGATGTCTGAGATGAGGCAAAACCAGGAGAGGCTTGGAAAAGGAAGGCATTTAGGAGGCCAGGAGAACGACCCTTGTCTGGGAAGATACCTAACAACAGTCTCCAGAGCTGCTTCGTGAAGAGGCTGGGAGGGGAGTGGACATGTGAGTATGTGAGGCTGGCCGCCTGGGTGTGAGAGCAGAGGGCACCCAGGGCTGGGCTTGCTGTCCTCAAATAGCTCCTCACTGTGGGTTGATAATACTGCATTCTCTGGATTCCAGAGAGTTGTTGTTATTGTTCCTGTAAGTATTGATAGTTTCTGCAATTAACATTTTGGGATTGGGGTGAGCCTGAGATACGGACACCCCGAGGTCTCAGAGTGGGCAAGCCCGGCCATAGCTGGCTGCTAGTGGCCTCATCAGTTTACTGCAGTGGGCTGTGCATGTATGATCATCTTTCTATGTTCTATATCTGAAGAGGTTGGGAAATGCTGTTCTAACCAATCCTTTCCCTGACAGACAAGGGTCAGTCAATGTGACTTAATCTCAAGGAAACAAGATCTGCTTCTGAAATTTCAGGCATTAAATTTGTGATCAGGAGACTTTCAAAGGGGCTCAGAGATCAGGCAGAGCATCTGGAAAACTAAGGTCAGAATCCAGGGAGTGTCCAGAGAAATAGGCATGACTGACAAGCAGGAAGATCAGAGCTTGATACCCAGCCATTCATACTCACCCCTGCAACCCTGGAACTCTGACCCAACCAAGACCAGACTATGAGAGCAGGTACAATAGATCCTGGTCTGCAGAAGAACCGAGTAGGCACCCTAGGTTCAAACAGAAAACACCAGATCTAATAAGGAGGTTGCACATTCAAAGCCATTGTCCACCATCTTTCTTCCCTATACGTCAGATGCTGCCCTTGTGATCATATTCAGCATCCTTTCATCCCCCAGCATACACACAGTTATCTTAGTTTGGGTTCCCCTACAAGCAGAGCCTGAGACAAGGACTCGGACGAGAGCTGTTTACCTGTGAGGTGATCTCAGGAAACAGGTGAGGGAGCAGCAACAGTGAAACAGGGACAGAGGAAAAGCCAGCCTCAGGGTGTGTTACAGAGGTTGCTCTGTGGGCAGCTGGGGATCAACAATGCCAGGACCTCTGCGAAGCCTACAGCATCCTCTAGGTTTGTGCACCTGGCAGATGGGGGCAGAACATTTATTCACTTTATTCTCCAATTGTTGAGAGTTGCCGTCAGCAGTCTTAACTCCCCTGTACCTCAGAGCTGCACGTACATGAGGGTGCTCTGGAGCAGAAAGCAGACCCATGCATGGCACGGGCTTGAAGCAAGAGACCCTGGGCTCATGTGGGACTGAAGTAGGGCCTTGGGAATGTGACGAGGGAACCAGAGTTGTCTGCTATATTAGTCAAGCAAGGCTAGGTTACAGCAGCTGTTCTTAAAGTGTGATTCTCAAAACTAGCTGTATCAGCATCACTTAGAAACTTATTATTGTTATTATTTTTATTTTATTTTTTATAATTTATTTATTTTATTTATTTATTTTTGACTGCGTTGGGTCTTTGTTGCTGCGTGCGGGCTTTCTCTAGTTGTGGTGAGCAGGGGCTACTCTTCATTGTAGTGCACACGCTTCTCACTGTAGTGGCTTCTCTTGTTGTGGAGCACAGGCTCTAGGCGTGAGGGCTCTAGGCTCGCGAGCTTCAGTAGTTGTGGCATGTGGGCTCAATAGTTGTGGATCTTCGGCTCTAGAAAGCACACTCAGTAGTTGTGGCGCACGGGCTTAGTTGCTCTGTGGCATGTGGGATCTTCCTGGACCAGGGCTCAAACCCATGTCCCCCGCATTGGCAGACAGATTTTTAACCACTGCACCACAAAGGAAGCCCTTTATTATTATTTTTAAAAGAAATTTTTATTTTATATTGGAGTGTAGTTGATTTACAAAGTTTTGTTAGTTTCAGGTATACAGCAAAGTGATTCAGTTATACATACATCTATTCTTTTTCAGAATCTTCTCCCATATAGGTTATTACAGATTATTAAATAGAGTTCCCTGTGCTATACAGTAGGTCCTTGGATTATCTATTTTATATATAGTCGTGTGTATACGTTAGTTCCGAACTCATAATTAATCCCTCTACCCCACCTTTGGTAACCATAATTTTGTTTTTGAAGTCTGTGACTCTGTTTCTGTTTTGTAAATAAGTTCATTTGTATCATTTTTCTAGATTCCACATATAAGTGGTATCATATGGTATTTGTCTTGATGACTTACATCGCTTAGAATGACAATCTCTAGGTCCATCTATGTTGCTGCAAATGGCATTATTTCTTTCCTTTCATGGCTGAGTAATATTCCATTGTACATGTGTACCACATCTCCTTGATCCGTTCATTTGATGGACATTTAGGTTGCTTCTATGTCTTGGCTATTGTAAATAGTGCTTCAGTGAACATTGGGGTGCATGTATCTTTTCGAATTATAGTTCTCTCAGGGTATATGCCCAGTAGTGGGATTGATGGGTCATATGGTAGCTTTATTTTTAGTTTTTTAAGGACCCTCCATACTGTTCTCCATAGTGGTTGTATCAAGTTACATTCCCACCAACAGTGCAAGAGGGTTCCCTTTTTCCACACTCTCTCCAGCATTTATTGGGTGTAGATATTTTGATGATGGCCATTCTGACTGGTGTGAGGTAATATCTCATTGTAGTTTTGATTTGCATTTCTCTAACTCTTAACCATGTTGAGTATCCTTTCATGTGCCTCTTGGCCATCTGTAGGTCTTCTTTAGAGAAATATCTCTTTAGATCTTTTGCCCATTTTTTAATTGGGTTTGTTGTTTGTTTTGATATTGAGCTGCATGAGCTGTTTGTATATTTTGGAGATTAATCCCTTGTCAGTTGCTCATTTGAAAATTATGTTCTCCCATTCTGTGGGTTATCTTTTGTTTTGTTTATGGTTTCCTTTGCTGTGCAGAAGCTATTAAGTTTAATTGGGTCCCATTTGTTTGTTTTTGTTTTTATTTTCATTACTCTAGGAGGTGGATCCAAAGAGATATTGTTGCAATTTATGTCAAAGAGTGTTCTGCCTATGTTTTCCTCTAAGAGTTTTATAGTATCTGGTCTTACATTTAGGTCTTTAATCCATTTTGAGTTTATTTTTGTATATGGTGTTAAAGAATGTTTTAACTTCATTCTTTTACATGTGACTGTCCAGTTTCCCCAGCACCACTTATTGAAGAGACAGTCTTTTCTGCATTGTATATTCTTGTCTCCTTTGTCATAGATTAATTGACCATAGGTGTGTGGGTTTGTTTCTGAGCTTTCTAGCCTTCTATCTGCTTCCATTGATTTGTAAGTCGGTCTTTGTGCCAGTACCATACTGTTTTGTTTTGTTTTTTTGGCTGTGCCATGCAGTTTGTGGAATCTTAATTCCCCAACCAGGGGGATTGAACCCAGGCCCTTGGCAGTGAGAGTGTGGAGTCCTAACCACTGGACTGCCAGGGAATTCCCAGTACTGTACTGTTTCGATTACTGTAGTTTTAGAGTATAGTCTGAAGTCAGGGAGCCTGATTCCTCCAGCTCATAGAATGAGTTTGGGAGTGTTCCTTCCTCTGAAATTTTTTGAAATAGTTTCAGAAGGATAGGTGCTCACTCTTCTCTAAATGTTTGATAGAATTCGCCTGTAAAGCCATCTGGCCCTGAACTCTTGTTTGTTGGAAGTTTTTAAATCACAGATTCAATTTCAGTACTTGTGATTGGTCTGTTCATATTTTCTATTTCTTCCTGGTTCAGCCTTGGGAAATTGTACCTTCCTAAGAATTTGCCCATTTCTTCAAGGTTGTCTATTTTATTGACATATAGTTGCTTGTAGTAGTCTCTTATGATCCTTTGTATTTCTGTGGTATCTGTGGTAACTTCTCCTTTTTCATTTATAATTTTATTGATTTGAGCCCATTCCCTTTTTCTTGTGATGAGTCTGGCTAAAGGTTTATGAATTTTTTTTAATCTTTTCAAAGAACCAGCTTTTAGTTTCATTGATATTTTCTATTGTTCTCTTCATCTCTATTTTATTTATTTCTGCTCTGATCTTTACAGTTTCTTTCCTTCTACTAAGTTTGCAATTTGTTTGTTGTTCCTCTAGTTGCTTTAGGTGTAAGGTTAGTTTATTTGAGATTTTTCTTGTTTCCTGAGGTAAGATTGTATTGCTATAAACTTCCCTCTTAGAACTGCTTTTGCTGGATCCCATAGGTTTTGGACTGTTGTGTTTTTGTTTTCATTTGTCTCTAGGTATTCTTTGATTTCCTCTTTGATTTCTTCAGTGATCCATTTGTTGTTTAGTAGCATATTGTTTGGCCTCCACGTGTTTGTGTTTTTTTTTTTTTACAGTTTCTTTTCCTGTAGTTGAATTTTAATCTCATAGTGTTGTGGTCAGAAAAGATGCTTGATATGCTTTCAATTTTTGTAAATTTACCAGGGCTTGCTTTGTGGCCCAGCATGTGCTCTATCCTGGAGAATGTTCCATGTTCCCTTGAGAAGAATGTGTATTCTACTGCTATTAGATGGAATGCTCTATAAATATCAATTAAGTTCACCTGGTCTAATGTGTCATTTAAGGCCTGTGTTTCCTTATTGATTTTCTGTCTGGATGATCTGTCCATTGATGAAAGTGGGGTGTTAGTTTACCCCAGTACTATTGTGTTACTGTTGATTTCTCCTTTTATGGCATTTAGTATTTGCCTTATATACTGAGGTGCTCCTATGTTGGGTGCATATATATTTACAAGTGTTATAGATTCCTCTGGATTGATCCCTAGATCATTATTCAGTGTCCTCCTTTGTCTCTTGTAACAGTCTTTATTTTAAAGTCTACTTTGTCTCATAGGGGTGTTGATACTACCACTTTCTTTTGATTTCCATTTGTATGGGATAGCTTCTTCCATCCCCTCACTTTCAGTCTGTATGTGTCCTTAGATCTGAAGTGGGTCTGTTGTAGACAGCATATATATGGGTCTTGATTTGTATCCATTCAGCCAGTCTATGTCTTTTGGTTGGAGCATTTAATCCATTTACTTTTAAGGTAATTATCAATATGTATGTTCTTATTGCCATTTTGTTAATTGTTTGGATTTGTTTTAGTAGGTCATTTTTCTTCCCTTCCTCTTTTGTTCTCTTCTCTTGTGATTAGATGTCTAATTTTAGTGTTGTGTTTGGATTTCTTTTTCTTTTTTTTGTTTGTATCTATAGTAGATTCTTAGTTGGCAGTTACCATGGGGTTTGATATAGCAGTCTATATATATATACAAGATTGTTTTAAGTTGCTGGCCTCTTAATTTCAAATACATTTCCAATATCCTGCATTTCTACTCTCCTCTTCTCATGATTGCTGAGTTTGATATCATATTTGTGTGTGACTGATTTTCTACCTTTACTGTATGTTTGCCTTTACCAGTGAGCTTTCCCATTCATAAGTTTCTTGTTTCTAGTTGTGGCCTTTTGTTTTCTTCCTAGAGAACTTCCATTAGCATTTGTTGCAAAGCTGGTCTAGTGGTGCTGAATTCTCTTAGCTTTTGCTTGTCTGTAAATCTTTTGATTTCTCCATCGAATCTAAATGAGATCCTTTCTGGGTAGAGTATTCCTGGTTATAGGTTTTTTCCTTTCATCACTTTAAATATATGGTGACACTCCCTTCTGGTCTACAGAGTTTCTGCTGAAAAATCAGCAGATAACCTTATGGGAATTCCCTTGAATGCTATTTGTTGCTTCTCCCTTGTTGCTTTTAATAATTTATCTTTGTCTTTAATTTTTATCAATTTGATTAATATGTGTCTTGGCGTGTTCCTCCTTGGGTTTATCTTGTATGGGACTGTCTATGCTTCCTGGACTTGGGTAACTGTTTCCTTTCCCATGTTAGGGAAGTTTTCAGCTATTATCTCTTCAAATATCTCAAGCCCTTTCTCTCTCTCTTCTCTGTATGGGACCTGTATAATGCAAATGTTGGTGTGTTTAATATTGTGGCAGAGGTCTCTTAAACTGTGCTCATTTGTTTTCATTCTTTTTTCTTTGTTGTGTTCCATGGCAGTGATTTCCACCATTCTGTCTTCCAGCTCACTTATCCATTCTTCTGCCTCATTTATTCTGCTATTGATTCATTCTAGTGTATTTTCATTTCAATTATTGTATTGTTCAACTCTGTTCTTTATATTTTCTAGCTCTTTTTTTTTTTTTTTTTTTTTTTTTTGCGGTACGCAGGCCTCTCGCTGTTGTGGCCTCTCCCGTTGAGGAGCACAGGCTCTGGAGTCACAGGCTCAGTGGCCATGGCTCAGGGGCCCAGCTGCTCCGTGACATGTGGGATCTTCCTGGACCGGGGCATGAACCTGTGTCCCCTGCATCAGCAGGTGGACTCTCAACCACTGCGCCACCAGGGAAGCCCCTCTTCTAGCTCTTTGTTAAACATTTCTTGTATCATGTTGGTCTGTGCCTCCATTCTTTTTTTGAGATCTTTGATCATCTTTACTATCATTACTCTGAATTCTTTTTTGGGTAGATAGCCTATCTCTACTTCACTTAGTTGTTCGTCTGGGGTTTTGTGTTTTTCCTTTGTCTGGAGCATATTTTGTCTCACTTTCTGTGTTTATGATCTTTGTTCTGCAGGCTGCATGATTGTAGTTCTTCTTGCTTATGGTGTCTGCTCCCTGGTGGGTGAGGCTGATCAAAGAGCCTTGTGTAGACTTCCTGGTGGGAGGTACTGGTGTCTGCCTACTTGTGTGTGGAGCTGGGTCTTGTCCCTCTGGTGGGCAGGGTCATGTCAGCTGGTGTATTTAGAGGCAGTTGTGGGCTCAGGTAGACTTTAGGCAGCCTGTCTGCTGATGGGTGGGGCTGTCTTCTGCCCTGTTGGTTGTTTGGTCTGAGGTGTCCAAGCACTGGACCCTATAGGCTTGGCTTGGGCCAGGTTTTGTTTTCAAACTAGGGGCTCCAGGAGAGCTCACGCCAATGAGTACTCCCCAGTACCTCCACCACTAGTGTCTTTGTTCCCACAGTGAGCCAACACCCTCCCCCCGCCAGCTCTCTAGGAGACCCTCCAGGACCAGCAGGTATTTCTGGCCCAGGCTTCATTGCTTTTTACCCAGGGTCCCAGTGTACATGAGACCTTGTGTGCACCCACCAAGAGTGGAGTTTCTGTTTTCCCCAGTCCTGTGGAGTTCCCGCAATCAAGCCCCTCTGGCCTTTGAAACCAAATGCTCTGGGGGCTCCTCTTCCTGATGCCAGACACCCAGACTGGGGAGCCTGACATGGGGCTCAGAACTCTCACTCCTGTGAGAGACCCTCTGTGATATAATTAATTTCCAGTTTGTGGTCACCCACCAGGTGGGTATAAGATTCAATTGTACCACAGATGTGCCCCTCCTACCATCTCATTGTGGCTTCTTTGTTGTCTTTGGATGTAAAATTTTTTTTTGGTAATTTCCTGTCTTGTTTTTTGATGGTTATTCAGCAGTTAGTTGTGATTTTGGTGTTTTCATGAGAGGAGGTGGGCTCAAGTCCTTCTAGTCTACCATCTTGTCTCCAACCTCTGGAAACTTAGAAATGCAAATTCGTCAATCTGAATCAGAAATTCTGGGGCTGGGGCCCAACAGTGCTCCATATGCCTCTTTCTAGTCAATCTCCACTCCCGCCCAACCCCTATTCTGAATTTTTCCACTATAAGTTGGTTTTGCCTGTTTTCAAATTTTATTTAAAAAATTATACAGTATATGTTCTTTTGGATAAATTTTCTTGTCTTCAGCATAAACTTTTGAGTTTGTTACATATCATTACTTGTATCCACAGTTCATTCCTTTTTACTGCTGAGTGGTATTCCATTTTATATATATATCACAGTTCATTTGTCCATTCTGCTATTGATGGACACCAGATTGTTTCCAGTGTTTTGAATATTTCGAATAAAGCTGTGTGAGGATTCTTATTATTATGCAAGCTTTTTTGACTGGTAATGTACTCTTGAAGGTTAATGATAATAGAATACAACATGAATGCTGTACTCCAACACTCGTGGTTGTATAATGCATGTTCTGTGGTGATTACTCTAATCACTTGAGCACATCACAGCCACCTTGTTCTTAGGAACTCCAGACAGCACTGCACTTGGGGCCATTCTAAGGAGAGAAATCACCAATAAAAAGCACTAAAATGTGAAAAACATGGCACTAAATAGACCATGAAACTTGTGTGGGTGACACATTTTTTGCAGCTGTGTACTTATCCTAGAGCATGGTTAGTATGTGATTTTGGAGCTAAAAAATACATTTTAACAAATAGGCAAATTCACAAATATGGAATCTGCAAAGAATGAAGTTCTATTGTCTATAAAGCTTGGAACTTGGTGCATGTGGTAGTTTTAAATCAATTATTTAGCACTTTTTTCTTTGAGAGGTTGGTCGATGTCCTCTCCCCTTGAATATGGGAAGGGACCCCTATGTTGTGAGCTCAATTCCAATCTGTGTAGAGGTGACTCCTGGAGAGTGTGTGGGGGGGGGCAATGAGTGGGGGCTCAAACAGAGAAGGAAGTGAAAAATTGCTAAAATCAGGTAAAAGTGTTGGTCAGTGTCAATGTGATTAGGTCATCTATGTCTGCTAACTGGCATTTTTCAAAGTTAGGCTTCTACCCTCCCACAGAGACTGGGAGATAAGTGCTTTATCCTTCCCAATGATTACTTTTCAAAGGAATGGCTTTCAGGTCCTTGACAAAGACACTTCTGGACTATAGGTGATACATATACATCTCAAAGAGACAGAAGAAGGATTTACATTAGTAAGTTTTTAATAAATATTCTGAGAAAAGGGAGGTCAGGGGCCTACCTATCCAAGTGTTGGCTGGAACAAATGCTTAATTCTTTTGGCATGCTTGAGCTTTTCCAGACAGGAACTCAGCAGGGGCTGGGTCATCCCAGGGACACGGCCTTAAACTGCTGGAATCCATGCTAGTGTTTTGTCAATTCTCTTGCTGCAAGGGTTTGGACAGTCATTCATGCCAAGTTTTTGCAGTTCTCAACACCATGGAGCAGAGACAAGTTATCCCTCTGTGTGCTCTCTGAATCCCTGACCCACAGAATCTGTGAGCACAATAAAGTAGTGGTTTTTCTTACACCATTAAGTTTGGGGGTAGTTTAGGAAGAAGCAATAGTACCTGGGACATTTCAGTTTATCTCATCTGGTAGCAGTGACCCCACAGCCTTCTGCCTCTCATTAGTGTAAGCAAACCAGCCCAGCTGGTTAAAGGGCCTTGGATGGGTTGCTCATTCCATCCTCAGTCATGGTATAAAGAACACTCAGCAGTTGGCTGCCATGGGTTGAAACAGGAAGAGTACCACTGTTTTGATGGGCATCCTGCCCATGATTAGCTCCAGGGTAGTGTAGGGTGGTGGAGGTGAGGCAGGGAGAGAAAAAGGCAAGTCAGGAGACAGCAAAGCATTAATGATTGTGCCAGGAAAATTTAGATTAGCAAGTAAAGAGCCCTTGGTGGAGAGATTGCAGTAAGGAACTGTGTGGCAGGGGAGGGACAGAAGGTGATGTCCAGTGGCATTTTCACTGGCCAGATTGTGAGAAGTCATCATATTACAGAATATCAGAGCAGATCTGACTTCAGAGGGCACTGAATCCAGCCTTAGGCATTTCCACCAAAGAATCCCTAAGGCATGAGAGAGGCCCAGAGGCTTGACTGAAGTGGCCTCCACGATTGAGGAAATGTCCTTGAAGTTTCCTATTTCATGTTAAAATTTTTACTCCAGGGCTTCCCTGGTGGTGCAGTGGTTGAGAGTCCGCCTGCCGATGCAGGGGACACGAGTTCATGCCCAGGTCCGGGAGGACCCTGCATGCTGCAGAGCGGCTGGGCCCGTGAGCCATGGCCGCTGAGCCTGCACGTCCAGAGCCTGTGCTCCGCAACGGGAGAGGCCACAACAGTGAGTGGTGGCTGGCGTATCACAAAAAAAAAAAAAAATTTTTACTCCATACTCCACAACATATATTTTATTTAAAAAATTCTTTCCTTCTCCAAACTTTGTGCCAAATTGATGATTTGGAAGCTGCATCATATTTTTCTGTGCTTTTAACATCCCTTGGACACTTGGACTTAGTTCAACACCCTTGTTTCATCAGTAGAGTCATCCACACATCCATTGGTTCAACTTTACCAGGCGTCCTTCCCGTGTCAGGCATGGCATTAAGAACTGGATGGATGATGGTGAATAAGAAATGACGCTTGGGGACTTCCCTGGTGGTCCAGTGGGTAAGACTCTGAGCTCCCAATGCAGGGGGCCCGTGTTCAATCCCTGGTTGGGGAATTAGATCCTGCATGAATGCCACAACTAAGAGTCCACATGCTGCAACTGAGTCCGCATGCTGCAACAAAGATCCCACGTGCCACAACTAAGACCCAGCACAGCCTAAATACATAAATAAATAAATATTTTAAAAAAGAAATAATTCGCCATTAGGGAGCTGATCATACACTGGGAGAGACAGAAATGGAATTGAATTATTGCCTGAGACATGACCAATGTCCACAACTTGTTCGTGGCAGAACTGAAAACTAGCAACCAGTTCTTCTGCCCCCAGTTTAGTCAGCTTGCTTCTCACCATACTGCCTCTCCTTCAAACACTGGGAAGACCTCAGAAAGAGGATTAGCATCAGACATTAGTAAAGTAGAAACACTGGGCTCATAGTTTCAGCCCCTGGATCCTGCACAAGAAAGTATTTTGCAAGGCACATCATGTTTTCCAGTACTGTGGAGTTAAGAGTTGCTTGAATGTTTCAGGTGTCTATAATTAATTACTAGCTATGAAGATTAGCTTAGCTCTGTGTGTTTGTTCTGAAAGGATTACCAAGTTCAGCTTCCAGAATAATCTTCCATTTCTCAGTTGCTAAAAGCCCTTCATGTGTTCCACCAACTTAATTACCTTGGCATCAACACATTTTTATTAAGTGCTTACTATGCACTAGGCTGTGGGCTATGGGTCCAGGAACAGAAATACTAGACAATAGTGTCCCTCCTCAAAGGGCTGAGTCTAGAGGAGCAGCATGTAAGCAATAATATTGTTAGAAGCGTCCTTGCTAACCTGGGTTTAAGAACACAGTGTTATTGATGGTTGAGTTAGTTTTTCCCTGGTTCTGTTTCTACCTGCTCTGAGGGAATTCCAGTCTGTGTAAATTCATCCCCAGTAGTTCTAGGAGGAACAAGAGAATGTCTCCTGTAGACTAGTTTTCTGTCTCTTTCTTAAAGAAATGTTATTGAAGTATAGTTGATTTACAATGTTGTATTAATTTCTTCTGTACAGCAAAGTGACTCGGTTATATATCTATATATATATCTACATCTGTATATCTGTATCTGATCTTTTTCATATTCTTTTCCATTATGGTTTGTCACAGGATATTGAATATAGTTCCCTGTGTTATATAACAGGACCTTGTTGTTTATTCATCCTATATATAATAGTTTGCCTCTGTTAATCCCAAACTCCCAATCTTTCCCTTCCCTACCCACCTTCCCCCTTGGCAACCACAAGTCTGTTCTTTATATCTGTGAGTCTGTTTCTGTTTTGTAGATAGGTTGATTTGTGTTGTATTTTGGATTTAACATATGTGATATCATATGGCATTTGTCTTTCTCTTTCTGACTAACTTCACTTGGTATGATCATCTCTATGTCCATCCATGTTGTTGCAAATGACATTATTTCATTCTTTTTGATGACTGAGTAATATTCCACTGTAGATATATACCACATCTTCTTTATCCATTCATCTGTCAGTGGACATTTAGGTTGCTTCCATGGCTTGGTTATCGTAAATAGTGCTGCTATGAACACTGGGGTGCATGTATTTTTTCGAATTTCAGTTTTGTCTGGGAATATGTCCAGGAGTGGGATTGCTGGATCATATGGCAACTCTATTTTTAATTTTCTGAGGAACTTCCATACTGTTCTCCATAGTGGTTGCACCAATTTACATTCCCACCAAGAGTGTAAGAGGATTCCCTTTTCTCCACATCCTCTCCAGCATTTGTAGACTTTTTAATGATGACTATTCTGATTGGTGTGAGGTGGTACATCAATTGTAGTTTTGATTTGCATTTGTCTAATAATTAGTGATATTGATCATCTTTTCATGTGCCCATTAGCCATCTGTATGTCTTCTTTGGAGAAATGTCTATTTAGGTCTTCTGCCCATTTTTGGATTGGGTTGTTTTTCTTTAATTGTTGAGTTGTATGAGCTCTTTGACATTTTGGAAATTAAGCCTTTGTCAGTCGCATCATTTGCAAATACTTTCTCCCTGTCTGTAGGTGGCTTTTTGTTTTGTTCATGGTTTCCTTTGCTATGCAAAAGCTTATATGTTTGATTAGGTCCCATTTGTTTGTTTTTGCTTTTATTTCTATTGCCTTAGGAGACAGACCTAAGGAAATATTTGTACAACTTATGTCAGAGAATGTTTTGCCTATGTTCTCTTCTAAGAGTGTTATGGTGTCTTGCCTTATAGTTAAGTCTTTAACCCATTTTGAGTTTATTTATTTATTTATTATTATTATTTTTTTTGCAGTATGCAGGCCTCTCACTGCTGTGGCCTCTCCTGCTGTGGCGCACAGGCTCCGGCCATGCAGGCTCAGCGGCCATGGCTCATGGGCCCAGCCGCTCCGCGACATGTGGGATCTTCCCAGACTGGAGCATGAACTGCGTACCCTGCATCGGCAGGTGGACTCTCAACCACTGTGCCACCAGGGAAGCCCCTGAGTTTATTTTTGTGTATCATGTGAGGGTATGTTCTAACTTCGTTGATTTACATGAGACTGTCCAACTTTCCCAATACCACTTGCTGAAGAGACTGTCTTTTCCCCATTGTATATTCTTGCCACCTTTCTTGAAGATTAACTGGCCATAGGTTTGTGGGTTTATTTCTGGGTTCTCTGCTCTGCTCCATTTATCCATATGTCTGTTTTTGTGCTAATACCATGCTGTTTTGATTACTGTGGTATTGTTTGAAGTTTGGTAGGGTCATCCTCCTGCTTTGTTCTTTTTCCTCAGGATTACTTTGGCAATTCTGGGTCTTTTATAGTTCCATACAAATTTTAGTATTATTTGTTCTATTTCTGTGAAAAATGTCATGGGTAATTTAATAGGGCTTGCATTAAATCTGTAGATTGCTTTGAGTAGTATGGCCATTTTAACAATATTAATTCTTCCAATCCAAGAGCATGGAATATCTTTCCATTTCTTTGAATCATATTTAATTTCATTTATTAATGTTTTGTAGTTCTTGGCATATGTCTTTTCCCTCCTTGGTGAGGTTTATTCCTAAGAATTTTATTTTTTTGATGCAATTTAAAAAGGGATTGTTTGTTTACATTCCCTTTCAGATATTTCATAGTTAGTGTAAAAAATGCAACTGATTTCTGTATGTTAATCTAGTATCCAGCTACTTTGCTCAATTTGTTTATCAGTTCTAGTAGTTTTTGTGTGGAGTCTTTATGGTTTTCTATATATATTGTTATATCATCTGCATATAATGACAATTTTACCTCTTCCCTACCAATTTGAATACATTTTATTTCTCTTTTTTGCCTGATTGCTGTGGCTCGGACTTCAAATACTAAGTGGGAGAGAAGTGGTGAGTGTGAGCATCTTTGTCTTGTTCCAGATTTTAGCGGGAAGGCTTTCAACTTTTAACCGTTGAGTATTATATTGGCTGTGGGTTTGTCATAAATAGCTTTTATTATGTTGAGATATGTTCCCTTTATACCCACTTTCATAAAGGATTTTATTATGAATGGATGTTGAATTTTGTCAAATGCTTTTTCTGCATCTATTGAGATGATCATGTAGTCTTTGTCCTTTCTTTTGTTAATGAGGTGTATCACATTGATTTGCATATGTTGAACCATCCTTTTACTCTGGGATGAATACAACATGGTTGTGGTGTATGATCATTTTTATGTGTGCTTGGACTTGATTTTCTAATACTTTGTTTAGAATTTTTGTGTCTATATTCTTAAAGATATTGGTCTGTAATTTTCTTTTTTGGTAGTATCTTTGTCTGGTTTTGGTATCACGGTGATAGTGGTTTCATAGAATGTCTTTGGGAGTGTTCTTTCCTCTTTAAACTTTTGGAAGAGTTTGAGAAGGATCAGAATAAGTTCTTCTTTGTATGTTGGTAGAATTCCCCAGTGAAGCAATCTGATCCGGACTTTGATTGTAGGGAGTTTCATTTTGTTTTTTTATTACAGATTCTATTCAATTTCTAGTGATTTGTCTGTTCAGGTTACCTATTATTCTTAGTTTTCAGTTTTGGTGGGCTGTATGTTTCTAGAAAGTTGTCCATTCCTTTGAGGTTGTCAAACTTGTTGGCATATAATTGTTCATAGTATTCTATTATGGGTTTTTGTATTTCTGCAGTGTATGTTGTGATTTCTACCCTTTGACTTCCTGTTTATTTGGGTTTTCTCTCTTTTCTCTTCTATTTTTTACATCTTTATTGGAGTATAATTGCTTTACAATGGTGCGTTAGTTTCTGCTTTATAACAAAGTGAATCAGTTATACATATATATATATGTTCCCATGTCTCTTCTCTCTTGCATCTCACTCACTCTCACCCTCCCTATCCCACTCTTCTAGGTGGTCACAAAGCACTGAGATGATCTCCTGGTGCTCTCTGGTCCAGGGCTTTTGTTTGTTGGAAGATTTTTAATCACAGTTTTCAATTTCAGTGTTTGTGATTGGTCTGTTCATATTTTCTATTTCCTCCTGATTCAGTCTTGGCTGGCTGACCATTTCTAAGAATTTGTCCATTCTTCCAGGTTGTCCATTTTACTGGCATAGAGTTGCTTGTAGTAATCTCTCATGATCCTTTGTATTTCTGCAGTGTCAGTTGTTACTTCTACTTTTTCAATTATAATTCTATTAATTTGAGTCTTCCCCCTTTTTCTCCTGATGAGTCTGGCTAATGGGTTATCAATGTTATTTATCTTCTCAAAGAACCAGCTTTTAGTTTTATTGATTTTTGCTATCATTTCCTTCCTTTATTTTTCATTTATTACTGATCTCATCATTATGATTTCTTTCCTTCTGCTAAATTTGAGGGTTTTTTGTTCTTCTTTCTCTAATGGCTTTAAGATAAAGGTTAGGTTGATTATTCGAGATGTTTCCAGTTACTTTATTTTCTTTAAGTTTTAAAAAATAGTTTTTATTGAAGCATATCATATGATAATGCTTATCATATTTATGATCAAATTTTGCTTTTCTGAAAAACAAATATGCATCACATTAAGATGAGTCCAAAAGTAAAGTATACATGAAGCTTCTATGGTAACTGTATTCATCTCTTTTTTTTTCTAAATCTTTATTGGAGTATAATTGCTTTAAAAAGATGTGTTATTTTCTGCTTTATAACAAAGTGAATCAGTTATACATATGTTCCCATATCTCTTCCCTCTTGCAGCTCCCTCACTCCCAGCCTCCCTATCCCACCCCTCTAGGTGGTCACAAAGCACGGAGCGGATCACTCTGTGCTATGTGGCTGCTTCCCACTAGCTATCTATTAAACTTTTGGTAGTATATGTATGTCCATGCCACTCTCTCACTTTGTCACAGCTTACACTTCCCCTTCCCAATGTCCTCAAGTCCATTCTCTAGTAAGTCTGTGTCCTTATTCCTGTCTTACCCCTAGGTTCTTCATGATATTTTTTCTTACTAAAATTGCATATATATGTATTAGCATAAGGTATTTGCCTTCCTCTTTCTGACTGACTTCACTCTGTATGACAGACTCTAGGTCCACACACCTCATTGTAAATAGCTCAATTTCGTTTCCTTTTATGGCTGAGTAATATTCCATTGTATACATGTGCGACATCTTCTATATCTGTTCATCTGATGATGGACACTTAGGTTGTTTCCATCTCCGGGCTATTGTAAATAGAGCTGCAATAAACATTTTGGTACATGACTCTTTTTGAATTATGGTTTTCTCAGGGTATATGCCCAGTAGTGGGATTGCTGGGTCATATGGTAGCTCTATCTGTAGTTTTTTAAGGAACTTCCATACTGTTCTCCATAGTTGCTGTACCAATTCACATTCCCACCAGCAGTACAAGAGTGTTCCCTTTTCTCCACACCCTCTCCAGCATTTATTGTTTCTAGATTTTTTGATGATGGCCATTCTGACAGCCGTGAGATGATATCTCATTGGAGTATTGATTTGAATTTCTCGGATGATTAATGATGTTGAGCATTCTTTCATTAGTTTGTTGGGAGTCTGTATATCTTCTTTGGAGAAAAGTCTATTTAGGCCTTCTTCCCATTTTTGTATTGGGTTATTTGTTTTTTTGTTATTGAGCTGCATGTGCTCCTTGTAAATTTTGGAGATTAATCTTTTGTCAGTTGCTTGATTTGCAAATCTTTTCTCCAATTCTGAGGGTTTTCTACTGGTCTTGTTTACGGTTTCCTGTGCTGTGCAAAACGTTGGAAGTTTCTTTAAGTTCCATTTGTTTAATTTTGTTCTTATTTCCATTCCTCTAGGAGGTGGTTCAAAAAGGATCTTGCTGTGATTTATGTCAGAAAGTGTCCTGGCTATATTTCCTCTAAAAGTTGGATAGTTTCTGGCCTTACATTTAGGTCCTTAATCCATATTGAACTTATTTTTGTGTATGGTGTTAAGGAGTGATCTAATCTCATATTTTTACATGTACCTGTCGAGTTTTCCCAACACCACTTATTGAAGAGGCTGTCCTTTCCCCACTTTAAATTCCTGCCTCTTTTATCAAAGATAAGGTGATGATATGTGCGTGGGTTTAACTCTGAGCTTTCTGTCCTGTTCCATTGATCTATATTTCTGTTTATGTGCCAGTACCATACTGTCTTGATTACTGTAGCTTTGTAGTATAGTCTGAAGTAAGAGAGCATGATTCCTCCTATTGCGTTTTTCGTTCTCAACATTGCTTTGGCTATTTGGGGTCTCTTGTCTTTCCATACATATGGTGAAGTATTTTGTTCTAGTTCTGTGGAAAATGCCAGTGGTAGTTTGATAGGGATTGTATTGAATCTGTAGATTGCTTTGGGTAGTAGAGTCATCTTCACGATGCTGATTCTTCGAATCCAAGAACATGGTATATCTCTCCATCTGTTTGTATCATCTTTAATTACTTTCATCAGTGTCTTATAATTTTCTGCATACAGGTGTTCTGTCTCCTGAGGTAGGTTTATTCCAAGATATTTTATTCTTTTTGCTTCAGTGGTAAATGGGAGTGATTTCTTGATTTCACTTTCAGATTTTTCACCATTAGTGTATAGGTATGCCAGAGATTTCTGTGCATTAATTTTGTATCCTGCTACTTTACCAGATTCATTGATTAGCTCTAGTAGTTTTCTGGTAGCACCTTTAGGATTCTCTATGTATAGTATCATGTCATCTGCAAACAGTGACAGCCTTACTTCTTCTTTTCCAATTTGGATTCCTTTTATTTCCTTTTCTTCTCGGATTGCTGTGGCTAAAACTTCCAAAACTATGTTGAATAAGAGTGGCGAGAGTGGGCAGCCTTGTCCTCTTCCTGATCTTAGTGGAGATGGTTTCAGTTTTTCACAATTGAGGACGATGTTGGCTGTGGGTTTGTCAAATATGGCCTTTATTATGTGGAGGAAAGTACCCTCTATGCCTACTTTCTGGAGGGTTTTTATCATAAATGGGTGCTGAATTTTGTCAAAAGCTTTCTCTGCATCTATTGCGATGACCATATGGTTTTTCGCCTTCAATTGGTTAATATGGTGTATCACGTTGATTGATTTGCATATATTGAAGAATCCTTGCATTCCTGGTATAAACACCCCTTGACCACGGTGTATGATCCTTTGAATGTGCTGTTGGATTCTGTTTGCTAGTATTTTGTTGAGGATATTTGCATCTATGTTCATCAGTGCTATTGGCCTGTAGTTTTCTTTCTTGGTGACATCCTTGTCTGGTTTTGGTATCAGGGTGATGGTGGCCTCGTAGAATGAGTTTGGGAGTTTTCCTGCCTGTGCTATATTTTGGAAGAGTTTGAGAAGGATAGGTGTTAGCTTTTCTCTAAATGTTTGAAAGAATTCGACTGTGAAGCCATTTGGACCTTGGCATTTGCTAGTTGGAAGATTTTAAATCACATTTTCAATTTCAGTGCTTGTGATTGGTCTGTTCATCATTTCTGTTGGTCCTGATTCAGTCTTCGCAGGTTGTGCATTTTTGAGTATTTGTGCATTTATTCTAGGTTTTCCATTGTATTGGCAGGGAGTTGCATGTAGTAATCTCTCATGATCCTTTGTATTTCTGCAGTGTCAGTCGTTACTTCTCCTTTTCACATCAAATTCTATTGATTTGAGACTTCTCCCTTTTTTGCTTGATGAGTGTGGCTAATGGTTTATATTCACAAAAAAACAGCTTTTAGTTTTATTGATCTTTGTTATCATTTCTTTCATTTCTTTTTCATTTATGTCTGATCTGATCTTTCTGATTTCTTTCCTTCTAACTTTGGGGATTTTTGTTCTTCTTTCTCTAATTCCTTTAGGATCAAGTTTAGGTTGTTCTTTCAAGATGCTTCCTCTTTCTTTTATTTTAAGTTTTAAAAAATAGTTTTTATTGAAGCATGTCGTATGATAATGCTTATCATATTTATGATCAAATTTTGCTTTTCTGAAAAACAAATATGCATCACACTTGGATCAGTCCAAAAGTAGAGTATATATAAAGCTTATGTGGTAAATATATTCATTTGACTTTTTTCTACATGTGTATTGGAGTATAATTGCTTTTAAAGGATGTGTTAATTTCTGCTGTATAACAATGTGAATCTGTTATACATAGACATATGTTCCCATATATCTTCCCTCTTGCGTCTCCCTCACTCCCCCCTCCTTATCCCTCACCCCCTTCCTATCCCTCCCCTCTATGTGGTCACAAAGCAGTGAGCGGAACTGCCTGTTATGTGTGGCTGCTTCTCACTAGCTATCTCTTTTACTTTTGGTAGTATATGTATGTCCATGCCACTCTCCCTCTTTGTCACAGCTTATGCTTCCCACGCCCCACATCCTCAAGTCCATTCTCTAGTAGGACTCTGTCCTTATTCCTGTCTTACCCGTAGGTTTTCATGACATCTTTTCTTTAAAATTCGATATATATGTATTAGAATAAGGTATTTGTCTTTCTCTTTCTGACTGACTTCACTCTGTATGACAGACTCTAGGTCCATCCACCTCATTACAAATAGCTCACTTTTGTTTCTTTTTATGGCTGAGTAATATTCCATTGTATATATGTGCCACATCTTCTTTATCTGTTCATCTCATGATGGACACTTAGGTTGTTTCCATCTCCAGGCTATTGTAAATAGAGCTGCCATAAACATTTTGGTACATGACTCTTTTTGAATTATGGTTTTCTCAGGGTATATGCCCAGTAGTAGGATTGCTGTGTCATATGGTTGCTCTATGTGTAGTTTTTAAGGAACCTCCATAGTCTTCTCCATAGTGACTGTGCCAATTCTCATTCCCACCAGCAGTACAAGAGTGTTCCCTTTTCTCCACACCCTCTCCAGCATTTATTGTTTCTAGAATTTTTGATGATGGCCATTGTGACTGGTGTGTGATGATATCTCATTGTAGTTTTGATTTGCATTTCTCTGATGATTAATGATGTTGAGTATTCTTTCATGTGTTTGTCGGCCGTCTGTATATCTTCTTTGGAGAAACGTCTATTTAGGTCTTCTGCCCATTTTGGGATTGGGTTGTATTTTTTTTGGTTATTGAGCTGCATGTGCTCCTTGTAAATTTTGGAGATTAATCCTTTGTCAGTTGCTTCATTTGCGAATAATTTCTCCCATTCTTATGGTTTTCTTTAGGTCTTGTTTATGGTTTCCTTTGCTGTGCCAAAGCTTTGAAGTTTCTTTAGGTCCCATTTGTTTATGTTTGTTTATATTTCCAATTGTCTACGAGGTGGGTCAAAAAGGATCTTGCTGTGATTTATGTCAGAGAGTGTCCTGCCTATGTATTCCTCTAAGAGTTTGATAGTTTCCTCCCTTCCATTTAGGTCTTTAATCCATTTTGAGCTTATTTTTGTGTATGGTGTTAGGGAGTGATCTAATGTCATACTTTTACGTGTACCTGTCCAGTTTCTCCAGCACCACTTTTTGAAGAGGCTGTATTTTCTCCACTGTACATTCCTGCCTCGTTTATCAAAGGTAAGATGATGATATGTGCATGGGTTTATCTCTGGGCTTTCTGTCCTGTTCCATTGATCTATATTTCTGTTTATGTGCCAGTACCATACTGTCTTGATTACTGTAGCTTGCAGTATAGTCTGAAGTCAGGGAGCCTGATTCCTCCAGCTCCATTTTTCGTTCTCAAGATTGCTTTGGCTATTCGGGGTCTTTTGTGTTTCCATACATATTGTGAAATTTTTGGTTGTAGTTCTGTGAAAAATGACAGTGGTACTTTGATAGGGATTGCATTGAATCTGTAGATTGCTTTGGGGAGAACAGTCCTTTTCACGATGCTGATTCTTCGAATCCAAGAACATGGTATATCTCTCCATCTGTTTGTATCATCTTTAATTACTTTCATCAGTGTCTTATAATTTTCTGCATACAGGTGTTCTGTCTCCTGAGGTAGGTTTATTCCAAGATATTTTATTCTTTTTGCTTCGGTGGTAAATGGGAGTGATTTCTTGATTTCACTTTCAGATTTTTCACCATTAGTGTATAGGTATGCCAGAGATTTCTGTGCATTAATTTTGTATCCTGCTACTTTACCAGATTCATTGATTAGCTCTAGTAGTTTTCTGGTAGCACCTTTAGGATTCTCTATGTATAGTATCATGTCATCTGCAAACAGTGACAGCTTTACTTCTTCTTTTCCAATTTGGATTCCTTTTATTTCCTTTTCTTCTCGGATTGCTGTGGCTAAAACTTCCAAAACTATGTTGAATAAGAGTGGCGAGAGTGGGCAGCCTTGTCTTCTTCCTGATCTTAGTGGAGATGGTTTCAGTTTTTCACCATTGAGGACGATGTTGGCTGTGGGTTTGTCAAATATGGCCTTTATTATGTGGAGGAAAGTTCCCTCTATGCCTACTTTCTGGAGGGTTTTTATCATAAATGGGTGCTGAATTTTGTCAAAAGCTTTCTCTGCATCTATTGCGATGACCATATGGTTTTTCGCCTTCAATTGGTTAATATGGTGTATCACGTTGATTGATTTGCATATATTGAAGAATCCTTGCATTCCTGGGTTAAACCCTCCTTCATCATGGTGTATGATCCTTTGAATGTGCTGTTGGATTCTGTTTGCTAGTATTTTGTTGAGGATATCTGCATCTATGTTCATCAGTGCTATTGGCCTGTAGTTTTCTTTCTTGGTGACATCCTTGTCTGGTTTTGGTATCAGGGTGATGGTGGCCTCGTAGAATGAGTTTGGGAGTGTTCCTCCCTGTGCTATATTTTGGAAGAGTTTGAGAAGGATAGGTGTTGGCTCTTCTCTAAATATTTGAAAGCATTCGCCTGTGAAGCCATCTGGTCCTTGGCCTTTGTTTGTTGGAAGATTTTAAATCACATGTTCAATTTCAGTGCCTGTGATTGGTCTGTTCATAGTTTCTATTTCGTCCTGATTCAGTCTTCGCAGGTTGTGCATTTCTAAGTATTTGTCCATTTCTTCCAGGTTGTCCATTGTTTTGGCAGAGAGTTGCATGTAGTAATCTCTCACGATCCTTTGTATTTCTGCAGTGTCTGTCGTTACGTCCCCTTTTCACATCAAATTCTATTGATGTGAGTCTTCTCCCTTTTGGGCTTGATGAGTCTGGCTAATGGTTTATCAATTTTGTTTATCTTCTCAAAGAACCAGCTTTTAGTTTTATTGATCTTTGCTATCATTTCTTTCATTTCTTTTTCATTTATTTCTGATCTGATCTTTATGCTTTCTTTCCTTCTGCTAACTTTTGGGGTTTTTCGTTCTTCTTTCTCTAATTCCTTTAGGTTCAAAGTTAGGTTGTTCTTTCAAGATGTTTCCTCTTTCTTTTTTTCAAGTTTTAAAAAATAGTGTTTATTGAAGCATATCGTATGATAATGCTTATCATATTTATGATCAAATTTTGCTTTTCTGAAAAACAAATATGCATCACACTTGGATCAGTCCAAAAGTAGAGTATATTTAAAGCTTATGTGGTAAATATATTCATTTGATTTTTTTTCTCCATCTGTATTGGAGTATAATTGCTTTTCAAGGATGTGTTAGTTTTTGCTGTATAACAATGTGAATCAGTTATTCATAGACATATGTTCCCATATATCTTCCCTCTTGCGTCTCCCTCACTCCCCCCTCCCTATCCCTCACCCCCTCCCTATCCCTCCCCTCTATGTGGTCACAAAGCAGCGAGCGGAACTGCCTGTTATTTGTGGCTGCTTCTCACTAGCTATCTCTTTTACTTTTGGTAGTATACGGATGTCCATGCCATTCTCTCACTTTGTCACAGCTTACCCTTCCCACGCCCCACATCCTCAAGTCCATTCTCTAGTAGGACTCTGTCCTTATTCCTCTCTTACCCGTAGGTTTTCATGACATCTTTTTTTAAAAATTCCATATATATGTATTAGCATAAGGTATTTGTCTTTCTCTTTCTGACTGACTTCACTCTGTATGACAGACTCTAGGTCCATCCACCTTATTACAAATAGCTCACTTTTGTTTCTTTTTATGGCTGAGTAATATTCCATTGTATATATGTGCCACATCTTCTTTATCTGTTCATCTGATGATGGACACTTAGATTGTTTCCATCTCCGGGCTCTTGTAAATAGAGCTGCCATAAACATTTTGGTACATGACTCTTTTTGAATTATGGTTTTCTCAGGGTATATGCCCAGTAGTGGGATTGCTGGGTCACATGGTTGCTCTGTGTGTAGTTTTTAAGGAACCTCCATACGCTTCTCCATAGTGGCTGTGCCAATTCACATTCCCACCAGCAGTACAAGAGTGTTCCCTTTTCTCCACACCCTCTCCAGCATTTATTGTTTCTAGAATTTTTGATGATGGCCATTGTGACTGGTGTGTGATGATATCTCATTGTAGTTTTGATTTGCATTTCTCTGATGATTAATGATGTTGCATATTCTTTCATGTGTTTGTCGGCCGTCTGTATATCTTCTTTGGAGAAACGTCTATTTAGGTCTTCTGCCCATTTTGGGATTGGGTTGTATTTTTTTGGTTATTGAGCTGCATGTGCTCCTTGTAAATTTTTGAGATTAATCCTTTGTCAGTTGCTTCATTTGCGAATAATTTCTCCCATTCTTATGGTTTTCTTTAGGTCTTGTTTATGGTTTCCTTTGCTGTGCCAAAGCTTTGAAGTTTCTTTAGGTCCCATTTGTTTATGTTTGTTTATATTTCCAATTGTCTACGAGGTGGGTCAAAAAGGATCTTGCTGTGATTTATGTCAGAGAGTGTCCTGCCTATGTATTCCTCTAAGAGTTTGATAGTTTCCTCCCTTCCATTTAGGTCTTTAATCCATTTTGAGCTTATTTTTGTGTATGGTGTTAGGGAGTGATCTAATGTCATACTTTTACGTGTACCTGTCCAGTTTCTCCAGCACCACTTTTTGAAGAGGCTGTATTTTCTCCACTGTACATTCCTGCCTCGTTTATCAAAGGTAAGATGATGATATGTGCATGGGTTTATCTCTGGGCTTTCTGTCCTGTTCCATTGATCTATATTTCTGTTTATGTGCCAGTACCATACTGTCTTGATTACTGTAGCTTGCAGTATAGTCTGAAGTCAGGGAGCCTGATTCCTCCAGCTCCATTTTTCGTTCTCAAGATTGCTTTGGCTATTCGGGGTCTTTTGTGTTTCCATACATATTGTGAAATTTTTGGTTGTAGTTCTGTGAAAAATGACAGTGGTACTTTGATAGGGATTGCATTGAATCTGTAGATTGCTTTGGGGAGAACAGTCCTTTTCACGATGCTGATTCTTCGAATCCAAGAACATGGTATATCTCTCCATCTGTTTGTATCATCTTTAATTACTTTCATCAGTGTCTTATAATTTTCTGCATACAGGTGTTCTGTCTCCTGAGGTAGGTTTATTCCAAGATATTTTATTCTTTTTGCTTCGGTGGTAAATGGGAGTGATTTCTTGATTTCACTTTCAGATTTTTCACCATTAGTGTATAGGTATGCCAGAGATTTCTGTGCATTAATTTTGTATCCTGCTACTTTACCAGATTCATTGATTAGCTCTAGTAGTTTTCTGGTAGCACCTTTAGGATTCTCTATGTATAGTATCATGTCATCTGCAAACAGTGACAGCTTTACTTCTTCTTTTCCAATTTGGATTCCTTTTATTTCCTTTTCTTCTCGGATTGCTGTGGCTAAAACTTCCAAAACTATGTTGAATAAGAGTGGCGAGAGTGGGCAGCCTTGTCTTCTTCCTGATCTTAGTGGAGATGGTTTCAGTTTTTCACCATTGAGGATGATGTTGGCTGTGGGTTTGTCAAATATGGCCTTTATTATGTGGAGGAAAGTACCCTCTATGCCTACTTTCTGGAGGGTTTTTATCATAAATGGGTGCTGAATTTTGTCAAAAGCTTTCTCTGCATCTATTGCGATGACCATATGGTTTTTCGCCTTCAATTGGTTAATATGGTGTATCACGTTGATTGATTTGCATATATTGAAGAATCCTTGCATTCCTGGTATAAACACCCCTTGACCACGGTGTATGATCCTTTGAATGTGCTGTTGGATTCTGTTTGCTAGTATTTTGTTGAGGATATTTGCATCTATGTTCATCAGTGCTATTGGCCTGTAGTTTTCTTTCTTGGTGACATCCTTGTCTGGTTTTGGTATCAGGGTGATGGTGGCCTCGTAGAATGAGTTTGGGAGTTTTCCTGCCTGTGCTATATTTTGGAAGAGTTTGAGAAGGATAGGTGTTAGCTTTTCTCTAAATGTTTGAAAGAATTCGACTGTGAAGCCATTTGGACCTTGGCATTTGCTAGTTGGAAGATTTTAAATCACATTTTCAATTTCAGTGCTTGTGATTGGTCTGTTCATCATTTCTGTTGGTCCTGATTCAGTCTTCGCAGGTTGTGCATTTTTGAGTATTTGTGCATTTATTCTAGGTTTTCCATTGTATTGGCAGGGAGTTGCATGTAGTAATCTCTCATGATCCTTTGTATTTCTGCAGTGTCAGTCGTTACTTCTCCTTTTCACATCAAATTCTATTGATTTGAGACTTCTCCCTTTTTTGCTTGATGAGTGTGGCTAATGGTTTATATTCACAAAAAAACAGCTTTTAGTTTATTGATCTTTGTTATCATTTCTTTCATTTCTTTTTCATTTATGTCTGATCTGATCTTTCTGATTTCTTTCCTTCTAACTTTGGGGATTTTTGTTCTTCTTTCTCTAATTCCTTTAGGATCAAGTTTAGGTTGTTCTTTCAAGATGCTTCCTCTTTCTTTTATTTTAAGTTTTAAAAAATAGTTTTTATTGAAGCATGTCGTATGATAATGCTTATCATATTTATGATCAAATTTTGCTTTTCTGAAAAACAAATATGCATCACACTTGGATCAGTCCAAAAGTAGAGTATATATAAAGCTTATGTGGTAAATATATTCATTTGACTTTTTTCTACATGTGTATTGGAGTATAATTGCTTTTAAAGGATGTGTTAATTTCTGCTGTATAACAATGTGAATCTGTTATACATAGACATATGTTCCCATATATCTTCCCTCTTGCGTCTCCCTCACTCCCCCCTCCTTATCCCTCACCCCCTTCCTATCCCTCCCCTCTATGTGGTCACAAAGCAGTGAGCGGAACTGCCTGTTATGTGTGGCTGCTTCTCACTAGCTATCTCTTTTACTTTTGGTAGTATATGTATGTCCATGCCACTCTCCCTCTTTGTCACAGCTTATGCTTCCCACGCCCCACATCCTCAAGTCCATTCTCTAGTAGGACTCTGTCCTTATTCCTGTCTTACCCGTAGGTTTTCATGACATCTTTTCTTTAAAATTCGATATATATGTATTAGAATAAGGTATTTGTCTTTCTCTTTCTGACTGACTTCACTCTGTATGACAGACTCTAGGTCCATCCACCTCATTACAAATAGCTCACTTTTGTTTCTTTTTATGGCTGAGTAATATTCCATTGTATATATGTGCCACATCTTCTTTATCTGTTCATCTCATGATGGACACTTAGGTTGTTTCCATCTCCAGGCTATTGTAAATAGAGCTGCCATAAACATTTTGGTACATGACTCTTTTTGAATTATGGTTTTCTCAGGGTATATGCCCAGTAGTAGGATTGCTGTGTCATATGGTTGCTCTATGTGTAGTTTTTAAGGAACCTCCATAGTCTTCTCCATAGTGACTGTGCCAATTCTCATTCCCACCAGCAGTACAAGAGTGTTCCCTTTTCTCCACACCCTCTCCAGCATTTATTGTTTCTAGAATTTTTGATGATGGCCATTGTGACTGGTGTGTGATGATATCTCATTGTAGTTTTGATTTGCATTTCTCTGATGATTAATGATGTTGAGTATTCTTTCATGTGTTTGTCGGCCGTCTGTATATCTTCTTTGGAGAAACGTCTATTTAGGTCTTCTGCCCATTTTAGGATTGGGTTGTATTTTTTTTGGTTATTGAGCTGCATGTGCTCCTTGTAAATTTTGGAGATTAATCCTTTGTCAGTTGCTTCATTTGCGAATAATTTCTCCCATTCTTATGGTTTTCTTTAGGTCTTGTTTATGGTTTCCTTTGCTGTGCCAAAGCTTTGAAGTTTCTTTAGGTCCCATTTGTTTATGTTTGTTTATATTTCCAATTGTCTACGAGGTGGGTCAAAAAGGATCTTGCTGTGATTTATGTCAGAGAGTGTCCTGCCTATGTATTCCTCTAAGAGTTTGATAGTTTCCTCCCTTCCATTTAGGTCTTTAATCCATTTTGAGCTTATTTTTGTGTATGGTGTTAGGGAGTGATCTAATGTCATACTTTTACGTGTACCTGTCCAGTTTCTCCAGCACCACTTTTTGAAGAGGCTGTATTTTCTCCACTGTACATTCCTGCCTCGTTTATCAAAGGTAAGATGATGATATGTGCATGGGTTTATCTCTGGGCTTTCTGTCCTGTTCCATTGATCTATATTTCTGTTTATGTGCCAGTACCATACTGTCTTGATTACTGTAGCTTGCAGTATAGTCTGAAGTCAGGGAGCCTGATTCCTCCAGCTCCATTTTTCGTTCTCAAGATTGCTTTGGCTATTCGGGGTCTTTTGTGTTTCCATACATATTGTGAAATTTTTGGTTGTAGTTCTGTGAAAAATGACAGTGGTACTTTGATAGGGATTGCATTGAATCTGTAGATTGCTTTGGGGAGAACAGTCCTTTTCACGATGCTGATTCTTCGAATCCAAGAACATGGTATATCTCTCCATCTGTTTGTATCATCTTTAATTACTTTCATCAGTGTCTTATAATTTTCTGCATACAGGTGTTCTGTCTCCTGAGGTAGGTTTATTCCAAGATATTTTATTCTTTTTGCTTCGGTGGTAAATGGGAGTGATTTCTTGATTTCACTTTCAGATTTTTCACCATTAGTGTATAGGTATGCCAGAGATTTCTGTGCATTAATTTTGTATCCTGCTACTTTACCAGATTCATTGATTAGCTCTAGTAGTTTTCTGGTAGCACCTTTAGGATTCTCTATGTATAGTATCATGTCATCTGCAAACAGTGACAGCTTTACTTCTTCTTTTCCAATTTGGATTCCTTTTATTTCCTTTTCTTCTCGGATTGCTGTGGCTAAAACTTCCAAAACTATGTTGAATAAGAGTGGCGAGAGTGGGCAGCCTTGTCTTCTTCCTGATCTTAGTGGAGATGGTTTCAGTTTTTCACCATTGAGGACGATGTTGGCTGTGGGTTTGTCAAATATGGCCTTTATTATGTGGAGGAAAGTTCCCTCTATGCCTACTTTCTGGAGGGTTTTTATCATAAATGGGTGCTGAATTTTGTCAAAAGCTTTCTCTGCATCTATTGCGATGACCATATGGTTTTTCGCCTTCAATTGGTTAATATGGTGTATCACGTTGATTGATTTGCATATATTGAAGAATCCTTGCATTCCTGGGTTAAACCCTCCTTCATCATGGTGTATGATCCTTTGAATGTGCTGTTGGATTCTGTTTGCTAGTATTTTGTTGAGGATATCTGCATCTATGTTCATCAGTGCTATTGGCCTGTAGTTTTCTTTCTTGGTGACATCCTTGTCTGGTTTTGGTATCAGGGTGATGGTGGCCTCGTAGAATGAGTTTGGGAGTGTTCCTCCCTGTGCTATATTTTGGAAGAGTTTGAGAAGGATAGGTGTTGGCTCTTCTCTAAATATTTGAAAGCATTCGCCTGTGAAGCCATCTGGTCCTTGGCCTTTGTTTGTTGGAAGATTTTAAATCACATGTTCAATTTCAGTGCCTGTGATTGGTCTGTTCATAGTTTCTATTTCGTCCTGATTCAGTCTTCGCAGGTTGTGCATTTCTAAGTATTTGTCCATTTCTTCCAGGTTGTCCATTGTTTTGGCAGAGAGTTGCATGTAGTAATCTCTCACGATCCTTTGTATTTCTGCAGTGTCTGTCGTTACGTCCCCTTTTCACATCAAATTCTATTGATGTGAGTCTTCTCCCTTTTGGGCTTGATGAGTCTGGCTAATGGTTTATCAATTTTGTTTATCTTCTCAAAGAACCAGCTTTTAGTTTTATTGATCTTTGCTATCATTTCTTTCATTTCTTTTTCATTTATTTCTGATCTGATCTTTATGCTTTCTTTCCTTCTGCTAACTTTTGGGGTTTTTCGTTCTTCTTTCTCTAATTCCTTTAGGTTCAAAGTTAGGTTGTTCTTTCAAGATGTTTCCTCTTTCTTTTTTTCAAGTTTTAAAAAATAGTGTTTATTGAAGCATATCGTATGATAATGCTTATCATATTTATGATCAAATTTTGCTTTTCTGAAAAACAAATATGCATCACACTTGGATCAGTCCAAAAGTAGAGTATATTTAAAGCTTATGTGGTAAATATATTCATTTGATTTTTTTTCTCCATCTGTATTGGAGTATAATTGCTTTTCAAGGATGTGTTAGTTTTTGCTGTATAACAATGTGAATCAGTTATTCATAGACATATGTTCCCATATATCTTCCCTCTTGCGTCTCCCTCACTCCCCCCTCCCTATCCCTCACCCCCTCCCTATCCCTCCCCTCTATGTGGTCACAAAGCAGCGAGCGGAACTGCCTGTTATTTGTGGCTGCTTCTCACTAGCTATCTCTTTTACTTTTGGTAGTATACGGATGTCCATGCCATTCTCTCACTTTGTCACAGCTTACCCTTCCCACGCCCCACATCCTCAAGTCCATTCTCTAGTAGGACTCTGTCCTTATTCCTCTCTTACCCGTAGGTTTTCATGACATCTTTTTTTAAAAATTCCATATATATGTATTAGCATAAGGTATTTGTCTTTCTCTTTCTGACTGACTTCACTCTGTATGACAGACTCTAGGTCCATCCACCTTATTACAAATAGCTCACTTTTGTTTCTTTTTATGGCTGAGTAATATTCCATTGTATATATGTGCCACATCTTCTTTATCTGTTCATCTGATGATGGACACTTAGATTGTTTCCATCTCCGGGCTCTTGTAAATAGAGCTGCCATAAACATTTTGGTACATGACTCTTTTTGAATTATGGTTTTCTCAGGGTATATGCCCAGTAGTGGGATTGCTGGGTCACATGGTTGCTCTGTGTGTAGTTTTTAAGGAACCTCCATACGCTTCTCCATAGTGGCTGTGCCAATTCACATTCCCACCAGCAGTACAAGAGTGTTCCCTTTTCTCCACACCCTCTCCAGCATTTATTGTTTCTAGAATTTTTGATGATGGCCATTGTGACTGGTGTGTGATGATATCTCATTGTAGTTTTGATTTGCATTTCTCTGATGATTAATGATGTTGCATATTCTTTCATGTGTTTGTCGGCCGTCTGTATATCTTCTTTGGAGAAACGTCTATTTAGGTCTTCTGCCCATTTTGGGATTGGGTTGTATTTTTTTGGTTATTGAGCTGCATGTGCTCCTTGTAAATTTTTGAGATTAATCCTTTGTCAGTTGCTTCATTTGCGAATAATTTCTCCCATTCTTATGGTTTTCTTTAGGTCTTGTTTATGGTTTCCTTTGCTGTGCCAAAGCTTTGAAGTTTCTTTAGGTCCCATTTGTTTATGTTTGTTTATATTTCCAATTGTCTACGAGGTGGGTCAAAAAGGATCTTGCTGTGATTTATGTCAGAGAGTGTCCTGCCTATGTATTCCTCTAAGAGTTTGATAGTTTCCTCCCTTCCATTTAGGTCTTTAATCCATTTTGAGCTTATTTTTGTGTATGGTGTTAGGGAGTGATCTAATGTCATACTTTTACGTGTACCTGTCCAGTTTCTCCAGCACCACTTTTTGAAGAGGCTGTATTTTCTCCACTGTACATTCCTGCCTCGTTTATCAAAGGTAAGATGATGATATGTGCATGGGTTTATCTCTGGGCTTTCTGTCCTGTTCCATTGATCTATATTTCTGTTTATGTGCCAGTACCATACTGTCTTGATTACTGTAGCTTGCAGTATAGTCTGAAGTCAGGGAGCCTGATTCCTCCAGCTCCATTTTTCGTTCTCAAGATTGCTTTGGCTATTCGGGGTCTTTTGTGTTTCCATACATATTGTGAAATTTTTGGTTGTAGTTCTGTGAAAAATGACAGTGGTACTTTGATAGGGATTGCATTGAATCTGTAGATTGCTTTGGGGAGAACAGTCCTTTTCACGATGCTGATTCTTCGAATCCAAGAACATGGTATATCTCTCCATCTGTTTGTATCATCTTTAATTACTTTCATCAGTGTCTTATAATTTTCTGCATACAGGTGTTCTGTCTCCTGAGGTAGGTTTATTCCAAGATATTTTATTCTTTTTGCTTCGGTGGTAAATGGGAGTGATTTCTTGATTTCACTTTCAGATTTTTCACCATTAGTGTATAGGTATGCCAGAGATTTCTGTGCATTAATTTTGTATCCTGCTACTTTACCAGATTCATTGATTAGCTCTAGTAGTTTTCTGGTAGCACCTTTAGGATTCTCTATGTATAGTATCATGTCATCTGCAAACAGTGACAGCTTTACTTCTTCTTTTCCAATTTGGATTCCTTTTATTTCCTTTTCTTCTCGGATTGCTGTGGCTAAAACTTCCAAAACTATGTTGAATAAGAGTGGCGAGAGTGGGCAGCCTTGTCTTCTTCCTGATCTTAGTGGAGATGGTTTCAGTTTTTCACCATTGAGGACGATGTTGGCTGTGGGTTTGTCAAATATGGCCTTTATTATGTGGAGGAAAGTTCCCTCTATGCCTACTTTCTGGAGGGTTTTTATCATAAATGGGTGCTGAATTTTGTCAAAAGCTTTCTCTGCATCTATTGCGATGACCATATGGTTTTTCGCCTTCAATTGGTTAATATGGTGTATCACGTTGATTGATTTGCATATATTGAAGAATCCTTGCATTCCTGGGTTAAACCCTCCTTCATCATGGTGTATGATCCTTTGAATGTGCTGTTGGA
This sequence comes from Mesoplodon densirostris, assembly GCF_025265405.1. Classification (NCBI taxonomy): domain Eukaryota; kingdom Metazoa; phylum Chordata; class Mammalia; order Artiodactyla; family Ziphiidae; genus Mesoplodon; species Mesoplodon densirostris. The sequence continues at coordinate 28,255,824 of NC_082663.1, forward strand.
TTCTGTTTGCTAGTATTTTGTTGAGGATATCTGCATCTATGTTCATCAGTGCTATTGGCCTGTAGTTTTCTTTCTTGGTGACATCCTTGTCTGGTTTTGGTATCAGGGTGATGGTGGCCTCGTAGAATGAGTTTGGGAGTGTTCCTCCCTGTGCTATATTTTGGAAGAGTTTGAGAAGGATAGGTGTTGGCTCTTCTCTAAATATTTGAAAGCATTCGCCTGTGAAGCCATCTGGTCCTTGGCCTTTGTTTGTTGGAAGATTTTAAATCACATGTTCAATTTCAGTGCCTGTGATTGGTCTGTTCATAGTTTCTATTTCGTCCTGATTCAGTCTTCGCAGGTTGTGCATTTCTAAGTATTTGTCCATTTCTTCCAGGTTGTCCATTGTTTTGGCAGAGAGTTGCATGTAGTAATCTCTCACGATCCTTTGTATTTCTGCAGTGTCTGTCGTTACGTCCCCTTTTCACATCAAATTCTATTGATGTGAGTCTTCTCCCTTTTGGGCTTGATGAGTCTGGCTAATGGTTTATCAATTTTGTTTATCTTCTCAAAGAACCAGCTTTTAGTTTTATTGATCTTTGCTATCATTTCTTTCATTTCTTTTTCATTTATTTCTGATCTGATCTTTATGCTTTCTTTCCTTCTGCTAACTTTTGGGGTTTTTCGTTCTTCTTTCTCTAATTCCTTTAGGTTCAAAGTTAGGTTGTTCTTTCAAGATGTTTCCTCTTTCTTTTTTTCAAGTTTTAAAAAATAGTGTTTATTGAAGCATATCGTATGATAATGCTTATCATATTTATGATCAAATTTTGCTTTTCTGAAAAACAAATATGCATCACACTTGGATCAGTCCAAAAGTAGAGTATATTTAAAGCTTATGTGGTAAATATATTCATTTGATTTTTTTTCTCCATCTGTATTGGAGTATAATTGCTTTTCAAGGATGTGTTAGTTTTTGCTGTATAACAATGTGAATCAGTTATTCATAGACATATGTTCCCATATATCTTCCCTCTTGCGTCTCCCTCACTCCCCCCTCCCTATCCCTCACCCCCTCCCTATCCCTCCCCTCTATGTGGTCACAAAGCAGCGAGCGGAACTGCCTGTTATTTGTGGCTGCTTCTCACTAGCTATCTCTTTTACTTTTGGTAGTATACGGATGTCCATGCCATTCTCTCACTTTGTCACAGCTTACCCTTCCCACGCCCCACATCCTCAAGTCCATTCTCTAGTAGGACTCTGTCCTTATTCCTCTCTTACCCGTAGGTTTTCATGACATCTTTTTTTAAAAATTCCATATATATGTATTAGCATAAGGTATTTGTCTTTCTCTTTCTGACTGACTTCACTCTGTATGACAGACTCTAGGTCCATCCACCTTATTACAAATAGCTCACTTTTGTTTCTTTTTATGGCTGAGTAATATTCCATTGTATATATGTGCCACATCTTCTTTATCTGTTCATCTGATGATGGACACTTAGATTGTTTCCATCTCCGGGCTCTTGTAAATAGAGCTGCCATAAACATTTTGGTACATGACTCTTTTTGAATTATGGTTTTCTCAGGGTATATGCCCAGTAGTGGGATTGCTGGGTCACATGGTTGCTCTGTGTGTAGTTTTTAAGGAACCTCCATACGCTTCTCCATAGTGGCTGTGCCAATTCACATTCCCACCAGCAGTACAAGAGTGTTCCCTTTTCTCCACACCCTCTCCAGCATTTATTGTTTCTAGAATTTTTGATGATGGCCATTGTGACTGGTGTGTGATGATATCTCATTGTAGTTTTGATTTGCATTTCTCTGATGATTAATGATGTTGCATATTCTTTCATGTGTTTGTCGGCCGTCTGTATATCTTCTTTGGAGAAACGTCTATTTAGGTCTTCTGCCCATTTTGGGATTGGGTTGTATTTTTTTGGTTATTGAGCTGCATGTGCTCCTTGTAAATTTTTGAGATTAATCCTTTGTCAGTTGCTTCATTTGCGAATAATTTCTCCCATTCTTATGGTTTTCTTTAGGTCTTGTTTATGGTTTCCTTTGCTGTGCCAAAGCTTTGAAGTTTCTTTAGGTCCCATTTGTTTATGTTTGTTTATATTTCCAATTGTCTACGAGGTGGGTCAAAAAGGATCTTGCTGTGATTTATGTCAGAGAGTGTCCTGCCTATGTATTCCTCTAAGAGTTTGATAGTTTCCTCCCTTCCATTTAGGTCTTTAATCCATTTTGAGCTTATTTTTGTGTATGGTGTTAGGGAGTGATCTAATGTCATACTTTTACGTGTACCTGTCCAGTTTCTCCAGCACCACTTTTTGAAGAGGCTGTATTTTCTCCACTGTACATTCCTGCCTCGTTTATCAAAGGTAAGATGATGATATGTGCATGGGTTTATCTCTGGGCTTTCTGTCCTGTTCCATTGATCTATATTTCTGTTTATGTGCCAGTACCATACTGTCTTGATTACTGTAGCTTGCAGTATAGTCTGAAGTCAGGGAGCCTGATTCCTCCAGCTCCATTTTTCGTTCTCAAGATTGCTTTGGCTATTCGGGGTCTTTTGTGTTTCCATACATATTGTGAAATTTTTGGTTGTAGTTCTGTGAAAAATGACAGTGGTACTTTGATAGGGATTGCATTGAATCTGTAGATTGCTTTGGGGAGAACAGTCCTTTTCACGATGCTGATTCTTCGAATCCAAGAACATGGTATATCTCTCCATCTGTTTGTATCATCTTTAATTACTTTCATCAGTGTCTTATAATTTTCTGCATACAGGTGTTCTGTCTCCTGAGGTAGGTTTATTCCAAGATATTTTATTCTTTTTGCTTCGGTGGTAAATGGGAGTGATTTCTTGATTTCACTTTCAGATTTTTCACCATTAGTGTATAGGTATGCCAGAGATTTCTGTGCATTAATTTTGTATCCTGCTACTTTACCAGATTCATTGATTAGCTCTAGTAGTTTTCTGGTAGCACCTTTAGGATTCTCTATGTATAGTATCATGTCATCTGCAAACAGTGACAGCTTTACTTCTTCTTTTCCAATTTGGATTCCTTTTATTTCCTTTTCTTCTCGGATTGCTGTGGCTAAAACTTCCAAAACTATGTTGAATAAGAGTGGCGAGAGTGGGCAGCCTTGTCTTCTTCCTGATCTTAGTGGAGATGGTTTCAGTTTTTCACCATTGAGGACGATGTTGGCTGTGGGTTTGTCAAATATGGCCTTTATTATGTGGAGGAAAGTTCCCTCTATGCCTACTTTCTGGAGGGTTTTTATCATAAATGGGTGCTGAATTTTGTCAAAAGCTTTCTCTGCATCTATTGCGATGACCATATGGTTTTTCGCCTTCAATTGGTTAATATGGTGTATCACGTTGATTGATTTGCATATATTGAAGAATCCTTGCATTCCTGGGTTAAACCCTCCTTCATCATGGTGTATGATCCTTTGAATGTGCTGTTGGATTCTGTTTGCTAGTATTTTGTTGAGGATATCTGCATCTATGTTCATCAGTGCTATTGGCCTGTAGTTTTCTTTCTTGGTGACATCCTTGTCTGGTTTTGGTATCAGGGTGATGGTGGCCTCGTAGAATGAGTTTGGGAGTGTTCCTCCCTGTGCTATATTTTGGAAGAGTTTGAGAAGGATAGGTGTTGGCTCTTCTCTAAATATTTGAAAGCATTCGCCTGTGAAGCCATCTGGTCCTTGGCCTTTGTTTGTTGGAAGATTTTAAATCACATGTTCAATTTCAGTGCCTGTGATTGGTCTGTTCATAGTTTCTATTTCGTCCTGATTCAGTCTTCGCAGGTTGTGCATTTCTAAGTATTTGTCCATTTCTTCCAGGTTGTCCATTGTTTTGGCAGAGAGTTGCATGTAGTAATCTCTCACGATCCTTTGTATTTCTGCAGTGTCTGTCGTTACGTCCCCTTTTCACATCAAATTCTATTGATGTGAGTCTTCTCCCTTTTGGGCTTGATGAGTCTGGCTAATGGTTTATCAATTTTGTTTATCTTCTCAAAGAACCAGCTTTTAGTTTTATTGATCTTTGCTATCATTTCTTTCATTTCTTTTTCATTTATTTCTGATCTGATCTTTATGCTTTCTTTCCTTCTGCTAACTTTTGGGGTTTTTCGTTCTTCTTTCTCTAATTCCTTTAGGTTCAAAGTTAGGTTGTTCTTTCAAGATGTTTCCTCTTTCTTTTTTTCAAGTTTTAAAAAATAGTGTTTATTGAAGCATATCGTATGATAATGCTTATCATATTTATGATCAAATTTTGCTTTTCTGAAAAACAAATATGCATCACACTTGGATCAGTCCAAAAGTAGAGTATATTTAAAGCTTATGTGGTAAATATATTCATTTGATTTTTTTTCTCCATCTGTATTGGAGTATAATTGCTTTTCAAGGATGTGTTAGTTTTTGCTGTATAACAATGTGAATCAGTTATTCATAGACATATGTTCCCATATATCTTCCCTCTTGCGTCTCCCTCACTCCCCCCTCCCTATCCCTCACCCCCTCCCTATCCCTCCCCTCTATGTGGTCACAAAGCAGCGAGTGGAACTGCCTGTTATTTGTGGCTGCTTCTCACTAGCTATCTCTTTTACTTTTGGTAGTATACGGATGTCCATGCCATTCTCTCACTTTGTCACAGCTTACCCTTCCCACGCCCCACATCCTCAAGTCCATTCTCTAGTAGGACTCTGTCCTTATTCCTCTCTTACCCGTAGGTTTTCATGACATCTTTTTTTAAAAATTCCATATATATGTATTAGCATAAGGTATTTGTCTTTCTCTTTCTGACTGACTTCACTCTGTATGACAGACTCTAGGTCCATCCACCTTATTACAAATAGCTCACTTTTGTTTCTTTTTATGGCTGAGTAATATTCCATTGTATATATGTGCCACATCTTCTTTATCTGTTCATCTGATGATGGACACTTAGATTGTTTCCATCTCCGGGCTCTTGTAAATAGAGCTGCCATAAACATTTTGGTACATGACTCTTTTTGAATTATGGTTTTCTCAGGGTATATGCCCAGTAGTGGGATTGCTGGGTCACATGGTTGCTCTGTGTGTAGTTTTTAAGGAACCTCCATACGCTTCTCCATAGTGGCTGTGCCAATTCACATTCCCACCAGCAGTACAAGAGTGTTCCCTTTTCTCCACACCCTCTCCAGCATTTATTGTTTCTAGAATTTTTGATGATGGCCATTGTGACTGGTGTGTGATGATATCTCATTGTAGTTTTGATTTGCATTTCTCTGATGATTAATGATGTTGCATATTCTTTCATGTGTTTGTCGGCCGTCTGTATATCTTCTTTGGAGAAACGTCTATTTAGGTCTTCTGCCCATTTTGGGATTGGGTTGTATTTTTTTGGTTATTGAGCTGCATGTGCTCCTTGTAAATTTTTGAGATTAATCCTTTGTCAGTTGCTTCATTTGCGAATAATTTCTCCCATTCTTATGGTTTTCTTTAGGTCTTGTTTATGGTTTCCTTTGCTGTGCCAAAGCTTTGAAGTTTCTTTAGGTCCCATTTGTTTATGTTTGTTTATATTTCCAATTGTCTACGAGGTGGGTCAAAAAGGATCTTGCTGTGATTTATGTCAGAGAGTGTCCTGCCTATGTATTCCTCTAAGAGTTTGATAGTTTCCTCCCTTCCATTTAGGTCTTTAATCCATTTTGAGCTTATTTTTGTGTATGGTGTTAGGGAGTGATCTAATGTCATACTTTTACGTGTACCTGTCCAGTTTCTCCAGCACCACTTTTTGAAGAGGCTGTATTTTCTCCACTGTACATTCCTGCCTCGTTTATCAAAGGTAAGATGATGATATGTGCATGGGTTTATCTCTGGGCTTTCTGTCCTGTTCCATTGATCTATATTTCTGTTTATGTGCCAGTACCATACTGTCTTGATTACTGTAGCTTGCAGTATAGTCTGAAGTCAGGGAGCCTGATTCCTCCAGCTCCATTTTTCGTTCTCAAGATTGCTTTGGCTATTCGGGGTCTTTTGTGTTTCCATACATATTGTGAAATTTTTGGTTGTAGTTCTGTGAAAAATGACAGTGGTACTTTGATAGGGATTGCATTGAATCTGTAGATTGCTTTGGGGAGAACAGTCCTTTTCACGATGCTGATTCTTCGAATCCAAGAACATGGTATATCTCTCCATCTGTTTGTATCATCTTTAATTACTTTCATCAGTGTCTTATAATTTTCTGCATACAGGTGTTCTGTCTCCTGAGGTAGGTTTATTCCAAGATATTTTATTCTTTTTGCTTCGGTGGTAAATGGGAGTGATTTCTTGATTTCACTTTCAGATTTTTCACCATTAGTGTATAGGTATGCCAGAGATTTCTGTGCATTAATTTTGTATCCTGCTACTTTACCAGATTCATTGATTAGCTCTAGTAGTTTTCTGGTAGCACCTTTAGGAGTCTCTATGTATAGTATCATGTCATCTGCAAACAGTGACAGCTTTACTTCTTCTTTTCCAATTTGGATTCCTTTTATTTCCTTTTCTTCTCGGATTGCTGTGGCTAAAACTTCCAAAACTATGTTGAATAAGAGTGGCGAGAGTGGGCAGCCTTGTCTTCTTCCTGATCTTAGTGGAGATGGTTTCAGTTTTTCACCATTGAGGACGATGTTGGCTGTGGGTTTGTCAAATATGGCCTTTATTATGTGGAGGAAAGTTCCCTCTATGCCTACTTTCTGGAGGGTTTTTATCATAAATGGGTGCTGAATTTTGTCAAAAGCTTTCTCTGCATCTATTGCGATGACCATATGGTTTTTCGCCTTCAATTGGTTAATATGGTGTATCACGTTGATTGATTTGCATATATTGAAGAATCCTTGCATTCCTGGGTTAAACCCTCCTTCATCATGGTGTATGATCCTTTGAATGTGCTGTTGGATTCTGTTTGCTAGTATTTTGTTGAGGATATCTGCATCTATGTTCATCAGTGCTATTGGCCTGTAGTTTTCTTTCTTGGTGACATCCTTGTCTGGTTTTGGTATCAGGGTGATGGTGGCCTCGTAGAATGAGTTTGGGAGTGTTCCTCCCTGTGCTATATTTTGGAAGAGTTTGAGAAGGATAGGTGTTGGCTCTTCTCTAAATATTTGAAAGAATTCGCCTGTGAAGCCATCTGGTCCTTGGCCTTTGTTTGTTGGAAGATTTTAAATCACATGTTCAATTTCAGTGCCTGTGATTGGTCTGTTCATAGTTTCTATTTCGTCCTGATTCAGTCTTCGCAGGTTGTGCATTTCTAAGTATTTGTCCATTTCTTCCAGGTTGTCCATTGTTTTGGCAGAGAGTTGCATGTAGTAATCTCTCACGATCCTTTGTATTTCTGCAGTGTCTGTCGTTACGTCCCCTTTTCACATCAAATTCTATTGATGTGAGTCTTCTCCCTTTTGGGCTTGATGAGTCTGGCTAATGGTTTATCAATTTTGTTTATCTTCTCAAAGAACCAGCTTTTAGTTTTATTGATCTTTGCTATCATTTCTTTCATTTCTTTTTCATTTATTTCTGATCTGATCTTTATGCTTTCTTTCCTTCTGCTAACTTTTGGGGTTTTTCGTTCTTCTTTCTCTAATTCCTTTAGGTTCAAAGTTAGGTTGTTCTTTCAAGATGTTTCCTCTTTCTTTTTTTCAAGTTTTAAAAAATAGTGTTTATTGAAGCATATCGTATGATAATGCTTATCATATTTATGATCAAATTTTGCTTTTCTGAAAAACAAATATGCATCACACTTGGATCAGTCCAAAAGTAGAGTATATTTAAAGCTTATGTGGTAAATATATTCATTTGATTTTTTTTCTCCATCTGTATTGGAGTATAATTGCTTTTCAAGGATGTGTTAGTTTTTGCTGTATAACAATGTGAATCAGTTATTCATAGACATATGTTCCCATATATCTTCCCTCTTGCGTCTCCCTCACTCCCCCCTCCCTATCCCTCACCCCCTCCCTATCCCTCCCCTCTATGTGGTCACAAAGCAGCGAGCGGAACTGCCTGTTATTTGTGGCTGCTTCTCACTAGCTATCTCTTTTACTTTTGGTAGTATACGGATGTCCATGCCATTCTCTCACTTTGTCACAGCTTACCCTTCCCACGCCCCACATCCTCAAGTCCATTCTCTAGTAGGACTCTGTCCTTATTCCTCTCTTACCCGTAGGTTTTCATGACATCTTTTTTTAAAAATTCCATATATATGTATTAGCATAAGGTATTTGTCTTTCTCTTTCTGACTGACTTCACTCTGTATGACAGACTCTAGGTCCATCCACCTTATTACAAATAGCTCACTTTTGTTTCTTTTTATGGCTGAGTAATATTCCATTGTATATATGTGCCACATCTTCTTTATCTGTTCATCTGATGATGGACACTTAGATTGTTTCCATCTCCGGGCTCTTGTAAATAGAGCTGCCATAAACATTTTGGTACATGACTCTTTTTGAATTATGGTTTTCTCAGGGTATATGCCCAGTAGTGGGATTGCTGGGTCACATGGTTGCTCTGTGTGTAGTTTTTAAGGAACCTCCATACGCTTCTCCATAGTGGCTGTGCCAATTCACATTCCCACCAGCAGTACAAGAGTGTTCCCTTTTCTCCACACCCTCTCCAGCATTTATTGTTTCTAGAATTTTTGATGATGGCCATTGTGACTGGTGTGTGATGATATCTCATTGTAGTTTTGATTTGCATTTCTCTGATGATTAATGATGTTGCATATTCTTTCATGTGTTTGTCGGCCGTCTGTATATCTTCTTTGGAGAAACGTCTATTTAGGTCTTCTGCCCATTTTGGGATTGGGTTGTATTTTTTTGGTTATTGAGCTGCATGTGCTCCTTGTAAATTTTTGAGATTAATCCTTTGTCAGTTGCTTCATTTGCGAATAATTTCTCCCATTCTTATGGTTTTCTTTAGGTCTTGTTTATGGTTTCCTTTGCTGTGCCAAAGCTTTGAAGTTTCTTTAGGTCCCATTTGTTTATGTTTGTTTATATTTCCAATTGTCTACGAGGTGGGTCAAAAAGGATCTTGCTGTGATTTATGTCAGAGAGTGTCCTGCCTATGTATTCCTCTAAGAGTTTGATAGTTTCCTCCCTTCCATTTAGGTCTTTAATCCATTTTGAGCTTATTTTTGTGTATGGTGTTAGGGAGTGATCTAATGTCATACTTTTACGTGTACCTGTCCAGTTTCTCCAGCACCACTTTTTGAAGAGGCTGTATTTTCTCCACTGTACATTCCTGCCTCGTTTATCAAAGGTAAGATGATGATATGTGCATGGGTTTATCTCTGGGCTTTCTGTCCTGTTCCATTGATCTATATTTCTGTTTATGTGCCAGTACCATACTGTCTTGATTACTGTAGCTTGCAGTATAGTCTGAAGTCAGGGAGCCTGATTCCTCCAGCTCCATTTTTCGTTCTCAAGATTGCTTTGGCTATTCGGGGTCTTTTGTGTTTCCATACATATTGTGAAATTTTTGGTTGTAGTTCTGTGAAAAATGACAGTGGTACTTTGATAGGGATTGCATTGAATCTGTAGATTGCTTTGGGGAGAACAGTCCTTTTCACGATGCTGATTCTTCGAATCCAAGAACATGGTATATCTCTCCATCTGTTTGTATCATCTTTAATTACTTTCATCAGTGTCTTATAATTTTCTGCATACAGGTGTTCTGTCTCCTGAGGTAGGTTTATTCCAAGATATTTTATTCTTTTTGCTTCGGTGGTAAATGGGAGTGATTTCTTGATTTCACTTTCAGATTTTTCACCATTAGTGTATAGGTATGCCAGAGATTTCTGTGCATTAATTTTGTATCCTGCTACTTTACCAGATTCATTGATTAGCTCTAGTAGTTTTCTGGTAGCACCTTTAGGAGTCTCTATGTATAGTATCATGTCATCTGCAAACAGTGACAGCTTTACTTCTTCTTTTCCAATTTGGATTCCTTTTATTTCCTTTTCTTCTCGGATTGCTGTGGCTAAAACTTCCAAAACTATGTTGAATAAGAGTGGCGAGAGTGGGCAGCCTTGTCTTCTTCCTGATCTTAGTGGAGATGGTTTCAGTTTTTCACCATTGAGGACGATGTTGGCTGTGGGTTTGTCAAATATGGCCTTTATTATGTGGAGGAAAGTTCCCTCTATGCCTACTTTCTGGAGGGTTTTTATCATAAATGGGTGCTGAATTTTGTCAAAAGCTTTCTCTGCATCTATTGCGATGACCATATGGTTTTTCGCCTTCAATTGGTTAATATGGTGTATCACGTTGATTGATTTGCATATATTGAAGAATCCTTGCATTCCTGGGTTAAACCCTCCTTCATCATGGTGTATGATCCTTTGAATGTGCTGTTGGATTCTGTTTGCTAGTATTTTGTTGAGGATATCTGCATCTATGTTCATCAGTGCTATTGGCCTGTAGTTTTCTTTCTTGGTGACATCCTTGTCTGGTTTTGGTATCAGGGTGATGGTGGCCTCGTAGAATGAGTTTGGGAGTGTTCCTCCCTGTGCTATATTTTGGAAGAGTTTGAGAAGGATAGGTGTTGGCTCTTCTCTAAATATTTGAAAGAATTCGCCTGTGAAGCCATCTGGTCCTTGGCCTTTGTTTGTTGGAAGATTTTAAATCACATGTTCAATTTCAGTGCCTGTGATTGGTCTGTTCATAGTTTCTATTTCGTCCTGATTCAGTCTTCGCAGGTTGTGCATTTCTAAGTATTTGTCCATTTCTTCCAGGTTGTCCATTGTTTTGGCAGAGAGTTGCATGTAGTAATCTCTCACGATCCTTTGTATTTCTGCAGTGTCTGTCGTTACGTCCCCTTTTCACATCAAATTCTATTGATGTGAGTCTTCTCCCTTTTGGGCTTGATGAGTCTGGCTAATGGTTTATCAATTTTGTTTATCTTCTCAAAGAACCAGCTTTTAGTTTTATTGATCTTTGCTATCATTTCTTTCATTTCTTTTTCATTTATTTCTGATCTGATCTTTATGCTTTCTTTCCTTCTGCTAACTTTTGGGGTTTTTCGTTCTTCTTTCTCTAATTCCTTTAGGTTCAAAGTTAGGTTGTTCTTTCAAGATGTTTCCTCTTTCTTTTTTTCAAGTTTTAAAAAATAGTGTTTATTGAAGCATATCGTATGATAATGCTTATCATATTTATGATCAAATTTTGCTTTTCTGAAAAACAAATATGCATCACACTTGGATCAGTCCAAAAGTAGAGTATATTTAAAGCTTATGTGGTAAATATATTCATTTGATTTTTTTTCTCCATCTGTATTGGAGTATAATTGCTTTTCAAGGATGTGTTAGTTTTTGCTGTATAACAATGTGAATCAGTTATTCATAGACATATGTTCCCATATATCTTCCCTCTTGCGTCTCCCTCACTCCCCCCTCCCTATCCCTCACCCCCTCCCTATCCCTCCCCTCTATGTGGTCACAAAGCAGCGAGCGGAACTGCCTGTTATTTGTGGCTGCTTCTCACTAGCTATCTCTTTTACTTTTGGTAGTATACGGATGTCCATGCCATTCTCTCACTTTGTCACAGCTTACCCTTCCCACGCCCCACATCCTCAAGTCCATTCTCTAGTAGGACTCTGTCCTTATTCCTCTCTTACCCGTAGGTTTTCATGACATCTTTTTTAAAAAATTCCATATATATGTATTAGCATAAGGTATTTGTCTTTCTCTTTCTGACTGACTTCACTCTGTATGACAGACTCTAGGTCCATCCACCTTATTACAAATAGCTCACTTTTGTTTCTTTTTATGGCTGAGTAATATTCCATTGTATATATGTGCCACATCTTCTTTATCTGTTCATCTGATGATGGACACTTAGATTGTTTCCATCTCCGGGCTCTTGTAAATAGAGCTGCCATAAACATTTTGGTACATGACTCTTTTTGAATTATGGTTTTCTCAGGGTATATGCCCAGTAGTGGGATTGCTGGGTCACATGGTTGCTCTGTGTGTAGTTTTTAAGGAACCTCCATACGCTTCTCCATAGTGGCTGTGCCAATTCACATTCCCACCAGCAGTACAAGAGTGTTCCCTTTTCTCCACACCCTCTCCAGCATTTATTGTTTCTAGAATTTTTGATGATGGCCATTGTGACTGGTGTGTGATGATATCTCATTGTAGTTTTGATTTGCATTTCTCTGATGATTAATGATGTTGCATATTCTTTCATGTGTTTGTCGGCCGTCTGTATATCTTCTTTGGAGAAACGTCTATTTAGGTCTTCTGCCCATTTTGGGATTGGGTTGTATTTTTTTGGTTATTGAGCTGCATGTGCTCCTTGTAAATTTTTGAGATTAATCCTTTGTCAGTTGCTTCATTTGCGAATAATTTCTCCCATTCTGATGGTTTTCTTTAGGTCTTGTTTATGGTTTCCTTTGCTGTGCCAAAGCTTTGAAGTTTCTTTAGGTCCCATTTGTTTATGTTTGTTTATATTTCCAATTGTCTACGAGGTGGGTCAAAAAGGATCTTGCTGTGATTTATGTCAGAGAGTGTCCTGCCTATGTATTCCTCTAAGAGTTTGATAGTTTCCTCCCTTCCATTTAGGTCTTTAATCCATTTTGAGCTTATTTTTGTGTATGGTGTTAGGGAGTGATCTAATGTCATACTTTTATGTGTACCTGTCCAGTTTCTCCAGCACCACTTTTTGAAGAGGCTGTATTTTCTCCACTGTACATTCCTGCCTCGTTTATCAAAGGTAAGATGATGATATGTGCATGGGTTTATCTCTGGGCTTTCTGTCCTGTTCCATTGATCTATATTTCTGTTTATGTGCCAGTACCATACTGTCTTGATTACTGTAGCTTGCAGTATAGTCTGAAGTCAGGGAGCCTGATTCCTCCAGCTCCATTTTTCGTTCTCAAGATTGCTTTGGCTATTCGGGGTCTTTTGTGTTTCCATACATATTGTGAAATTTTTGGTTGTAGTTCTGTGAAAAATGACAGTGGTACTTTGATAGGGATTGCATTGAATCTGTAGATTGCTTTGGGGAGAACAGTCCTTTTCACGATGCTGATTCTTCGAATCCAAGAACATGGTATATCTCTCCATCTGTTTGTATCATCTTTAATTACTTTCATCAGTGTCTTATAATTTTCTGCATACAGGTGTTCTGTCTCCTGAGGTAGGTTTATTCCAAGATATTTTATTCTTTTTGCTTCGGTGGTAAATGGGAGTGATTTCTTGATTTCACTTTCAGATTTTTCACCATTAGTGTATAGGTATGCCAGAGATTTCTGTGCATTAATTTTGTATCCTGCTACTTTACCAGATTCATTGATTAGCTCTAGTAGTTTTCTGGTAGCACCCTTAGGATTCTCTATGTATAGTATCATGTCATCTGCAAACAGTGACAGCTTTACTTCTTCTTTTCCAATTTGGATTCCTTTTATTTCCTTTTCTTCTCGGATTGCTGTGGCTAAAACTTCCAAAACTATGTTGAATAAGAGTGGCGAGAGTGGGCAGCCTTGTCTTCTTCCTGATCTTAGTGGAGATGGTTTCAGTTTTTCACCATTGAGGACGATGTTGGCTGTGGGTTTGTCAAATATGGCCTTTATTATGTGGAGGAAAGTTCCCTCTATGCCTACTTTCTGGAGGGTTTTTATCATAAATGGGTGCTGAATTTTGTCAAAAGCTTTCTCTGCATCTATTGCGATGACCATATGGTTTTTCGCCTTCAATTGGTTAATATGGTGTATCACGTTGATTGATTTGCATATATTGAAGAATCCTTGCATTCCTGGGTTAAACCCTCCTTCATCATGGTGTATGATCCTTTGAATGTGCTGTTGGATTCTGTTTGCTAGTATTTTGTTGAGGATATCTGCATCTATGTTCATCAGTGCTATTGGCCTGTAGTTTTCTTTCTTGGTGACATCCTTGTCTGGTTTTGGTATCAGGGTGATGGTGGCCTCGTAGAATGAGTTTGGGAGTGTTCCTCCCTGTGCTATATTTTGGAAGAGTTTGAGAAGGATAGGTGTTGGCTCTTCTCTAAATATTTGAAAGAATTCGCCTGTGAAGCCATCTGGTCCTTGGCCTTTGTTTGTTGGAAGATTTTAAATCACATGTTCAATTTCAGTGCCTGTGATTGGTCTGTTCATAGTTTCTATTTCGTCCTGATTCAGTCTTCGCAGGTTGTGCATTTCTAAGTATTTGTCCATTTCTTCCAGGTTGTCCATTGTTTTGGCAGAGAGTTGCATGTAGTAATCTCTCACGATCCTTTGTATTTCTGCAGTGTCTGTCGTTACGTCCCCTTTTCACATCAAATTCTATTGATGTGAGTCTTCTCCCTTTTGGGCTTGATGAGTCTGGCTAATGGTTTATCAATTTTGTTTATCTTCTCAAAGAACCAGCTTTTAGTTTTATTGATCTTTGCTATCATTTCTTTCATTTCTTTTTCATTTATTTCTGATCTGATCTTTATGCTTTCTTTCCTTCTGCTAACTTTTGGGGTTTTTCGTTCTTCTTTCTCTAATTCCTTTAGGTTCAAAGTTAGGTTGTTCTTTCAAGATGTTTCCTCTTTCTTTTTTTCAAGTTTTAAAAAATAGTGTTTATTGAAGCATATCGTATGATAATGCTTATCATATTTATGATCAAATTTTGCTTTTCTGAAAAACAAATATGCATCACACTTGGATCAGTCCAAAAGTAGAGTATATTTAAAGCTTATGTGGTAAATATATTCATTTGATTTTTTTTCTCCATCTGTATTGGAGTATAATTGCTTTTCAAGGATGTGTTAGTTTTTGCTGTATAACAATGTGAATCAGTTATTCATAGACATATGTTCCCATATATCTTCCCTCTTGCGTCTCCCTCACTCCCCCCTCCCTATCCCTCACCCCCTCCCTATCCCTCCCCTCTATGTGGTCACAAAGCAGCGAGCGGAACTGCCTGTTATTTGTGGCTGCTTCTCACTAGCTATCTCTTTTACTTTTGGTAGTATACGGATGTCCATGCCATTCTCTCACTTTGTCACAGCTTACCCTTCCCACGCCCCACATCCTCAAGTCCATTCTCTAGTAGGACTCTGTCCTTATTCCTCTCTTACCCGTAGGTTTTCATGACATCTTTTTTAAAAAATTCCATATATATGTATTAGCATAAGGTATTTGTCTTTCTCTTTCTGACTGACTTCACTCTGTATGACAGACTCTAGGTCCATCCACCTTATTACAAATAGCTCACTTTTGTTTCTTTTTATGGCTGAGTAATATTCCATTGTATATATGTGCCACATCTTCTTTATCTGTTCATCTGATGATGGACACTTAGATTGTTTCCATCTCCGGGCTCTTGTAAATAGAGCTGCCATAAACATTTTGGTACATGACTCTTTTTGAATTATGGTTTTCTCAGGGTATATGCCCAGTAGTGGGATTGCTGGGTCACATGGTTGCTCTGTGTGTAGTTTTTAAGGAACCTCCATACGCTTCTCCATAGTGGCTGTGCCAATTCACATTCCCACCAGCAGTACAAGAGTGTTCCCTTTTCTCCACACCCTCTCCAGCATTTATTGTTTCTAGAATTTTTGATGATGGCCATTGTGACTGGTGTGTGATGATATCTCATTGTAGTTTTGATTTGCATTTCTCTGATGATTAATGATGTTGCATATTCTTTCATGTGTTTGTCGGCCGTCTGTATATCTTCTTTGGAGAAACGTCTATTTAGGTCTTCTGCCCATTTTGGGATTGGGTTGTATTTTTTTGGTTATTGAGCTGCATGTGCTCCTTGTAAATTTTTGAGATTAATCCTTTGTCAGTTGCTTCATTTGCGAATAATTTCTCCCATTCTTATGGTTTTCTTTAGGTCTTGTTTATGGTTTCCTTTGCTGTGCCAAAGCTTTGAAGTTTCTTTAGGTCCCATTTGTTTATGTTTGTTTATATTTCCAATTGTCTACGAGGTGGGTCAAAAAGGATCTTGCTGTGATTTATGTCAGAGAGTGTCCTGCCTATGTATTCCTCTAAGAGTTTGATAGTTTCCTCCCTTCCATTTAGGTCTTTAATCCATTTTGAGCTTATTTTTGTGTATGGTGTTAGGGAGTGATCTAATGTCATACTTTTACGTGTACCTGTCCAGTTTCTCCAGCACCACTTTTTGAAGAGGCTGTATTTTCTCCACTGTACATTCCTGCCTCGTTTATCAAAGGTAAGATGATGATATGTGCATGGGTTTATCTCTGGGCTTTCTGTCCTGTTCCATTGATCTATATTTCTGTTTATGTGCCAGTACCATACTGTCTTGATTACTGTAGCTTGCAGTATAGTCTGAAGTCAGGGAGCCTGATTCCTCCAGCTCCATTTTTCGTTCTCAAGATTGCTTTGGCTATTCGGGGTCTTTTGTGTTTCCATACATATTGTGAAATTTTTGGTTGTAGTTCTGTGAAAAATGACAGTGGTACTTTGATAGGGATTGCATTGAATCTGTAGATTGCTTTGGGGAGAACAGTCCTTTTCACGATGCTGATTCTTCGAATCCAAGAACATGGTATATCTCTCCATCTGTTTGTATCATCTTTAATTACTTTCATCAGTGTCTTATAATTTTCTGCATACAGGTGTTCTGTCTCCTGAGGTAGGTTTATTCCAAGATATTTTATTCTTTTTGCTTCGGTGGTAAATGGGAGTGATTTCTTGATTTCACTTTCAGATTTTTCACCATTAGTGTATAGGTATGCCAGAGATTTCTGTGCATTAATTTTGTATCCTGCTACTTTACCAGATTCATTGATTAGCTCTAGTAGTTTTCTGGTAGCACCTTTAGGAGTCTCTATGTATAGTATCATGTCATCTGCAAACAGTGACAGCTTTACTTCTTCTTTTCCAATTTGGATTCCTTTTATTTCCTTTTCTTCTCGGATTGCTGTGGCTAAAACTTCCAAAACTATGTTGAATAAGAGTGGCGAGAGTGGGCAGCCTTGTCTTCTTCCTGATCTTAGTGGAGATGGTTTCAGTTTTTCACCATTGAGGACGATGTTGGCTGTGGGTTTGTCAAATATGGCCTTTATTATGTGGAGGAAAGTTCCCTCTATGCCTACTTTCTGGAGGGTTTTTATCATAAATGGGTGCTGAATTTTGTCAAAAGCTTTCTCTGCATCTATTGCGATGACCATATGGTTTTTCGCCTTCAATTGGTTAATATGGTGTATCACGTTGATTGATTTGCATATATTGAAGAATCCTTGCATTCCTGGGTTAAACCCTCCTTCATCATGGTGTATGATCCTTTGAATGTGCTGTTGGATTCTGTTTGCTAGTATTTTGTTGAGGATATCTGCATCTATGTTCATCAGTGCTATTGGCCTGTAGTTTTCTTTCTTGGTGACATCCTTGTCTGGTTTTGGTATCAGGGTGATGGTGGCCTCGTAGAATGAGTTTGGGAGTGTTCCTCCCTGTGCTATATTTTGGAAGAGTTTGAGAAGGATAGGTGTTGGCTCTTCTCTAAATATTTGAAAGAATTCGCCTGTGAAGCCATCTGGTCCTTGGCCTTTGTTTGTTGGAAGATTTTAAATCACATGTTCAATTTCAGTGCCTGTGATTGGTCTGTTCATAGTTTCTATTTCGTCCTGATTCAGTCTTCGCAGGTTGTGCATTTCTAAGTATTTGTCCATTTCTTCCAGGTTGTCCATTGTTTTGGCAGAGAGTTGCATGTAGTAATCTCTCACGATCCTTTGTATTTCTGCAGTGTCTGTCGTTACGTCCCCTTTTCACATCAAATTCTATTGATGTGAGTCTTCTCCCTTTTGGGCTTGATGAGTCTGGCTAATGGTTTATCAATTTTGTTTATCTTCTCAAAGAACCAGCTTTTAGTTTTATTGATCTTTGCTATCATTTCTTTCATTTCTTTTTCATTTATTTCTGATCTGATCTTTATGCTTTCTTTCCTTCTGCTAACTTTTGGGGTTTTTCGTTCTTCTTTCTCTAATTCCTTTAGGTTCAAAGTTAGGTTGTTCTTTCAAGATGTTTCCTCTTTCTTTTTTTCAAGTTTTAAAAAATAGTGTTTATTGAAGCATATCGTATGATAATGCTTATCATATTTATGATCAAATTTTGCTTTTCTGAAAAACAAATATGCATCACACTTGGATCAGTCCAAAAGTAGAGTATATTTAAAGCTTATGTGGTAAATATATTCATTTGATTTTTTTTCTCCATCTGTATTGGAGTATAATTGCTTTTCAAGGATGTGTTAGTTTTTGCTGTATAACAATGTGAATCAGTTATTCATAGACATATGTTCCCATATATCTTCCCTCTTGCGTCTCCCTCACTCCCCCCTCCCTATCCCTCACCCCCTCCCTATCCCTCCCCTCTATGTGGTCACAAAGCAGCGAGCGGAACTGCCTGTTATTTGTGGCTGCTTCTCACTAGCTATCTCTTTTACTTTTGGTAGTATACGGATGTCCATGCCATTCTCTCACTTTGTCACAGCTTACCCTTCCCACGCCCCACATCCTCAAGTCCATTCTCTAGTAGGACTCTGTCCTTATTCCTCTCTTACCCGTAGGTTTTCATGACATCTTTTTTTAAAAATTCCATATATATGTATTAGCATAAGGTATTTGTCTTTCTCTTTCTGACTGACTTCACTCTGTATGACAGACTCTAGGTCCATCCACCTTATTACAAATAGCTCACTTTTGTTTCTTTTTATGGCTGAGTAATATTCCATTGTATATATGTGCCACATCTTCTTTATCTGTTCATCTGATGATGGACACTTAGATTGTTTCCATCTCCGGGCTCTTGTAAATAGAGCTGCCATAAACATTTTGGTACATGACTCTTTTTGAATTATGGTTTTCTCAGGGTATATGCCCAGTAGTGGGATTGCTGGGTCACATGGTTGCTCTGTGTGTAGTTTTTAAGGAACCTCCATACGCTTCTCCATAGTGGCTGTGCCAATTCACATTCCCACCAGCAGTACAAGAGTGTTCCCTTTTCTCCACACCCTCTCCAGCATTTATTGTTTCTAGAATTTTTGATGATGGCCATTGTGACTGGTGTGTGATGATATCTCATTGTAGTTTTGATTTGCATTTCTCTGATGATTAATGATGTTGCATATTCTTTCATGTGTTTGTCGGCCGTCTGTATATCTTCTTTGGAGAAACGTCTATTTAGGTCTTCTGCCCATTTTGGGATTGGGTTGTATTTTTTTGGTTATTGAGCTGCATGTGCTCCTTGTAAATTTTTGAGATTAATCCTTTGTCAGTTGCTTCATTTGCGAATAATTTCTCCCATTCTGATGGTTTTCTTTAGGTCTTGTTTATGGTTTCCTTTGCTGTGCCAAAGCTTTGAAGTTTCTTTAGGTCCCATTTGTTTATGTTTGTTTATATTTCCAATTGTCTACGAGGTGGGTCAAAAAGGATCTTGCTGTGATTTATGTCAGAGAGTGTCCTGCCTATGTATTCCTCTAAGAGTTTGATAGTTTCCTCCCTTCCATTTAGGTCTTTAATCCATTTTGAGCTTATTTTTGTGTATGGTGTTAGGGAGTGATCTAATGTCATACTTTTACGTGTACCTGTCCAGTTTCTCCAGCACCACTTTTTGAAGAGGCTGTATTTTCTCCACTGTACATTCCTGCCTCGTTTATCAAAGGTAAGATGATGATATGTGCATGGGTTTATCTCTGGGCTTTCTGTCCTGTTCCATTGATCTATATTTCTGTTTATGTGCCAGTACCATACTGTCTTGATTACTGTAGCTTGCAGTATAGTCTGAAGTCAGGGAGCCTGATTCCTCCAGCTCCATTTTTCGTTCTCAAGATTGCTTTGGCTATTCGGGGTCTTTTGTGTTTCCATACATATTGTGAAATTTTTGGTTGTAGTTCTGTGAAAAATGACAGTGGTACTTTGATAGGGATTGCATTGAATCTGTAGATTGCTTTGGGGAGAACAGTCCTTTTCACGATGCTGATTCTTCGAATCCAAGAACATGGTATATCTCTCCATCTGTTTGTATCATCTTTAATTACTTTCATCAGTGTCTTATAATTTTCTGCATACAGGTGTTCTGTCTCCTGAGGTAGGTTTATTCCAAGATATTTTATTCTTTTTGCTTCGGTGGTAAATGGGAGTGATTTCTTGATTTCACTTTCAGATTTTTCACCATTAGTGTATAGGTATGCCAGAGATTTCTGTGCATTAATTTTGTATCCTGCTACTTTACCAGATTCATTGATTAGCTCTAGTAGTTTTCTGGTAGCACCTTTAGGAGTCTCTATGTATAGTATCATGTCATCTGCAAACAGTGACAGCTTTACTTCTTCTTTTCCAATTTGGATTCCTTTTATTTCCTTTTCTTCTCGGATTGCTGTGGCTAAAACTTCCAAAACTATGTTGAATAAGAGTGGCGAGAGTGGGCAGCCTTGTCTTCTTCCTGATCTTAGTGGAGATGGTTTCAGTTTTTCACCATTGAGGACGATGTTGGCTGTGGGTTTGTCAAATATGGCCTTTATTATGTGGAGGAAAGTTCCCTCTATGCCTACTTTCTGGAGGGTTTTTATCATAAATGGGTGCTGAATTTTGTCAAAAGCTTTCTCTGCATCTATTGCGATGACCATATGGTTTTTCGCCTTCAATTGGTTAATATGGTGTATCACGTTGATTGATTTGCATATATTGAAGAATCCTTGCATTCCTGGGTTAAACCCTCCTTCATCATGGTGTATGATCCTTTGAATGTGCTGTTGGATTCTGTTTGCTAGTATTTTGTTGAGGATATCTGCATCTATGTTCATCAGTGCTATTGGCCTGTAGTTTTCTTTCTTGGTGACATCCTTGTCTGGTTTTGGTATCAGGGTGATGGTGGCCTCGTAGAATGAGTTTGGGAGTGTTCCTCCCTGTGCTATATTTTGGAAGAGTTTGAGAAGGATAGGTGTTGGCTCTTCTCTAAATATTTGAAAGAATTCGCCTGTGAAGCCATCTGGTCCTTGGCCTTTGTTTGTTGGAAGATTTTAAATCACATGTTCAATTTCAGTGCCTGTGATTGGTCTGTTCATAGTTTCTATTTCGTCCTGATTCAGTCTTCGCAGGTTGTGCATTTCTAAGTATTTGTCCATTTCTTCCAGGTTGTCCATTGTTTTGGCAGAGAGTTGCATGTAGTAATCTCTCACGATCCTTTGTATTTCTGCAGTGTCTGTCGTTACGTCCCCTTTTCACATCAAATTCTATTGATGTGAGTCTTCTCCCTTTTGGGCTTGATGAGTCTGGCTAATGGTTTATCAATTTTGTTTATCTTCTCAAAGAACCAGCTTTTAGTTTTATTGATCTTTGCTATCATTTCTTTCATTTCTTTTTCATTTATTTCTGATCTGATCTTTATGCTTTCTTTCCTTCTGCTAACTTTTGGGGTTTTTCGTTCTTCTTTCTCTAATTCCTTTAGGTTCAAAGTTAGGTTGTTCTTTCAAGATGTTTCCTCTTTCTTTTTTTCAAGTTTTAAAAAATAGTGTTTATTGAAGCATATCGTATGATAATGCTTATCATATTTATGATCAAATTTTGCTTTTCTGAAAAACAAATATGCATCACACTTGGATCAGTCCAAAAGTAGAGTATATTTAAAGCTTATGTGGTAAATATATTCATTTGATTTTTTTTCTCCATCTGTATTGGAGTATAATTGCTTTTCAAGGATGTGTTAGTTTTTGCTGTATAACAATGTGAATCAGTTATTCATAGACATATGTTCCCATATATCTTCCCTCTTGCGTCTCCCTCACTCCCCCCTCCCTATCCCTCACCCCCTCCCTATCCCTCCCCTCTATGTGGTCACAAAGCAGCGAGCGGAACTGCCTGTTATTTGTGGCTGCTTCTCACTAGCTATCTCTTTTACTTTTGGTAGTATACGGATGTCCATGCCATTCTCTCACTTTGTCACAGCTTACCCTTCCCACGCCCCACATCCTCAAGTCCATTCTCTAGTAGGACTCTGTCCTTATTCCTCTCTTACCCGTAGGTTTTCATGACATCTTTTTTTAAAAATTCCATATATATGTATTAGCATAAGGTATTTGTCTTTCTCTTTCTGACTGACTTCACTCTGTATGACAGACTCTAGGTCCATCCACCTTATTACAAATAGCTCACTTTTGTTTCTTTTTATGGCTGAGTAATATTCCATTGTATATATGTGCCACATCTTCTTTATCTGTTCATCTGATGATGGACACTTAGATTGTTTCCATCTCCGGGCTCTTGTAAATAGAGCTGCCATAAACATTTTGGTACATGACTCTTTTTGAATTATGGTTTTCTCAGGGTATATGCCCAGTAGTGGGATTGCTGGGTCACATGGTTGCTCTGTGTGTAGTTTTTAAGGAACCTCCATACGCTTCTCCATAGTGGCTGTGCCAATTCACATTCCCACCAGCAGTACAAGAGTGTTCCCTTTTCTCCACACCCTCTCCAGCATTTATTGTTTCTAGAATTTTTGATGATGGCCATTGTGACTGGTGTGTGATGATATCTCATTGTAGTTTTGATTTGCATTTCTCTGATGATTAATGATGTTGCATATTCTTTCATGTGTTTGTCGGCCGTCTGTATATCTTCTTTGGAGAAACGTCTATTTAGGTCTTCTGCCCATTTTGGGATTGGGTTGTATTTTTTTGGTTATTGAGCTGCATGTGCTCCTTGTAAATTTTTGAGATTAATCCTTTGTCAGTTGCTTCATTTGCGAATAATTTCTCCCATTCTGATGGTTTTCTTTAGGTCTTGTTTATGGTTTCCTTTGCTGTGCCAAAGCTTTGAAGTTTCTTTAGGTCCCATTTGTTTATGTTTGTTTATATTTCCAATTGTCTACGAGGTGGGTCAAAAAGGATCTTGCTGTGATTTATGTCAGAGAGTGTCCTGCCTATGTATTCCTCTAAGAGTTTGATAGTTTCCTCCCTTCCATTTAGGTCTTTAATCCATTTTGAGCTTATTTTTGTGTATGGTGTTAGGGAGTGATCTAATGTCATACTTTTACGTGTACCTGTCCAGTTTCTCCAGCACCACTTTTTGAAGAGGCTGTATTTTCTCCACTGTACATTCCTGCCTCGTTTATCAAAGGTAAGATGATGATATGTGCATGGGTTTATCTCTGGGCTTTCTGTCCTGTTCCATTGATCTATATTTCTGTTTATGTGCCAGTACCATACTGTCTTGATTACTGTAGCTTGCAGTATAGTCTGAAGTCAGGGAGCCTGATTCCTCCAGCTCCATTTTTCGTTCTCAAGATTGCTTTGGCTATTCGGGGTCTTTTGTGTTTCCATACATATTGTGAAATTTTTGGTTGTAGTTCTGTGAAAAATGACAGTGGTACTTTGATAGGGATTGCATTGAATCTGTAGATTGCTTTGGGGAGAACAGTCCTTTTCACGATGCTGATTCTTCGAATCCAAGAACATGGTATATCTCTCCATCTGTTTGTATCATCTTTAATTACTTTCATCAGTGTCTTATAATTTTCTGCATACAGGTGTTCTGTCTCCTGAGGTAGGTTTATTCCAAGATATTTTATTCTTTTTGCTTCGGTGGTAAATGGGAGTGATTTCTTGATTTCACTTTCAGATTTTTCACCATTAGTGTATAGGTATGCCAGAGATTTCTGTGCATTAATTTTGTATCCTGCTACTTTACCAGATTCATTGATTAGCTCTAGTAGTTTTCTGGTAGCACCCTTAGGATTCTCTATGTATAGTATCATGTCATCTGCAAACAGTGACAGCTTTACTTCTTCTTTTCCAATTTGGATTCCTTTTATTTCCTTTTCTTCTCGGATTGCTGTGGCTAAAACTTCCAAAACTATGTTGAATAAGAGTGGCGAGAGTGGGCAGCCTTGTCTTCTTCCTGATCTTAGTGGAGATGGTTTCAGTTTTTCACCATTGAGGACGATGTTGGCTGTGGGTTTGTCAAATATGGCCTTTATTATGTGGAGGAAATTTCCCTCTATGCCTACTTTCTGGAGGGTTTTTATCATAAATGGGTGCTGAATTTTGTCAAAAGCTTTCTCTGCATCTATTGCGATGACCATATGGTTTTTCGCCTTCAATTGGTTAATATGGTGTATCACGTTGATTGATTTGCATATATTGAAGAATCCTTGCATTCCTGGGTTAAACCCTCCTTCATCATGGTGTATGATCCTTTGAATGTGCTGTTGGATTCTGTTTGCTAGTATTTTGTTGAGGATATCTGCATCTATGTTCATCAGTGCTATTGGCCTGTAGTTTTCTTTCTTGGTGACATCCTTGTCTGGTTTTGGTATCAGGGTGATGGTGGCCTCGTAGAATGAGTTTGGGAGTGTTCCTCCCTGTGCTATATTTTGGAAGAGTTTGAGAAGGATAGGTGTTGGCTCTTCTCTAAATATTTGAAAGAATTCGCCTGTGAAGCCATCTGGTCCTTGGCCTTTGTTTGTTGGAAGATTTTAAATCACATGTTCAATTTCAGTGCCTGTGATTGGTCTGTTCATAGTTTCTATTTCGTCCTGATTCAGTCTTCGCAGGTTGTGCATTTCTAAGTATTTGTCCATTTCTTCCAGGTTGTCCATTGTTTTGGCAGAGAGTTGCATGTAGTAATCTCTCACGATCCTTTGTATTTCTGCAGTGTCTGTCGTTACGTCCCCTTTTCACATCAAATTCTATTGATGTGAGTCTTCTCCCTTTTGGGCTTGATGAGTCTGGCTAATGGTTTATCAATTTTGTTTATCTTCTCAAAGAACCAGCTTTTAGTTTTATTGATCTTTGCTATCATTTCTTTCATTTCTTTTTCATTTATTTCTGATCTGATCTTTATGCTTTCTTTCCTTCTGCTAACTTTTGGGGTTTTTCGTTCTTCTTTCTCTAATTCCTTTAGGTTCAAAGTTAGGTTGTTCTTTCAAGATGTTTCCTCTTTCTTTTTTTCAAGTTTTAAAAAATAGTGTTTATTGAAGCATATCGTATGATAATGCTTATCATATTTATGATCAAATTTTGCTTTTCTGAAAAACAAATATGCATCACACTTGGATCAGTCCAAAAGTAGAGTATATTTAAAGCTTATGTGGTAAATATATTCATTTGATTTTTTTTCTCCATCTGTATTGGAGTATAATTGCTTTTCAAGGATGTGTTAGTTTTTGCTGTATAACAATGTGAATCAGTTATTCATAGACATATGTTCCCATATATCTTCCCTCTTGCGTCTCCCTCACTCCCCCCTCCCTATCCCTCACCCCCTCCCTATCCCTCCCCTCTATGTGGTCACAAAGCAGCGAGCGGAACTGCCTGTTATTTGTGGCTGCTTCTCACTAGCTATCTCTTTTACTTTTG
Source organism: Mesoplodon densirostris (assembly GCF_025265405.1). Taxonomy (NCBI): domain Eukaryota; kingdom Metazoa; phylum Chordata; class Mammalia; order Artiodactyla; family Ziphiidae; genus Mesoplodon; species Mesoplodon densirostris. The sequence continues at coordinate 28,281,133 of NC_082663.1, forward strand.
GTAGTATACGGATGTCCATGCCATTCTCTCACTTTGTCACAGCTTACCCTTCCCACGCCCCACATCCTCAAGTCCATTCTCTAGTAGGACTCTGTCCTTATTCCTCTCTTACCCGTAGGTTTTCATGACATCTTTTTTTAAAAATTCCATATATATGTATTAGCATAAGGTATTTGTCTTTCTCTTTCTGACTGACTTCACTCTGTATGACAGACTCTAGGTCCATCCACCTTATTACAAATAGCTCACTTTTGTTTCTTTTTATGGCTGAGTAATATTCCATTGTATATATGTGCCACATCTTCTTTATCTGTTCATCTGATGATGGACACTTAGATTGTTTCCATCTCCGGGCTCTTGTAAATAGAGCTGCCATAAACATTTTGGTACATGACTCTTTTTGAATTATGGTTTTCTCAGGGTATATGCCCAGTAGTGGGATTGCTGGGTCACATGGTTGCTCTGTGTGTAGTTTTTAAGGAACCTCCATACGCTTCTCCATAGTGGCTGTGCCAATTCACATTCCCACCAGCAGTACAAGAGTGTTCCCTTTTCTCCACACCCTCTCCAGCATTTATTGTTTCTAGAATTTTTGATGATGGCCATTGTGACTGGTGTGTGATGATATCTCATTGTAGTTTTGATTTGCATTTCTCTGATGATTAATGATGTTGCATATTCTTTCATGTGTTTGTCGGCCGTCTGTATATCTTCTTTGGAGAAACGTCTATTTAGGTCTTCTGCCCATTTTGGGATTGGGTTGTATTTTTTTGGTTATTGAGCTGCATGTGCTCCTTGTAAATTTTTGAGATTAATCCTTTGTCAGTTGCTTCATTTGCGAATAATTTCTCCCATTCTTATGGTTTTCTTTAGGTCTTGTTTATGGTTTCCTTTGCTGTGCCAAAGCTTTGAAGTTTCTTTAGGTCCCATTTGTTTATGTTTGTTTATATTTCCAATTGTCTACGAGGTGGGTCAAAAAGGATCTTGCTGTGATTTATGTCAGAGAGTGTCCTGCCTATGTATTCCTCTAAGAGTTTGATAGTTTCCTCCCTTCCATTTAGGTCTTTAATCCATTTTGAGCTTATTTTTGTGTATGGTGTTAGGGAGTGATCTAATGTCATACTTTTACGTGTACCTGTCCAGTTTCTCCAGCACCACTTTTTGAAGAGGCTGTATTTTCTCCACTGTACATTCCTGCCTCGTTTATCAAAGGTAAGATGATGATATGTGCATGGGTTTATCTCTGGGCTTTCTGTCCTGTTCCATTGATCTATATTTCTGTTTATGTGCCAGTACCATACTGTCTTGATTACTGTAGCTTGCAGTATAGTCTGAAGTCAGGGAGCCTGATTCCTCCAGCTCCATTTTTCGTTCTCAAGATTGCTTTGGCTATTCGGGGTCTTTTGTGTTTCCATACATATTGTGAAATTTTTGGTTGTAGTTCTGTGAAAAATGACAGTGGTACTTTGATAGGGATTGCATTGAATCTGTAGATTGCTTTGGGGAGAACAGTCCTTTTCACGATGCTGATTCTTCGAATCCAAGAACATGGTATATCTCTCCATCTGTTTGTATCATCTTTAATTACTTTCATCAGTGTCTTATAATTTTCTGCATACAGGTGTTCTGTCTCCTGAGGTAGGTTTATTCCAAGATATTTTATTCTTTTTGCTTCGGTGGTAAATGGGAGTGATTTCTTGATTTCACTTTCAGATTTTTCACCATTAGTGTATAGGTATGCCAGAGATTTCTGTGCATTAATTTTGTATCCTGCTACTTTACCAGATTCATTGATTAGCTCTAGTAGTTTTCTGGTAGCACCTTTAGGATTCTCTATGTATAGTATCATGTCATCTGCAAACAGTGACAGCTTTACTTCTTCTTTTCCAATTTGGATTCCTTTTATTTCCTTTTCTTCTCGGATTGCTGTGGCTAAAACTTCCAAAACTATGTTGAATAAGAGTGGCGAGAGTGGGCAGCCTTGTCTTCTTCCTGATCTTAGTGGAGATGGTTTCAGTTTTTCACCATTGAGGACGATGTTGGCTGTGGGTTTGTCAAATATGGCCTTTATTATGTGGAGGAAATTTCCCTCTATGCCTACTTTCTGGAGGGTTTTTATCATAAATGGGTGCTGAATTTTGTCAAAAGCTTTCTCTGCATCTATTGCGATGACCATATGGTTTTTCGCCTTCAATTGGTTAATATGGTGTATCACGTTGATTGATTTGCATATATTGAAGAATCCTTGCATTCCTGGGTTAAACCCTCCTTCATCATGGTGTATGATCCTTTGAATGTGCTGTTGGATTCTGTTTGCTAGTATTTTGTTGAGGATATCTGCATCTATGTTCATCAGTGCTATTGGCCTGTAGTTTTCTTTCTTGGTGACATCCTTGTCTGGTTTTGGTATCAGGGTGATGGTGGCCTCGTAGAATGAGTTTGGGAGTGTTCCTCCCTGTGCTATATTTTGGAAGAGTTTGAGAAGGATAGGTGTTGGCTCTTCTCTAAATATTTGAAAGAATTCGCCTGTGAAGCCATCTGGTCCTTGGCCTTTGTTTGTTGGAAGATTTTAAATCACATGTTCAATTTCAGTGCCTGTGATTGGTCTGTTCATAGTTTCTATTTCGTCCTGATTCAGTCTTCGCAGGTTGTGCATTTCTAAGTATTTGTCCATTTCTTCCAGGTTGTCCATTGTTTTGGCAGAGAGTTGCATGTAGTAATCTCTCACGATCCTTTGTATTTCTGCAGTGTCTGTCGTTACGTCCCCTTTTCACATCAAATTCTATTGATGTGAGTCTTCTCCCTTTTGGGCTTGATGAGTCTGGCTAATGGTTTATCAATTTTGTTTATCTTCTCAAAGAACCAGCTTTTAGTTTTATTGATCTTTGCTATCATTTCTTTCATTTCTTTTTCATTTATTTCTGATCTGATCTTTATGCTTTCTTTCCTTCTGCTAACTTTTGGGGTTTTTCGTTCTTCTTTCTCTAATTCCTTTAGGTTCAAAGTTAGGTTGTTCTTTCAAGATGTTTCCTCTTTCTTTTTTTCAAGTTTTAAAAAATAGTGTTTATTGAAGCATATCGTATGATAATGCTTATCATATTTATGATCAAATTTTGCTTTTCTGAAAAACAAATATGCATCACACTTGGATCAGTCCAAAAGTAGAGTATATTTAAAGCTTATGTGGTAAATATATTCATTTGATTTTTTTTCTCCATCTGTATTGGAGTATAATTGCTTTTCAAGGATGTGTTAGTTTTTGCTGTATAACAATGTGAATCAGTTATTCATAGACATATGTTCCCATATATCTTCCCTCTTGCGTCTCCCTCACTCCCCCCTCCCTATCCCTCACCCCCTCCCTATCCCTCCCCTCTATGTGGTCACAAAGCAGCGAGCGGAACTGCCTGTTATTTGTGGCTGCTTCTCACTAGCTATCTATTTTACTTTTGGTAGTATACGGATGTCCATGCCATTCTCTCACTTTGTCACAGCTTACCCTTCCCACGCCCCACATCCTCAAGTCCATTCTCTAGTAGGACTCTGTCCTTATTCCTCTCTTACCCGTAGGTTTTCATGACATCTTTTTTTAAAAATTCCATATATATGTATTAGCATAAGGTATTTGTCTTTCTCTTTCTGACTGACTTCACTCTGTATGACAGACTCTAGGTCCATCCACCTTATTACAAATAGCTCACTTTTGTTTCTTTTTATGGCTGAGTAATATTCCATTGTATATATGTGCCACATCTTCTTTATCTGTTCATCTGATGATGGACACTTAGATTGTTTCCATCTCCGGGCTCTTGTAAATAGAGCTGCCATAAACATTTTGGTACATGACTCTTTTTGAATTATGGTTTTCTCAGGGTATATGCCCAGTAGTGGGATTGCTGGGTCACATGGTTGCTCTGTGTGTAGTTTTTAAGGAACCTCCATACGCTTCTCCATAGTGGCTGTGCCAATTCACATTCCCACCAGCAGTACAAGAGTGTTCCCTTTTCTCCACACCCTCTCCAGCATTTATTGTTTCTAGAATTTTTGATGATGGCCATTGTGACTGGTGTGTGATGATATCTCATTGTAGTTTTGATTTGCATTTCTCTGATGATTAATGATGTTGCATATTCTTTCATGTGTTTGTCGGCCGTCTGTATATCTTCTTTGGAGAAACGTCTATTTAGGTCTTCTGCCCATTTTGGGATTGGGTTGTATTTTTTTGGTTATTGAGCTGCATGTGCTCCTTGTAAATTTTTGAGATTAATCCTTTGTCAGTTGCTTCATTTGCGAATAATTTCTCCCATTCTGATGGTTTTCTTTAGGTCTTGTTTATGGTTTCCTTTGCTGTGCCAAAGCTTTGAAGTTTCTTTAGGTCCCATTTGTTTATGTTTGTTTATATTTCCAATTGTCTACGAGGTGGGTCAAAAAGGATCTTGCTGTGATTTATGTCAGAGAGTGTCCTGCCTATGTATTCCTCTAAGAGTTTGATAGTTTCCTCCCTTCCATTTAGGTCTTTAATCCATTTTGAGCTTATTTTTGTGTATGGTGTTAGGGAGTGATCTAATGTCATACTTTTACGTGTACCTGTCCAGTTTCTCCAGCACCACTTTTTGAAGAGGCTGTATTTTCTCCACTGTACATTCCTGCCTCGTTTATCAAAGGTAAGATGATGATATGTGCATGGGTTTATCTCTGGGCTTTCTGTCCTGTTCCATTGATCTATATTTCTGTTTATGTGCCAGTACCATACTGTCTTGATTACTGTAGCTTGCAGTATAGTCTGAAGTCAGGGAGCCTGATTCCTCCAGCTCCATTTTTCGTTCTCAAGATTGCTTTGGCTATTCGGGGTCTTTTGTGTTTCCATACATATTGTGAAATTTTTGGTTGTAGTTCTGTGAAAAATGACAGTGGTACTTTGATAGGGATTGCATTGAATCTGTAGATTGCTTTGGGGAGAACAGTCCTTTTCACGATGCTGATTCTTCGAATCCAAGAACATGGTATATCTCTCCATCTGTTTGTATCATCTTTAATTACTTTCATCAGTGTCTTATAATTTTCTGCATACAGGTGTTCTGTCTCCTGAGGTAGGTTTATTCCAAGATATTTTATTCTTTTTGCTTCGGTGGTAAATGGGAGTGATTTCTTGATTTCACTTTCAGATTTTTCACCATTAGTGTATAGGTATGCCAGAGATTTCTGTGCATTAATTTTGTATCCTGCTACTTTACCAGATTCATTGATTAGCTCTAGTAGTTTTCTGGTAGCACCTTTAGGATTCTCTATGTATAGTATCATGTCATCTGCAAACAGTGACAGCTTTACTTCTTCTTTTCCAATTTGGATTCCTTTTATTTCCTTTTCTTCTTGGATTGCTGTGGCTAAAACTTCCAAAACTATGTTGAATAAGAGTGGCGAGAGTGGGCAGCCTTGTCTTCTTCCTGATCTTAGTGGAGATGGTTTCAGTTTTTCACCATTGAGGACGATGTTGGCTGTGGGTTTGTCAAATATGGCCTTTATTATGTGGAGGAAAGTTCCCTCTATGCCTACTTTCTGGAGGGTTTTTATCATAAATGGGTGCTGAATTTTGTCAAAAGCTTTCTCTGCATCTATTGCGATGACCATATGGTTTTTCGCCTTCAATTGGTTAATATGGTGTATCACGTTGATTGATTTGCATATATTGAAGAATCCTTGCATTCCTGGGTTAAACCCTCCTTCATCATGGTGTATGATCCTTTGAATGTGCTGTTGGATTCTGTTTGCTAGTATTTTGTTGAGGATATCTGCATCTATGTTCATCAGTGCTATTGGCCTGTAGTTTTCTTTCTTGGTGACATCCTTGTCTGGTTTTGGTATCAGGGTGATGGTGGCCTCGTAGAATGAGTTTGGGAGTGTTCCTCCCTGTGCTATATTTTGGAAGAGTTTGAGAAGGATAGGTGTTGGCTCTTCTCTAAATATTTGAAAGAATTCGCCTGTGAAGCCATCTGGTCCTTGGCCTTTGTTTGTTGGAAGATTTTAAATCACATGTTCAATTTCAGTGCCTGTGATTGGTCTGTTCATAGTTTCTATTTCGTCCTGATTCAGTCTTCGCAGGTTGTGCATTTCTAAGTATTTGTCCATTTCTTCCAGGTTGTCCATTGTTTTGGCAGAGAGTTGCATGTAGTAATCTCTCACGATCCTTTGTATTTCTGCAGTGTCTGTCGTTACGTCCCCTTTTCACATCAAATTCTATTGATGTGAGTCTTCTCCCTTTTGGGCTTGATGAGTCTGGCTAATGGTTTATCAATTTTGTTTATCTTCTCAAAGAACCAGCTTTTAGTTTTATTGATCTTTGCTATCATTTCTTTCATTTCTTTTTCATTTATTTCTGATCTGATCTTTATGCTTTCTTTCCTTCTGCTAACTTTTGGGGTTTTTCGTTCTTCTTTCTCTAATTCCTTTAGGTTCAAAGTTAGGTTGTTCTTTCAAGATGTTTCCTCTTTCTTTTTTTCAAGTTTTAAAAAATAGTGTTTATTGAAGCATATCGTATGATAATGCTTATCATATTTATGATCAAATTTTGCTTTTCTGAAAAACAAATATGCATCACACTTGGATCAGTCCAAAAGTAGAGTATATTTAAAGCTTATGTGGTAAATATATTCATTTGATTTTTTTTCTCCATCTGTATTGGAGTATAATTGCTTTTCAAGGATGTGTTAGTTTTTGCTGTATAACAATGTGAATCAGTTATTCATAGACATATGTTCCCATATATCTTCCCTCTTGCGTCTCCCTCACTCCCCCCTCCCTATCCCTCACCCCCTCCCTATCCCTCCCCTCTATGTGGTCACAAAGCAGCGAGCGGAACTGCCTGTTATTTGTGGCTGCTTCTCACTAGCTATCTCTTTTACTTTTGGTAGTATACGGATGTCCATGCCATTCTCTCACTTTGTCACAGCTTACCCTTCCCACGCCCCACATCCTCAAGTCCATTCTCTAGTAGGACTCTGTCCTTATTCCTCTCTTACCCGTAGGTTTTCATGACATCTTTTTTTAAAAATTCCATATATATGTATTAGCATAAGGTATTTGTCTTTCTCTTTCTGACTGACTTCACTCTGTATGACAGACTCTAGGTCCATCCACCTTATTACAAATAGCTCACTTTTGTTTCTTTTTATGGCTGAGTAATATTCCATTGTATATATGTGCCACATCTTCTTTATCTGTTCATCTGATGATGGACACTTAGATTGTTTCCATCTCCGGGCTCTTGTAAATAGAGCTGCCATAAACATTTTGGTACATGACTCTTTTTGAATTATGGTTTTCTCAGGGTATATGCCCAGTAGTGGGATTGCTGGGTCACATGGTTGCTCTGTGTGTAGTTTTTAAGGAACCTCCATACGCTTCTCCATAGTGGCTGTGCCAATTCACATTCCCACCAGCAGTACAAGAGTGTTCCCTTTTCTCCACACCCTCTCCAGCATTTATTGTTTCTAGAATTTTTGATGATGGCCATTGTGACTGGTGTGTGATGATATCTCATTGTAGTTTTGATTTGCATTTCTCTGATGATTAATGATGTTGCATATTCTTTCATGTGTTTGTCGGCCGTCTGTATATCTTCTTTGGAGAAACGTCTATTTAGGTCTTCTGCCCATTTTGGGATTGGGTTGTATTTTTTTGGTTATTGAGCTGCATGTGCTCCTTGTAAATTTTTGAGATTAATCCTTTGTCAGTTGCTTCATTTGCGAATAATTTCTCCCATTCTGATGGTTTTCTTTAGGTCTTGTTTATGGTTTCCTTTGCTGTGCCAAAGCTTTGAAGTTTCTTTAGGTCCCATTTGTTTATGTTTGTTTATATTTCCAATTGTCTACGAGGTGGGTCAAAAAGGATCTTGCTGTGATTTATGTCAGAGAGTGTCCTGCCTATGTATTCCTCTAAGAGTTTGATAGTTTCCTCCCTTCCATTTAGGTCTTTAATCCATTTTGAGCTTATTTTTGTGTATGGTGTTAGGGAGTGATCTAATGTCATACTTTTACGTGTACCTGTCCAGTTTCTCCAGCACCACTTTTTGAAGAGGCTGTATTTTCTCCACTGTACATTCCTGCCTCGTTTATCAAAGGTAAGATGATGATATGTGCATGGGTTTATCTCTGGGCTTTCTGTCCTGTTCCATTGATCTATATTTCTGTTTATGTGCCAGTACCATACTGTCTTGATTACTGTAGCTTGCAGTATAGTCTGAAGTCAGGGAGCCTGATTCCTCCAGCTCCATTTTTCGTTCTCAAGATTGCTTTGGCTATTCGGGGTCTTTTGTGTTTCCATACATATTGTGAAATTTTTGGTTGTAGTTCTGTGAAAAATGACAGTGGTACTTTGATAGGGATTGCATTGAATCTGTAGATTGCTTTGGGGAGAACAGTCCTTTTCACGATGCTGATTCTTCGAATCCAAGAACATGGTATATCTCTCCATCTGTTTGTATCATCTTTAATTACTTTCATCAGTGTCTTATAATTTTCTGCATACAGGTGTTCTGTCTCCTGAGGTAGGTTTATTCCAAGATATTTTATTCTTTTTGCTTCGGTGGTAAATGGGAGTGATTTCTTGATTTCACTTTCAGATTTTTCACCATTAGTGTATAGGTATGCCAGAGATTTCTGTGCATTAATTTTGTATCCTGCTACTTTACCAGATTCATTGATTAGCTCTAGTAGTTTTCTGGTAGCACCTTTAGGAGTCTCTATGTATAGTATCATGTCATCTGCAAACAGTGACAGCTTTACTTCTTCTTTTCCAATTTGGATTCCTTTTATTTCCTTTTCTTCTCGGATTGCTGTGGCTAAAACTTCCAAAACTATGTTGAATAAGAGTGGCGAGAGTGGGCAGCCTTGTCTTCTTCCTGATCTTAGTGGAGATGGTTTCAGTTTTTCACCATTGAGGACGATGTTGGCTGTGGGGTTGTCAAATATGGCCTTTATTATGTGGAGGAAAGTTCCCTCTATGCCTACTTTCTGGAGGGTTTTTATCATAAATGGGTGCTGAATTTTGTCAAAAGCTTTCTCTGCATCTATTGCGATGACCATATGGTTTTTCGCCTTCAATTGGTTAATATGGTGTATCACGTTGATTGATTTGCATATATTGAAGAATCCTTGCATTCCTGGGTTAAACCCTCCTTCATCATGGTGTATGATCCTTTGAATGTGCTGTTGGATTCTGTTTGCTAGTATTTTGTTGAGGATATCTGCATCTATGTTCATCAGTGCTATTGGCCTGTAGTTTTCTTTCTTGGTGACATCCTTGTCTGGTTTTGGTATCAGGGTGATGGTGGCCTCGTAGAATGAGTTTGGGAGTGTTCCTCCCTGTGCTATATTTTGGAAGAGTTTGAGAAGGATAGGTGTTGGCTCTTCTCTAAATATTTGAAAGAATTCGCCTGTGAAGCCATCTGGTCCTTGGCCTTTGTTTGTTGGAAGATTTTAAATCACATGTTCAATTTCAGTGCCTGTGATTGGTCTGTTCATAGTTTCTATTTCGTCCTGATTCAGTCTTCGCAGGTTGTGCATTTCTAAGTATTTGTCCATTTCTTCCAGGTTGTCCATTGTTTTGGCAGAGAGTTGCATGTAGTAATCTCTCACGATCCTTTGTATTTCTGCAGTGTCTGTCGTTACGTCCCCTTTTCACATCAAATTCTATTGATGTGAGTCTTCTCCCTTTTGGGCTTGATGAGTCTGGCTAATGGTTTATCAATTTTGTTTATCTTCTCAAAGAACCAGCTTTTAGTTTTATTGATCTTTGCTATCATTTCTTTCATTTCTTTTTCATTTATTTCTGATCTGATCTTTATGCTTTCTTTCCTTCTGCTAACTTTTGGGGTTTTTCGTTCTTCTTTCTCTAATTCCTTTAGGTTCAAAGTTAGGTTGTTCTTTCAAGATGTTTCCTCTTTCTTTTTTTCAAGTTTTAAAAAATAGTGTTTATTGAAGCATATCGTATGATAATGCTTATCATATTTATGATCAAATTTTGCTTTTCTGAAAAACAAATATGCATCACACTTGGATCAGTCCAAAAGTAGAGTATATTTAAAGCTTATGTGGTAAATATATTCATTTGATTTTTTTTCTCCATCTGTATTGGAGTATAATTGCTTTTCAAGGATGTGTTAGTTTTTGCTGTATAACAATGTGAATCAGTTATTCATAGACATATGTTCCCATATATCTTCCCTCTTGCGTCTCCCTCACTCCCCCCTCCCTATCCCTCACCCCCTCCCTATCCCTCCCCTCTATGTGGTCACAAAGCAGCGAGCGGAACTGCCTGTTATTTGTGGCTGCTTCTCACTAGCTATCTCTTTTACTTTTGGTAGTATACGGATGTCCATGCCATTCTCTCACTTTGTCACAGCTTACCCTTCCCACGCCCCACATCCTCAAGTCCATTCTCTAGTAGGACTCTGTCCTTATTCCTCTCTTACCCGTAGGTTTTCATGACATCTTTTTTTAAAAATTCCATATATATGTATTAGCATAAGGTATTTGTCTTTCTCTTTCTGACTGACTTCACTCTGTATGACAGACTCTAGGTCCATCCACCTTATTACAAATAGCTCACTTTTGTTTCTTTTTATGGCTGAGTAATATTCCATTGTATATATGTGCCACATCTTCTTTATCTGTTCATCTGATGATGGACACTTAGATTGTTTCCATCTCCGGGCTCTTGTAAATAGAGCTGCCATAAACATTTTGGTACATGACTCTTTTTGAATTATGGTTTTCTCAGGGTATATGCCCAGTAGTGGGATTGCTGGGTCACATGGTTGCTCTGTGTGTAGTTTTTAAGGAACCTCCATACGCTTCTCCATAGTGGCTGTGCCAATTCACATTCCCACCAGCAGTACAAGAGTGTTCCCTTTTCTCCACACCCTCTCCAGCATTTATTGTTTCTAGAATTTTTGATGATGGCCATTGTGACTGGTGTGTGATGATATCTCATTGTAGTTTTGATTTGCATTTCTCTGATGATTAATGATGTTGCATATTCTTTCATGTGTTTGTCGGCCGTCTGTATATCTTCTTTGGAGAAACGTCTATTTAGGTCTTCTGCCCATTTTGGGATTGGGTTGTATTTTTTTGGTTATTGAGCTGCATGTGCTCCTTGTAAATTTTTGAGATTAATCCTTTGTCAGTTGCTTCATTTGCGAATAATTTCTCCCATTCTGATGGTTTTCTTTAGGTCTTGTTTATGGTTTCCTTTGCTGTGCCAAAGCTTTGAAGTTTCTTTAGGTCCCATTTGTTTATGTTTGTTTATATTTCCAATTGTCTACGAGGTGGGTCAAAAAGGATCTTGCTGTGATTTATGTCAGAGAGTGTCCTGCCTATGTATTCCTCTAAGAGTTTGATAGTTTCCTCCCTTCCATTTAGGTCTTTAATCCATTTTGAGCTTATTTTTGTGTATGGTGTTAGGGAGTGATCTAATGTCATACTTTTACGTGTACCTGTCCAGTTTCTCCAGCACCACTTTTTGAAGAGGCTGTATTTTCTCCACTGTACATTCCTGCCTCGTTTATCAAAGGTAAGATGATGATATGTGCATGGGTTTATCTCTGGGCTTTCTGTCCTGTTCCATTGATCTATATTTCTGTTTATGTGCCAGTACCATACTGTCTTGATTACTGTAGCTTGCAGTATAGTCTGAAGTCAGGGAGCCTGATTCCTCCAGCTCCATTTTTCGTTCTCAAGATTGCTTTGGCTATTCGGGGTCTTTTGTGTTTCCATACATATTGTGAAATTTTTGGTTGTAGTTCTGTGAAAAATGACAGTGGTACTTTGATAGGGATTGCATTGAATCTGTAGATTGCTTTGGGGAGAACAGTCCTTTTCACGATGCTGATTCTTCGAATCCAAGAACATGGTATATCTCTCCATCTGTTTGTATCATCTTTAATTACTTTCATCAGTGTCTTATAATTTTCTGCATACAGGTGTTCTGTCTCCTGAGGTAGGTTTATTCCAAGATATTTTATTCTTTTTGCTTCGGTGGTAAATGGGAGTGATTTCTTGATTTCACTTTCAGATTTTTCACCATTAGTGTATAGGTATGCCAGAGATTTCTGTGCATTAATTTTGTATCCTGCTACTTTACCAGATTCATTGATTAGCTCTAGTAGTTTTCTGGTAGCACCTTTAGGAGTCTCTATGTATAGTATCATGTCATCTGCAAACAGTGACAGCTTTACTTCTTCTTTTCCAATTTGGATTCCTTTTATTTCCTTTTCTTCTCGGATTGCTGTGGCTAAAACTTCCAAAACTATGTTGAATAAGAGTGGCGAGAGTGGGCAGCCTTGTCTTCTTCCTGATCTTAGTGGAGATGGTTTCAGTTTTTCACCATTGAGGACGATGTTGGCTGTGGGGTTGTCAAATATGGCCTTTATTATGTGGAGGAAAGTTCCCTCTATGCCTACTTTCTGGAGGGTTTTTATCATAAATGGGTGCTGAATTTTGTCAAAAGCTTTCTCTGCATCTATTGCGATGACCATATGGTTTTTCGCCTTCAATTGGTTAATATGGTGTATCACGTTGATTGATTTGCATATATTGAAGAATCCTTGCATTCCTGGGTTAAACCCTCCTTCATCATGGTGTATGATCCTTTGAATGTGCTGTTGGATTCTGTTTGCTAGTATTTTGTTGAGGATATCTGCATCTATGTTCATCAGTGCTATTGGCCTGTAGTTTTCTTTCTTGGTGACATCCTTGTCTGGTTTTGGTATCAGGGTGATGGTGGCCTCGTAGAATGAGTTTGGGAGTGTTCCTCCCTGTGCTATATTTTGGAAGAGTTTGAGAAGGATAGGTGTTGGCTCTTCTCTAAATATTTGAAAGCATTCGCCTGTGAAGCCATCTGGTCCTTGGCCTTTGTTTGTTGGAAGATTTTAAATCACATGTTCAATTTCAGTGCCTGTGATTGGTCTGTTCATAGTTTCTATTTCGTCCTGATTCAGTCTTCGCAGGTTGTGCATTTCTAAGTATTTGTCCATTTCTTCCAGGTTGTCCATTGTTTTGGCAGAGAGTTGCATGTAGTAATCTCTCACGATCCTTTGTATTTCTGCAGTGTCTGTCGTTACGTCCCCTTTTCACATCAAATTCTATTGATGTGAGTCTTCTCCCTTTTGGGCTTGATGAGTCTGGCTAATGGTTTATCAATTTTGTTTATCTTCTCAAAGAACCAGCTTTTAGTTTTATTGATCTTTGCTATCATTTCTTTCATTTCTTTTTCATTTATTTCTGATCTGATCTTTATGCTTTCTTTCCTTCTGCTAACTTTTGGGGTTTTTCGTTCTTCTTTCTCTAATTCCTTTAGGTTCAAAGTTAGGTTGTTCTTTCAAGATGTTTCCTCTTTCTTTTTTTCAAGTTTTAAAAAATAGTGTTTATTGAAGCATATCGTATGATAATGCTTATCATATTTATGATCAAATTTTGCTTTTCTGAAAAACAAATATGCATCACACTTGGATCAGTCCAAAAGTAGAGTATATTTAAAGCTTATGTGGTAAATATATTCATTTGATTTTTTTTCTCCATCTGTATTGGAGTATAATTGCTTTTCAAGGATGTGTTAGTTTTTGCTGTATAACAATGTGAATCAGTTATTCATAGACATATGTTCCCATATATCTTCCCTCTTGCGTCTCCCTCACTCCCCCCTCCCTATCCCTCACCCCCTCCCTATCCCTCCCCTCTATGTGGTCACAAAGCAGCGAGCGGAACTGCCTGTTATTTGTGGCTGCTTCTCACTAGCTATCTCTTTTACTTTTGGTAGTATACGGATGTCCATGCCATTCTCTCACTTTGTCACAGCTTACCCTTCCCACGCCCCACATCCTCAAGTCCATTCTCTAGTAGGACTCTGTCCTTATTCCTCTCTTACCCGTAGGTTTTCATGACATCTTTTTTAAAAAATTCCATATATATGTATTAGCATAAGGTATTTGTCTTTCTCTTTCTGACTGACTTCACTCTGTATGACAGACTCTAGGTCCATCCACCTTATTACAAATAGCTCACTTTTGTTTCTTTTTATGGCTGAGTAATATTCCATTGTATATATGTGCCACATCTTCTTTATCTGTTCATCTGATGATGGACACTTAGATTGTTTCCATCTCCGGGCTCTTGTAAATAGAGCTGCCATAAACATTTTGGTACATGACTCTTTTTGAATTATGGTTTTCTCAGGGTATATGCCCAGTAGTGGGATTGCTGGGTCACATGGTTGCTCTGTGTGTAGTTTTTAAGGAACCTCCATACGCTTCTCCATAGTGGCTGTGCCAATTCACATTCCCACCAGCAGTACAAGAGTGTTCCCTTTTCTCCACACCCTCTCCAGCATTTATTGTTTCTAGAATTTTTGATGATGGCCATTGTGACTGGTGTGTGATGATATCTCATTGTAGTTTTGATTTGCATTTCTCTGATGATTAATGATGTTGCATATTCTTTCATGTGTTTGTCGGCCGTCTGTATATCTTCTTTGGAGAAACGTCTATTTAGGTCTTCTGCCCATTTTGGGATTGGGTTGTATTTTTTTGGTTATTGAGCTGCATGTGCTCCTTGTAAATTTTTGAGATTAATCCTTTGTCAGTTGCTTCATTTGCGAATAATTTCTCCCATTCTTATGGTTTTCTTTAGGTCTTGTTTATGGTTTCCTTTGCTGTGCCAAAGCTTTGAAGTTTCTTTAGGTCCCATTTGTTTATGTTTGTTTATATTTCCAATTGTCTACGAGGTGGGTCAAAAAGGATCTTGCTGTGATTTATGTCAGAGAGTGTCCTGCCTATGTATTCCTCTAAGAGTTTGATAGTTTCCTCCCTTCCATTTAGGTCTTTAATCCATTTTGAGCTTATTTTTGTGTATGGTGTTAGGGAGTGATCTAATGTCATACTTTTACGTGTACCTGTCCAGTTTCTCCAGCACCACTTTTTGAAGAGGCTGTATTTTCTCCACTGTACATTCCTGCCTCGTTTATCAAAGGTAAGATGATGATATGTGCATGGGTTTATCTCTGGGCTTTCTGTCCTGTTCCATTGATCTATATTTCTGTTTATGTGCCAGTACCATACTGTCTTGATTACTGTAGCTTGCAGTATAGTCTGAAGTCAGGGAGCCTGATTCCTCCAGCTCCATTTTTCGTTCTCAAGATTGCTTTGGCTATTCGGGGTCTTTTGTGTTTCCATACATATTGTGAAATTTTTGGTTGTAGTTCTGTGAAAAATGACAGTGGTACTTTGATAGGGATTGCATTGAATCTGTAGATTGCTTTGGGGAGAACAGTCCTTTTCACGATGCTGATTCTTCGAATCCAAGAACATGGTATATCTCTCCATCTGTTTGTATCATCTTTAATTACTTTCATCAGTGTCTTATAATTTTCTGCATACAGGTGTTCTGTCTCCTGAGGTAGGTTTATTCCAAGATATTTTATTCTTTTTGCTTCGGTGGTAAATGGGAGTGATTTCTTGATTTCACTTTCAGATTTTTCACCATTAGTGTATAGGTATGCCAGAGATTTCTGTGCATTAATTTTGTATCCTGCTACTTTACCAGATTCATTGATTAGCTCTAGTAGTTTTCTGGTAGCACCTTTAGGAGTCTCTATGTATAGTATCATGTCATCTGCAAACAGTGACAGCTTTACTTCTTCTTTTCCAATTTGGATTCCTTTTATTTCCTTTTCTTCTCGGATTGCTGTGGCTAAAACTTCCAAAACTATGTTGAATAAGAGTGGCGAGAGTGGGCAGCCTTGTCTTCTTCCTGATCTTAGTGGAGATGGTTTCAGTTTTTCACCATTGAGGACGATGTTGGCTGTGGGGTTGTCAAATATGGCCTTTATTATGTGGAGGAAAGTTCCCTCTATGCCTACTTTCTGGAGGGTTTTTATCATAAATGGGTGCTGAATTTTGTCAAAAGCTTTCTCTGCATCTATTGCGATGACCATATGGTTTTTCGCCTTCAATTGGTTAATATGGTGTATCACGTTGATTGATTTGCATATATTGAAGAATCCTTGCATTCCTGGGTTAAACCCTCCTTCATCATGGTGTATGATCCTTTGAATGTGCTGTTGGATTCTGTTTGCTAGTATTTTGTTGAGGATATCTGCATCTATGTTCATCAGTGCTATTGGCCTGTAGTTTTCTTTCTTGGTGACATCCTTGTCTGGTTTTGGTATCAGGGTGATGGTGGCCTCGTAGAATGAGTTTGGGAGTGTTCCTCCCTGTGCTATATTTTGGAAGAGTTTGAGAAGGATAGGTGTTGGCTCTTCTCTAAATATTTGAAAGAATTCGCCTGTGAAGCCATCTGGTCCTTGGCCTTTGTTTGTTGGAAGATTTTAAATCACATGTTCAATTTCAGTGCCTGTGATTGGTCTGTTCATAGTTTCTATTTCGTCCTGATTCAGTCTTCGCAGGTTGTGCATTTCTAAGTATTTGTCCATTTCTTCCAGGTTGTCCATTGTTTTGGCAGAGAGTTGCATGTAGTAATCTCTCACGATCCTTTGTATTTCTGCAGTGTCTGTCGTTACGTCCCCTTTTCACATCAAATTCTATTGATGTGAGTCTTCTCCCTTTTGGGCTTGATGAGTCTGGCTAATGGTTTATCAATTTTGTTTATCTTCTCAAAGAACCAGCTTTTAGTTTTATTGATCTTTGCTATCATTTCTTTCATTTCTTTTTCATTTATTTCTGATCTGATCTTTATGCTTTCTTTCCTTCTGCTAACTTTTGGGGTTTTTCGTTCTTCTTTCTCTAATTCCTTTAGGTTCAAAGTTAGGTTGTTCTTTCAAGATGTTTCCTCTTTCTTTTTTTCAAGTTTTAAAAAATAGTGTTTATTGAAGCATATCGTATGATAATGCTTATCATATTTATGATCAAATTTTGCTTTTCTGAAAAACAAATATGCATCACACTTGGATCAGTCCAAAAGTAGAGTATATTTAAAGCTTATGTGGTAAATATATTCATTTGATTTTTTTTCTCCATCTGTATTGGAGTATAATTGCTTTTCAAGGATGTGTTAGTTTTTGCTGTATAACAATGTGAATCAGTTATTCATAGACATATGTTCCCATATATCTTCCCTCTTGCGTCTCCCTCACTCCCCCCTCCCTATCCCTCACCCCCTCCCTATCCCTCCCCTCTATGTGGTCACAAAGCAGCGAGCGGAACTGCCTGTTATTTGTGGCTGCTTCTCACTAGCTATCTCTTTTACTTTTGGTAGTATACGGATGTCCATGCCATTCTCTCACTTTGTCACAGCTTACCCTTCCCACGCCCCACATCCTCAAGTCCATTCTCTAGTAGGACTCTGTCCTTATTCCTCTCTTACCCGTAGGTTTTCATGACATCTTTTTTTAAAAATTCCATATATATGTATTAGCATAAGGTATTTGTCTTTCTCTTTCTGACTGACTTCACTCTGTATGACAGACTCTAGGTCCATCCACCTTATTACAAATAGCTCACTTTTGTTTCTTTTTATGGCTGAGTAATATTCCATTGTATATATGTGCCACATCTTCTTTATCTGTTCATCTGATGATGGACACTTAGATTGTTTCCATCTCCGGGCTCTTGTAAATAGAGCTGCCATAAACATTTTGGTACATGACTCTTTTTGAATTATGGTTTTCTCAGGGTATATGCCCAGTAGTGGGATTGCTGGGTCACATGGTTGCTCTGTGTGTAGTTTTTAAGGAACCTCCATACGCTTCTCCATAGTGGCTGTGCCAATTCACATTCCCACCAGCAGTACAAGAGTGTTCCCTTTTCTCCACACCCTCTCCAGCATTTATTGTTTCTAGAATTTTTGATGATGGCCATTGTGACTGGTGTGTGATGATATCTCATTGTAGTTTTGATTTGCATTTCTCTGATGATTAATGATGTTGCATATTCTTTCATGTGTTTGTCGGCCGTCTGTATATCTTCTTTGGAGAAACGTCTATTTAGGTCTTCTGCCCATTTTGGGATTGGGTTGTATTTTTTTGGTTATTGAGCTGCATGTGCTCCTTGTAAATTTTTGAGATTAATCCTTTGTCAGTTGCTTCATTTGCGAATAATTTCTCCCATTCTGATGGTTTTCTTTAGGTCTTGTTTATGGTTTCCTTTGCTGTGCCAAAGCTTTGAAGTTTCTTTAGGTCCCATTTGTTTATGTTTGTTTATATTTCCAATTGTCTACGAGGTGGGTCAAAAAGGATCTTGCTGTGATTTATGTCAGAGAGTGTCCTGCCTATGTATTCCTCTAAGAGTTTGATAGTTTCCTCCCTTCCATTTAGGTCTTTAATCCATTTTGAGCTTATTTTTGTGTATGGTGTTAGGGAGTGATCTAATGTCATACTTTTACGTGTACCTGTCCAGTTTCTCCAGCACCACTTTTTGAAGAGGCTGTATTTTCTCCACTGTACATTCCTGCCTCGTTTATCAAAGGTAAGATGATGATATGTGCATGGGTTTATCTCTGGGCTTTCTGTCCTGTTCCATTGATCTATATTTCTGTTTATGTGCCAGTACCATACTGTCTTGATTACTGTAGCTTGCAGTATAGTCTGAAGTCAGGGAGCCTGATTCCTCCAGCTCCATTTTTCGTTCTCAAGATTGCTTTGGCTATTCGGGGTCTTTTGTGTTTCCATACATATTGTGAAATTTTTGGTTGTAGTTCTGTGAAAAATGACAGTGGTACTTTGATAGGGATTGCATTGAATCTGTAGATTGCTTTGGGGAGAACAGTCCTTTTCACGATGCTGATTCTTCGAATCCAAGAACATGGTATATCTCTCCATCTGTTTGTATCATCTTTAATTACTTTCATCAGTGTCTTATAATTTTCTGCATACAGGTGTTCTGTCTCCTGAGGTAGGTTTATTCCAAGATATTTTATTCTTTTTGCTTCGGTGGTAAATGGGAGTGATTTCTTGATTTCACTTTCAGATTTTTCACCATTAGTGTATAGGTATGCCAGAGATTTCTGTGCATTAATTTTGTATCCTGCTACTTTACCAGATTCATTGATTAGCTCTAGTAGTTTTCTGGTAGCACCTTTAGGATTCTCTATGTATAGTATCATGTCATCTGCAAACAGTGACAGCTTTACTTCTTCTTTTCCAATTTGGATTCCTTTTATTTCCTTTTCTTCTCGGATTGCTGTGGCTAAAACTTCCAAAACTATGTTGAATAAGAGTGGCGAGAGTGGGCAGCCTTGTCTTCTTCCTGATCTTAGTGGAGATGGTTTCAGTTTTTCACCATTGAGGACGATGTTGGCTGTGGGGTTGTCAAATATGGCCTTTATTATGTGGAGGAAAGTTCCCTCTATGCCTACTTTCTGGAGGGTTTTTATCATAAATGGGTGCTGAATTTTGTCAAAAGCTTTCTCTGCATCTATTGCGATGACCATATGGTTTTTCGCCTTCAATTGGTTAATATGGTGTATCACGTTGATTGATTTGCATATATTGAAGAATCCTTGCATTCCTGGGTTAAACCCTCCTTCATCATGGTGTATGATCCTTTGAATGTGCTGTTGGATTCTGTTTGCTAGTATTTTGTTGAGGATATCTGCATCTATGTTCATCAGTGCTATTGGCCTGTAGTTTTCTTTCTTGGTGACATCCTTGTCTGGTTTTGGTATCAGGGTGATGGTGGCCTCGTAGAATGAGTTTGGGAGTGTTCCTCCCTGTGCTATATTTTGGAAGAGTTTGAGAAGGATAGGTGTTGGCTCTTCTCTAAATATTTGAAAGAATTCGCCTGTGAAGCCATCTGGTCCTTGGCCTTTGTTTGTTGGAAGATTTTAAATCACATGTTCAATTTCAGTGCCTGTGATTGGTCTGTTCATAGTTTCTATTTCGTCCTGATTCAGTCTTCGCAGGTTGTGCATTTCTAAGTATTTGTCCATTTCTTCCAGGTTGTCCATTGTTTTGGCAGAGAGTTGCATGTAGTAATCTCTCACGATCCTTTGTATTTCTGCAGTGTCTGTCGTTACGTCCCCTTTTCACATCAAATTCTATTGATGTGAGTCTTCTCCCTTTTGGGCTTGATGAGTCTGGCTAATGGTTTATCAATTTTGTTTATCTTCTCAAAGAACCAGCTTTTAGTTTTATTGATCTTTGCTATCATTTCTTTCATTTCTTTTTCATTTATTTCTGATCTGATCTTTATGCTTTCTTTCCTTCTGCTAGCTTTTGGGGTTTTTCGTTCTTCTTTCTCTAATTCCTTTAGGTTCAAAGTTAGGTTGTTCTTTCAAGATGTTTCCTCTTTCTTTTTTTCAAGTTTTAAAAAATAGTGTTTATTGAAGCATATCGTATGATAATGCTTATCATATTTATGATCAAATTTTGCTTTTCTGAAAAACAAATATGCATCACACTTGGATCAGTCCAAAAGTAGAGTATATTTAAAGCTTATGTGGTAAATATATTCATTTGATTTTTTTTCTCCATCTGTATTGGAGTATAATTGCTTTTCAAGGATGTGTTAGTTTTTGCTGTATAACAATGTGAATCAGTTATTCATAGACATATGTTCCCATATATCTTCCCTCTTGCGTCTCCCTCACTCCCCCCTCCCTATCCCTCACCCCCTCCCTATCCCTCCCCTCTATGTGGTCACAAAGCAGCGAGCGGAACTGCCTGTTATTTGTGGCTGTTTCTCACTAGCTATCTCTTTTACTTTTGGTAGTATACGGATGTCCATGCCATTCTCTCACTTTGTCACAGCTTACCCTTCCCACGCCCCACATCCTCAAGTCCATTCTCTAGTAGGACTCTGTCCTTATTCCTCTCTTACCCGTAGGTTTTCATGACATCTTTTTTTAAAAATTCCATATATATGTATTAGCATAAGGTATTTGTCTTTCTCTTTCTGACTGACTTCACTCTGTATGACAGACTCTAGGTCCATCCACCTTATTACAAATAGCTCACTTTTGTTTCTTTTTATGGCTGAGTAATATTCCATTGTATATATGTGCCACATCTTCTTTATCTGTTCATCTGATGATGGACACTTAGATTGTTTCCATCTCCGGGCTCTTGTAAATAGAGCTGCCATAAACATTTTGGTACATGACTCTTTTTGAATTATGGTTTTCTCAGGGTATATGCCCAGTAGTGGGATTGCTGGGTCACATGGTTGCTCTGTGTGTAGTTTTTAAGGAACCTCCATACGCTTCTCCATAGTGGCTGTGCCAATTCACATTCCCACCAGCAGTACAAGAGTGTTCCCTTTTCTCCACACCCTCTCCAGCATTTATTGTTTCTAGAATTTTTGATGATGGCCATTGTGACTGGTGTGTGATGATATCTCATTGTAGTTTTGATTTGCATTTCTCTGATGATTAATGATGTTGCATATTCTTTCATGTGTTTGTCGGCCGTCTGTATATCTTCTTTGGAGAAACGTCTATTTAGGTCTTCTGCCCATTTTGGGATTGGGTTGTATTTTTTTGGTTATTGAGCTGCATGTGCTCCTTGTAAATTTTTGAGATTAATCCTTTGTCAGTTGCTTCATTTGCGAATAATTTCTCCCATTCTTATGGTTTTCTTTAGGTCTTGTTTATGGTTTCCTTTGCTGTGCCAAAGCTTTGAAGTTTCTTTAGGTCCCATTTGTTTATGTTTGTTTATATTTCCAATTGTCTACGAGGTGGGTCAAAAAGGATCTTGCTGTGATTTATGTCAGAGAGTGTCCTGCCTATGTATTCCTCTAAGAGTTTGATAGTTTCCTCCCTTCCATTTAGGTCTTTAATCCATTTTGAGCTTATTTTTGTGTATGGTGTTAGGGAGTGATCTAATGTCATACTTTTACGTGTACCTGTCCAGTTTCTCCAGCACCACTTTTTGAAGAGGCTGTATTTTCTCCACTGTACATTCCTGCCTCGTTTATCAAAGGTAAGATGATGATATGTGCATGGGTTTATCTCTGGGCTTTCTGTCCTGTTCCATTGATCTATATTTCTGTTTATGTGCCAGTACCATACTGTCTTGATTACTGTAGCTTGCAGTATAGTCTGAAGTCAGGGAGCCTGATTCCTCCAGCTCCATTTTTCGTTCTCAAGATTGCTTTGGCTATTCGGGGTCTTTTGTGTTTCCATACATATTGTGAAATTTTTGGTTGTAGTTCTGTGAAAAATGACAGTGGTACTTTGATAGGGATTGCATTGAATCTGTAGATTGCTTTGGGGAGAACAGTCCTTTTCACGATGCTGATTCTTCGAATCCAAGAACATGGTATATCTCTCCATCTGTTTGTATCATCTTTAATTACTTTCATCAGTGTCTTATAATTTTCTGCATACAGGTGTTCTGTCTCCTGAGGTAGGTTTATTCCAAGATATTTTATTCTTTTTGCTTCGGTGGTAAATGGGAGTGATTTCTTGATTTCACTTTCAGATTTTTCACCATTAGTGTATAGGTATGCCAGAGATTTCTGTGCATTAATTTTGTATCCTGCTACTTTACCAGATTCATTGATTAGCTCTAGTAGTTTTCTGGTAGCACCTTTAGGATTCTCTATGTATAGTATCATGTCATCTGCAAACAGTGACAGCTTTACTTCTTCTTTTCCAATTTGGATTCCTTTTATTTCCTTTTCTTCTCGGATTGCTGTGGCTAAAACTTCCAAAACTATGTTGAATAAGAGTGGCGAGAGTGGGCAGCCTTGTCTTCTTCCTGATCTTAGTGGAGATGGTTTCAGTTTTTCACCATTGAGGACGATGTTGGCTGTGGGTTTGTCAAATATGGCCTTTATTATGTGGAGGAAAGTTCCCTCTATGCCTACTTTCTGGAGGGTTTTTATCATAAATGGGTGCTGAATTTTGTCAAAAGCTTTCTCTGCATCTATTGCGATGACCATATGGTTTTTCGCCTTCAATTGGTTAATATGGTGTATCACGTTGATTGATTTGCATATATTGAAGAATCCTTGCATTCCTGGGTTAAACCCTCCTTCATCATGGTGTATGATCCTTTGAATGTGCTGTTGGATTCTGTTTGCTAGTATTTTGTTGAGGATATCTGCATCTATGTTCATCAGTGCTATTGGCCTGTAGTTTTCTTTCTTGGTGACATCCTTGTCTGGTTTTGGTATCAGGGTGATGGTGGCCTCGTAGAATGAGTTTGGGAGTGTTCCTCCCTGTGCTATATTTTGGAAGAGTTTGAGAAGGATAGGTGTTGGCTCTTCTCTAAATATTTGAAAGAATTCGCCTGTGAAGCCATCTGGTCCTTGGCCTTTGTTTGTTGGAAGATTTTAAATCACATGTTCAATTTCAGTGCCTGTGATTGGTCTGTTCATAGTTTCTATTTCGTCCTGATTCAGTCTTCGCAGGTTGTGCATTTCTAAGTATTTGTCCATTTCTTCCAGGTTGTCCATTGTTTTGGCAGAGAGTTGCATGTAGTAATCTCTCACGATCCTTTGTATTTCTGCAGTGTCTGTCGTTACGTCCCCTTTTCACATCAAATTCTATTGATGTGAGTCTTCTCCCTTTTGGGCTTGATGAGTCTGGCTAATGGTTTATCAATTTTGTTTATCTTCTCAAAGAACCAGCTTTTAGTTTTATTGATCTTTGCTATCATTTCTTTCATTTCTTTTTCATTTATTTCTGATCTGATCTTTATGCTTTCTTTCCTTCTGCTAGCTTTTGGGGTTTTTCGTTCTTCTTTCTCTAATTCCTTTAGGTTCAAAGTTAGGTTGTTCTTTCAAGATGTTTCCTCTTTCTTTTTTTCAAGTTTTAAAAAATAGTGTTTATTGAAGCATATCGTATGATAATGCTTATCATATTTATGATCAAATTTTGCTTTTCTGAAAAACAAATATGCATCACACTTGGATCAGTCCAAAAGTAGAGTATATTTAAAGCTTATGTGGTAAATATATTCATTTGATTTTTTTTCTCCATCTGTATTGGAGTATAATTGCTTTTCAAGGATGTGTTAGTTTTTGCTGTATAACAATGTGAATCAGTTATTCATAGACATATGTTCCCATATATCTTCCCTCTTGCGTCTCCCTCACTCCCCCCTCCCTATCCCTCACCCCCTCCCTATCCCTCCCCTCTATGTGGTCACAAAGCAGCGAGCGGAACTGCCTGTTATTTGTGGCTGCTTCTCACTAGCTATCTCTTTTACTTTTGGTAGTATACGGATGTCCATGCCATTCTCTCACTTTGTCACAGCTTACCCTTCCCACGCCCCACATCCTCAAGTCCATTCTCTAGTAGGACTCTGTCCTTATTCCTCTCTTACCCGTAGGTTTTCATGACATCTTTTTTTAAAAATTCCATATATATGTATTAGCATAAGGTATTTGTCTTTCTCTTTCTGACTGACTTCACTCTGTATGACAGACTCTAGGTCCATCCACCTTATTACAAATAGCTCACTTTTGTTTCTTTTTATGGCTGAGTAATATTCCATTGTATATATGTGCCACATCTTCTTTATCTGTTCATCTGATGATGGACACTTAGATTGTTTCCATCTCCGGGCTCTTGTAAATAGAGCTGCCATAAACATTTTGGTACATGACTCTTTTTGAATTATGGTTTTCTCAGGGTATATGCCCAGTAGTGGGATTGCTGGGTCACATGGTTGCTCTGTGTGTAGTTTTTAAGGAACCTCCATACGCTTCTCCATAGTGGCTGTGCCAATTCACATTCCCACCAGCAGTACAAGAGTGTTCCCTTTTCTCCACACCCTCTCCAGCATTTATTGTTTCTAGAATTTTTGATGATGGCCATTGTGACTGGTGTGTGATGATATCTCATTGTAGTTTTGATTTGCATTTCTCTGATGATTAATGATGTTGCATATTCTTTCATGTGTTTGTCGGCCGTCTGTATATCTTCTTTGGAGAAACGTCTATTTAGGTCTTCTGCCCATTTTGGGATTGGGTTGTATTTTTTTGGTTATTGAGCTGCATGTGCTCCTTGTAAATTTTTGAGATTAATCCTTTGTCAGTTGCTTCATTTGCGAATAATTTCTCCCATTCTTATGGTTTTCTTTAGGTCTTGTTTATGGTTTCCTTTGCTGTGCCAAAGCTTTGAAGTTTCTTTAGGTCCCATTTGTTTATGTTTGTTTATATTTCCAATTGTCTACGAGGTGGGTCAAAAAGGATCTTGCTGTGATTTATGTCAGAGAGTGTCCTGCCTATGTATTCCTCTAAGAGTTTGATAGTTTCCTCCCTTCCATTTAGGTCTTTAATCCATTTTGAGCTTATTTTTGTGTATGGTGTTAGGGAGTGATCTAATGTCATACTTTTACGTGTACCTGTCCAGTTTCTCCAGCACCACTTTTTGAAGAGGCTGTATTTTCTCCACTGTACATTCCTGCCTCGTTTATCAAAGGTAAGATGATGATATGTGCATGGGTTTATCTCTGGGCTTTCTGTCCTGTTCCATTGATCTATATTTCTGTTTATGTGCCAGTACCATACTGTCTTGATTACTGTAGCTTGCAGTATAGTCTGAAGTCAGGGAGCCTGATTCCTCCAGCTCCATTTTTCGTTCTCAAGATTGCTTTGGCTATTCGGGGTCTTTTGTGTTTCCATACATATTGTGAAATTTTTGGTTGTAGTTCTGTGAAAAATGACAGTGGTACTTTGATAGGGATTGCATTGAATCTGTAGATTGCTTTGGGGAGAACAGTCCTTTTCACGATGCTGATTCTTCGAATCCAAGAACATGGTATATCTCTCCATCTGTTTGTATCATCTTTAATTACTTTCATCAGTGTCTTATAATTTTCTGCATACAGGTGTTCTGTCTCCTGAGGTAGGTTTATTCCAAGATATTTTATTCTTTTTGCTTCGGTGGTAAATGGGAGTGATTTCTTGATTTCACTTTCAGATTTTTCACCATTAGTGTATAGGTATGCCAGAGATTTCTGTGCATTAATTTTGTATCCTGCTACTTTACCAGATTCATTGATTAGCTCTAGTAGTTTTCTGGTAGCACCTTTAGGAGTCTCTATGTATAGTATCATGTCATCTGCAAACAGTGACAGCTTTACTTCTTCTTTTCCAATTTGGATTCCTTTTATTTCCTTTTCTTCTCGGATTGCTGTGGCTAAAACTTCCAAAACTATGTTGAATAAGAGTGGCGAGAGTGGGCAGCCTTGTCTTCTTCCTGATCTTAGTGGAGATGGTTTCAGTTTTTCACCATTGAGGACGATGTTGGCTGTGGGTTTGTCAAATATGGCCTTTATTATGTGGAGGAAAGTTCCCTCTATGCCTACTTTCTGGAGGGTTTTTATCATAAATGGGTGCTGAATTTTGTCAAAAGCTTTCTCTGCATCTATTGCGATGACCATATGGTTTTTCGCCTTCAATTGGTTAATATGGTGTATCACGTTGATTGATTTGCATATATTGAAGAATCCTTGCATTCCTGGGTTAAACCCTCCTTCATCATGGTGTATGATCCTTTGAATGTGCTGTTGGATTCTGTTTGCTAGTATTTTGTTGAGGATATCTGCATCTATGTTCATCAGTGCTATTGGCCTGTAGTTTTCTTTCTTGGTGACATCCTTGTCTGGTTTTGGTATCAGGGTGATGGTGGCCTCGTAGAATGAGTTTGGGAGTGTTCCTCCCTGTGCTATATTTTGGAAGAGTTTGAGAAGGATAGGTGTTGGCTCTTCTCTAAATATTTGAAAGAATTCGCCTGTGAAGCCATCTGGTCCTTGGCCTTTGTTTGTTGGAAGATTTTAAATCACATGTTCAATTTCAGTGCCTGTGATTGGTCTGTTCATAGTTTCTATTTCGTCCTGATTCAGTCTTCGCAGGTTGTGCATTTCTAAGTATTTGTCCATTTCTTCCAGGTTGTCCATTGTTTTGGCAGAGAGTTGCATGTAGTAATCTCTCACGATCCTTTGTATTTCTGCAGTGTCTGTCGTTACGTCCCCTTTTCACATCAAATTCTATTGATGTGAGTCTTCTCCCTTTTGGGCTTGATGAGTCTGGCTAATGGTTTATCAATTTTGTTTATCTTCTCAAAGAACCAGCTTTTAGTTTTATTTATCTTTGCTATCATTTCTTTCATTTCTTTTTCATTTATTTCTGATCTGATCTTTATGCTTTCTTTCCTTCTGCTAGCTTTTGGGGTTTTTCGTTCTTCTTTCTCTAATTCCTTTAGGTTCAAAGTTAGGTTGTTCTTTCAAGATGTTTCCTCTTTCTTTTTTTCAAGTTTTAAAAAATAGTGTTTATTGAAGCATATCGTATGATAATGCTTATCATATTTATGATCAAATTTTGCTTTTCTGAAAAACAAATATGCATCACACTTGGATCAGTCCAAAAGTAGAGTATATTTAAAGCTTATGTGGTAAATATATTCATTTGATTTTTTTTCTCCATCTGTATTGGAGTATAATTGCTTTTCAAGGATGTGTTAGTTTTTGCTGTATAACAATGTGAATCAGTTATTCATAGACATATGTTCCCATATATCTTCCCTCTTGCGTCTCCCTCACTCCCCCCTCCCTATCCCTCACCCCCTCCCTATCCCTCCCCTCTATGTGGTCACAAAGCAGCGAGCGGAACTGCCTGTTATTTGTGGCTGCTTCTCACTAGCTATCTCTTTTACTTTTGGTAGTATACGGATGTCCATGCCATTCTCTCACTTTGTCACAGCTTACCCTTCCCACGCCCCACATCCTCAAGTCCATTCTCTAGTAGGACTCTGTCCTTATTCCTCTCTTACCCGTAGGTTTTCATGACATCTTTTTTAAAAAATTCCATATATATGTATTAGCATAAGGTATTTGTCTTTCTCTTTCTGACTGACTTCACTCTGTATGACAGACTCTAGGTCCATCCACCTTATTACAAATAGCTCACTTTTGTTTCTTTTTATGGCTGAGTAATATTCCATTGTATATATGTGCCACATCTTCTTTATCTGTTCATCTGATGATGGACACTTAGATTGTTTCCATCTCCGGGCTCTTGTAAATAGAGCTGCCATAAACATTTTGGTACATGACTCTTTTTGAATTATGGTTTTCTCAGGGTATATGCCCAGTAGTGGGATTGCTGGGTCACATGGTTGCTCTGTGTGTAGTTTTTAAGGAACCTCCATACGCTTCTCCATAGTGGCTGTGCCAATTCACATTCCCACCAGCAGTACAAGAGTGTTCCCTTTTCTCCACACCCTCTCCAGCATTTATTGTTTCTAGAATTTTTGATGATGGCCATTGTGACTGGTGTGTGATGATATCTCATTGTAGTTTTGATTTGCATTTCTCTGATGATTAATGATGTTGCATATTCTTTCATGTGTTTGTCGGCCGTCTGTATATCTTCTTTGGAGAAACGTCTATTTAGGTCTTCTGCCCATTTTGGGATTGGGTTGTATTTTTTTGGTTATTGAGCTGCATGTGCTCCTTGTAAATTTTTGAGATTAATCCTTTGTCAGTTGCTTCATTTGCGAATAATTTCTCCCATTCTTATGGTTTTCTTTAGGTCTTGTTTATGGTTTCCTTTGCTGTGCCAAAGCTTTGAAGTTTCTTTAGGTCCCATTTGTTTATGTTTGTTTATATTTCCAATTGTCTACGAGGTGGGTCAAAAAGGATCTTGCTGTGATTTATGTCAGAGAGTGTCCTGCCTATGTATTCCTCTAAGAGTTTGATAGTTTCCTCCCTTCCATTTAGGTCTTTAATCCATTTTGAGCTTATTTTTGTGTATGGTGTTAGGGAGTGATCTAATGTCATACTTTTACGTGTACCTGTCCAGTTTCTCCAGCACCACTTTTTGAAGAGGCTGTATTTTCTCCACTGTACATTCCTGCCTCGTTTATCAAAGGTAAGATGATGATATGTGCATGGGTTTATCTCTGGGCTTTCTGTCCTGTTCCATTGATCTATATTTCTGTTTATGTGCCAGTACCATACTGTCTTGATTACTGTAGCTTGCAGTATAGTCTGAAGTCAGGGAGCCTGATTCCTCCAGCTCCATTTTTCGTTCTCAAGATTGCTTTGGCTATTCGGGGTCTTTTGTGTTTCCATACATATTGTGAAATTTTTGGTTGTAGTTCTGTGAAAAATGACAGTGGTACTTTGATAGGGATTGCATTGAATCTGTAGATTGCTTTGGGGAGAACAGTCCTTTTCACGATGCTGATTCTTCGAATCCAAGAACATGGTATATCTCTCCATCTGTTTGTATCATCTTTAATTACTTTCATCAGTGTCTTATAATTTTCTGCATACAGGTGTTCTGTCTCCTGAGGTAGGTTTATTCCAAGATATTTTATTCTTTTTGCTTCGGTGGTAAATGGGAGTGATTTCTTGATTTCACTTTCAGATTTTTCACCATTAGTGTATAGGTATGCCAGAGATTTCTGTGCATTAATTTTGTATCCTGCTACTTTACCAGATTCATTGATTAGCTCTAGTAGTTTTCTGGTAGCACCTTTAGGATTCTCTATGTATAGTATCATGTCATCTGCAAACAGTGACAGCTTTACTTCTTCTTTTCCAATTTGGATTCCTTTTATTTCCTTTTCTTCTCGGATTGCTGTGGCTAAAACTTCCAAAACTATGTTGAATAAGAGTGGCGAGAGTGGGCAGCCTTGTCTTCTTCCTGATCTTAGTGGAGATGGTTTCAGTTTTTCACCATTGAGGACGATGTTGGCTGTGGGTTTGTCAAATATGGCCTTTATTATGTGGAGGAAAGTTCCCTCTATGCCTACTTTCTGGAGGGTTTTTATCATAAATGGGTGCTGAATTTTGTCAAAAGCTTTCTCTGCATCTATTGCGATGACCATATGGTTTTTCGCCTTCAATTGGTTAATATGGTGTATCACGTTGATTGATTTGCATATATTGAAGAATCCTTGCATTCCTGGGTTAAACCCTCCTTCATCATGGTGTATGATCCTTTGAATGTGCTGTTGGATTCTGTTTGCTAGTATTTTGTTGAGGATATCTGCATCTATGTTCATCAGTGCTATTGGCCTGTAGTTTTCTTTCTTGGTGACATCCTTGTCTGGTTTTGGTATCAGGGTGATGGTGGCCTCGTAGAATGAGTTTGGGAGTGTTCCTCCCTGTGCTATATTTTGGAAGAGTTTGAGAAGGATAGGTGTTGGCTCTTCTCTAAATATTTGAAAGAATTCGCCTGTGAAGCCATCTGGTCCTTGGCCTTTGTTTGTTGGAAGATTTTAAATCACATGTTCAATTTCAGTGCCTGTGATTGGTCTGTTCATAGTTTCTATTTCGTCCTGATTCAGTCTTCGCAGGTTGTGCATTTCTAAGTATTTGTCCATTTCTTCCAGGTTGTCCATTGTTTTGGCAGAGAGTTGCATGTAGTAATCTCTCACGATCCTTTGTATTTCTGCAGTGTCTGTCGTTACGTCCCCTTTTCACATCAAATTCTATTGATGTGAGTCTTCTCCCTTTTGGGCTTGATGAGTCTGGCTAATGGTTTATCAATTTTGTTTATCTTCTCAAAGAACCAGCTTTTAGTTTTATTGATCTTTGCTATCATTTCTTTCATTTCTTTTTCATTTATTTCTGATCTGATCTTTATGCTTTCTTTCCTTCTGCTAGCTTTTGGGGTTTTTCGTTCTTCTTTCTCTAATTCCTTTAGGTTCAAAGTTAGGTTGTTCTTTCAAGATGTTTCCTCTTTCTTTTTTTCAAGTTTTAAAAAATAGTGTTTATTGAAGCATATCGTATGATAATGCTTATCATATTTATGATCAAATTTTGCTTTTCTGAAAAACAAATATGCATCACACTTGGATCAGTCCAAAAGTAGAGTATATTTAAAGCTTATGTGGTAAATATATTCATTTGATTTTTTTTCTCCATCTGTATTGGAGTATAATTGCTTTTCAAGGATGTGTTAGTTTTTGCTGTATAACAATGTGAATCAGTTATTCATAGACATATGTTCCCATATATCTTCCCTCTTGCGTCTCCCTCACTCCCCCCTCCCTATCCCTCACCCCCTCCCTATCCCTCCCCTCTATGTGGTCACAAAGCAGCGAGCGGAACTGCCTGTTATTTGTGGCTGCTTCTCACTAGCTATCTCTTTTACTTTTGGTAGTATACGGATGTCCATGCCATTCTCTCACTTTGTCACAGCTTACCCTTCCCACGCCCCACATCCTCAAGTCCATTCTCTAGTAGGACTCTGTCCTTATTCCTCTCTTACCCGTAGGTTTTCATGACATCTTTTTTTAAAAATTCCATATATATGTATTAGCATAAGGTATTTGTCTTTCTCTTTCTGACTGACTTCACTCTGTATGACAGACTCTAGGTCCATCCACCTTATTACAAATAGCTCACTTTTGTTTCTTTTTATGGCTGAGTAATATTCCATTGTATATATGTGCCACATCTTCTTTATCTGTTCATCTGATGATGGACACTTAGATTGTTTCCATCTCCGGGCTCTTGTAAATAGAGCTGCCATAAACATTTTGGTACATGACTCTTTTTGAATTATGGTTTTCTCAGGGTATATGCCCAGTAGTGGGATTGCTGGGTCACATGGTTGCTCTGTGTGTAGTTTTTAAGGAACCTCCATACGCTTCTCCATAGTGGCTGTGCCAATTCACATTCCCACCAGCAGTACAAGAGTGTTCCCTTTTCTCCACACCCTCTCCAGCATTTATTGTTTCTAGAATTTTTGATGATGGCCATTGTGACTGGTGTGTGATGATATCTCATTGTAGTTTTGATTTGCATTTCTCTGATGATTAATGATGTTGCATATTCTTTCATGTGTTTGTCGGCCGTCTGTATATCTTCTTTGGAGAAACGTCTATTTAGGTCTTCTGCCCATTTTGGGATTGGGTTGTATTTTTTTGGTTATTGAGCTGCATGTGCTCCTTGTAAATTTTTGAGATTAATCCTTTGTCAGTTGCTTCATTTGCGAATAATTTCTCCCATTCTTATGGTTTTCTTTAGGTCTTGTTTATGGTTTCCTTTGCTGTGCCAAAGCTTTGAAGTTTCTTTAGGTCCCATTTGTTTATGTTTGTTTATATTTCCAATTGTCTACGAGGTGGGTCAAAAAGGATCTTGCTGTGATTTATGTCAGAGAGTGTCCTGCCTATGTATTCCTCTAAGAGTTTGATAGTTTCCTCCCTTCCATTTAGGTCTTTAATCCATTTTGAGCTTATTTTTGTGTATGGTGTTAGGGAGTGATCTAATGTCATACTTTTACGTGTACCTGTCCAGTTTCTCCAGCACCACTTTTTGAAGAGGCTGTATTTTCTCCACTGTACATTCCTGCCTCGTTTATCAAAGGTAAGATGATGATATGTGCATGGGTTTATCTCTGGGCTTTCTGTCCTGTTCCATTGATCTATATTTCTGTTTATGTGCCAGTACCATACTGTCTTGATTACTGTAGCTTGCAGTATAGTCTGAAGTCAGGGAGCCTGATTCCTCCAGCTCCATTTTTCGTTCTCAAGATTGCTTTGGCTATTCGGGGTCTTTTGTGTTTCCATACATATTGTGAAATTTTTGGTTGTAGTTCTGTGAAAAATGACAGTGGTACTTTGATAGGGATTGCATTGAATCTGTAGATTGCTTTGGGGAGAACAGTCCTTTTCACGATGCTGATTCTTCGAATCCAAGAACATGGTATATCTCTCCATCTGTTTGTATCATCTTTAATTACTTTCATCAGTGTCTTATAATTTTCTGCATACAGGTGTTCTGTCTCCTGAGGTAGGTTTATTCCAAGATATTTTATTCTTTTTGCTTCGGTGGTAAATGGGAGTGATTTCTTGATTTCACTTTCAGATTTTTCACCATTAGTGTATAGGTATGCCAGAGATTTCTGTGCATTAATTTTGTATCCTGCTACTTTACCAGATTCATTGATTAGCTCTAGTAGTTTTCTGGTAGCACCTTTAGGAGTCTCTATGTATAGTATCATGTCATCTGCAAACAGTGACAGCTTTACTTCTTCTTTTCCAATTTGGATTCCTTTTATTTCCTTTTCTTCTCAGATTGCTGTGGCTAAAACTTCCAAAACTATGTTGAATAAGAGTGGCGAGAGTGGGCAGCCTTGTCTTCTTCCTGATCTTAGTGGAGATGGTTTCAGTTTTTCACCATTGAGGACGATGTTGGCTGTGGGGTTGTCAAATATGGCCTTTATTATGTGGAGGAAAGTTCCCTCTATGCCTACTTTCTGGAGGGTTTTTATCATAAATGGGTGCTGAATTTTGTCAAAAGCTTTCTCTGCATCTATTGCGATGACCATATGGTTTTTCGCCTTCAATTGGTTAATATGGTGTATCACGTTGATTGATTTGCATATATTGAAGAATCCTTGCATTCCTGGGTTAAACCCTCCTTCATCATGGTGTATGATCCTTTGAATGTGCTGTTGGATTCTGTTTGCTAGTATTTTGTTGAGGATATCTGCATCTATGTTCATCAGTGCTATTGGCCTGTAGTTTTCTTTCTTGGTGACATCCTTGTCTGGTTTTGGTATCAGGGTGATGGTGGCCTCGTAGAATGAGTTTGGGAGTGTTCCTCCCTGTGCTATATTTTGGAAGAGTTTGAGAAGGATAGGTGTTGGCTCTTCTCTAAATATTTGAAAGAATTCGCCTGTGAAGCCATCTGGTCCTTGGCCTTTGTTTGTTGGAAGATTTTAAATCACATGTTCAATTTCAGTGCCTGTGATTGGTCTGTTCATAGTTTCTATTTCGTCCTGATTCAGTCTTCGCAGGTTGTGCATTTCTAAGTATTTGTCCATTTCTTCCAGGTTGTCCATTGTTTTGGCAGAGAGTTGCATGTAGTAATCTCTCACGATCCTTTGTATTTCTGCAGTGTCTGTCGTTACGTCCCCTTTTCACATCAAATTCTATTGATGTGAGTCTTCTCCCTTTTGGGCTTGATGAGTCTGGCTAATGGTTTATCAATTTTGTTTATCTTCTCAAAGAACCAGCTTTTAGTTTTATTGATCTTTGCTATCATTTCTTTCATTTCTTTTTCATTTATTTCTGATCTGATCTTTATGCTTTCTTTCCTTCTGCTAACTTTTGGGGTTTTTCGTTCTTCTTTCTCTAATTCCTTTAGGTTCAAAGTTAGGTTGTTCTTTCAAGATGTTTCCTCTTTCTTTTTTTCAAGTTTTAAAAAATAGTGTTTATTGAAGCATATCGTATGATAATGCTTATCATATTTATGATCAAATTTTGCTTTTCTGAAAAACAAATATGCATCACACTTGGATCAGTCCAAAAGTAGAGTATATTTAAAGCTTATGTGGTAAATATATTCATTTGATTTTTTTTCTCCATCTGTATTGGAGTATAATTGCTTTTCAAGGATGTGTTAGTTTTTGCTGTATAACAATGTGAATCAGTTATTCATAGACATATGTTCCCATATATCTTCCCTCTTGCGTCTCCCTCACTCCCCCCTCCCTATCCCTCACCCCCTCCCTATCCCTCCCCTCTATGTGGTCACAAAGCAGCGAGCGGAACTGCCTGTTATTTGTGGCTGCTTCTCACTAGCTATCTCTTTTACTTTTGGTAGTATACGGATGTCCATGCCATTCTCTCACTTTGTCACAGCTTACCCTTCCCACGCCCCACATCCTCAAGTCCATTCTCTAGTAGGACTCTGTCCTTATTCCTCTCTTACCCGTAGGTTTTCATGACATCTTTTTTAAAAAATTCCATATATATGTATTAGCATAAGGTATTTGTCTTTCTCTTTCTGACTGACTTCACTCTGTATGACAGACTCTAGGTCCATCCACCTTATTACAAATAGCTCACTTTTGTTTCTTTTTATGGCTGAGTAATATTCCATTGTATATATGTGCCACATCTTCTTTATCTGTTCATCTGATGATGGACACTTAGATTGTTTCCATCTCCGGGCTCTTGTAAATAGAGCTGCCATAAACATTTTGGTACATGACTCTTTTTGAATTATGGTTTTCTCAGGGTATATGCCCAGTAGTGGGATTGCTGGGTCACATGGTTGCTCTGTGTGTAGTTTTTAAGGAACCTCCATACGCTTCTCCATAGTGGCTGTGCCAATTCACATTCCCACCAGCAGTACAAGAGTGTTCCCTTTTCTCCACACCCTCTCCAGCATTTATTGTTTCTAGAATTTTTGATGATGGCCATTGTGACTGGTGTGTGATGATATCTCATTGTAGTTTTGATTTGCATTTCTCTGATGATTAATGATGTTGCATATTCTTTCATGTGTTTGTCGGCCGTCTGTATATCTTCTTTGGAGAAACGTCTATTTAGGTCTTCTGCCCATTTTGGGATTGGGTTGTATTTTTTTGGTTATTGAGCTGCATGTGCTCCTTGTAAATTTTTGAGATTAATCCTTTGTCAGTTGCTTCATTTGCGAATAATTTCTCCCATTCTTATGGTTTTCTTTAGGTCTTGTTTATGGTTTCCTTTGCTGTGCCAAAGCTTTGAAGTTTCTTTAGGTCCCATTTGTTTATGTTTGTTTATATTTCCAATTGTCTACGAGGTGGGTCAAAAAGGATCTTGCTGTGATTTATGTCAGAGAGTGTCCTGCCTATGTATTCCTCTAAGAGTTTGATAGTTTCCTCCCTTCCATTTAGGTCTTTAATCCATTTTGAGCTTATTTTTGTGTATGGTGTTAGGGAGTGATCTAATGTCATACTTTTATGTGTACCTGTCCAGTTTCTCCAGCACCACTTTTTGAAGAGGCTGTATTTTCTCCACTGTACATTCCTGCCTCGTTTATCAAAGGTAAGATGATGATATGTGCATGGGTTTATCTCTGGGCTTTCTGTCCTGTTCCATTGATCTATATTTCTGTTTATGTGCCAGTACCATACTGTCTTGATTACTGTAGCTTGCAGTATAGTCTGAAGTCAGGGAGCCTGAGTCCTCCAGCTCCATTTTTCGTTCTCAAGATTGCTTTGGCTATTCGGGGTCTTTTGTGTTTCCATACATATTGTGAAATTTTTGGTTGTAGTTCTGTGAAAAATGACAGTGGTACTTTGATAGGGATTGCATTGAATCTGTAGATTGCTTTGGGGAGAACAGTCCTTTTCACGATGCTGATTCTTCGAATCCAAGAACATGGTGTATCTCTCCATCTGTTTGTATCATCTTTAATTACTTTCATCAGTGTCTTATAATTTTCTGCATACAGGTGTTCTGTCTCCTGAGGTAGGTTTATTCCAAGATATTTTATTCTTTTTGCTTCGGTGGTAAATGGGAGTGATTTCTTGATTTCACTTTCAGATTTTTCACCATTAGTGTATAGGTATGCCAGAGATTTCTGTGCATTAATTTTGTATCCTGCTACTTTACCAGATTCATTGATTAGCTCTAGTAGTTTTCTGGTAGCACCTTTAGGAGTCTCTATGTATAGTATCATGTCATCTGCAAACAGTGACAGCTTTACTTCTTCTTTTCCAATTTGGATTCCTTTTATTTCCTTTTCTTCTCGGATTGCTGTGGCTAAAACTTCCAAAACTATGTTGAATAAGAGTGGCGAGAGTGGGCAGCCTTGTCTTCTTCCTGATCTTAGTGGAGATGGTTTCAGTTTTTCACCATTGAGGACGATGTTGGCTGTGGGTTTGTCAAATATGGCCTTTATTATGTGGAGGAATGTTCCCTCTATGCCTACTTTCTGGAGGGTTTTTATCATAAATGGGTGCTGAATTTTGTCAAAAGCTTTCTCTGCATCTATTGCGATGACCATATGGTTTTTCGCCTTCAATTGGTTAATATGGTGTATCACGTTGATTGATTTGCATATATTGAAGAATCCTTGCATTCCTGGGTTAAACCCTCCTTCATCATGGTGTATGATCCTTTGAATGTGCTGTTGGATTCTGTTTGCTAGTATTTTGTTGAGGATATCTGCATCTATGTTCATCAGTGCTATTGGCCTGTAGTTTTCTTTCTTGGTGACATCCTTGTCTGGTTTTGGTATCAGGGTGATGGTGGCCTCGTAGAATGAGTTTGGGAGTGTTCCTCCCTGTGCTATATTTTGGAAGAGTTTGAGAAGGATAGGTGTTGGCTCTTCTCTAAATATTTGAAAGAATTCGCCTGTGAAGCCATCTGGTCCTTGGCCTTTGTTTGTTGGAAGATTTTAAATCACATGTTCAATTTCAGTGCCTGTGATTGGTCTGTTCATAGTTTCTATTTCGTCCTGATTCAGTCTTCGCAGGTTGTGCATTTCTAAGTATTTGTCCATTTCTTCCAGGTTGTCCATTGTTTTGGCAGAGAGTTGCATGTAGTAATCTCTCACGATCCTTTGTATTTCTGCAGTGTCTGTCGTTACGTCCCCTTTTCACATCAAATTCTATTGATGTGAGTCTTCTCCCTTTTGGGCTTGATGAGTCTGGCTAATGGTTTATCAATTTTGTTTATCTTCTCAAAGAACCAGCTTTTAGTTTTATTGATCTTTGCTATCATTTCTTTCATTTCTTTTTCATTTATTTCTGATCTGATCTTTATGCTTTCTTTCCTTCTGCTAACTTTTGGGGTTTTTCGTTCTTCTTTCTCTAATTCCTTTAGGTTCAAAGTTAGGTTGTTCTTTCAAGATGTTTCCTCTTTCTTTTTTTCAAGTTTTAAAAAATAGTGTTTATTGAAGCATATCGTATGATAATGCTTATCATATTTATGATCAAATTTTGCTTTTCTGAAAAACAAATATGCATCACACTTGGATCAGTCCAAAAGTAGAGTATATTTAAAGCTTATGTGGTAAATATATTCATTTGATTTTTTTTCTCCATCTGTATTGGAGTATAATTGCTTTTCAAGGATGTGTTAGTTTTTGCTGTATAACAATGTGAATCAGTTATTCATAGACATATGTTCCCATATATCTTCCCTCTTGCGTCTCCCTCACTCCCCCCTCCCTATCCCTCACCCCCTCCCTATCCCTCCCCTCTATGTGGTCACAAAGCAGCGAGCGGAACTGCCTGTTATTTGTGGCTGCTTCTCACTAGCTATCTCTTTTACTTTTGGTAGTATACGGATGTCCATGCCATTCTCTCACTTTGTCACAGCTTACCCTTCCCACGCCCCACATCCTCAAGTCCATTCTCTAGTAGGACTCTGTCCTTATTCCTCTCTTACCCGTAGGTTTTCATGACATCTTTTTTTAAAAATTCCATATATATATGTATTAGCATAAGGTATTTGTCTTTCTCTTTCTGACTGACTTCACTCTGTATGACAGACTCTAGGTCCATCCACCTTATTACAAATAGCTCACTTTTGTTTCTTTTTATGGCTGAGTAATATTCCATTGTATATATGTGCCACATCTTCTTTATCTGTTCATCTGATGATGGACACTTAGATTGTTTCCATCTCCGGGCTCTTGTAAATAGAGCTGCCATAAACATTTTGGTACATGACTCTTTTTGAATTATGGTTTTCTCAGGGTATATGCCCAGTAGTGGGATTGCTGGGTCACATGGTTGCTCTGTGTGTAGTTTTTAAGGAACCTCCATACGCTTCTCCATAGTGGCTGTGCCAATTCACATTCCCACCAGCAGTACAAGAGTGTTCCCTTTTCTCCACACCCTCTCCAGCATTTATTGTTTCTAGAATTTTTGATGATGGCCATTGGGACTGGTGTGTGATGATATCTCATTGTAGTTTTGATTTGCATTTCTCTGATGATTAATGATGTTGCATATTCTTTCATGTGTTTGTCGGCCGTCTGTATATCTTCTTTGGAGAAACGTCTATTTAGGTCTTCTGCCCATTTTGGGATTGGGTTGTATTTTTTTGGTTATTGAGCTGCATGTGCTCCTTGTAAATTTTTGAGATTAATCCTTTGTCAGTTGCTTCATTTGCGAATAATTTCTCCCATTCTGATGGTTTTCTTTAGGTCTTGTTTATGGTTTCCTTTGCTGTGCCAAAGCTTTGAAGTTTCTTTAGGTCCCATTTGTTTATGTTTGTTTATATTTCCAATTGTCTACGAGGTGGGTCAAAAAGGATCTTGCTGTGATTTATGTCAGAGAGTGTCCTGCCTATGTATTCCTCTAAGAGTTTGATAGTTTCCTCCCTTCCATTTAGGTCTTTAATCCATTTTGAGCTTATTTTTGTGTATGGTGTTAGGGAGTGATCTAATGTCATACTTTTACGTGTACCTGTCCAGTTTCTCCAGCACCACTTTTTGAAGAGGCTGTATTTTCTCCACTGTACATTCCTGCCTCGTTTATCAAAGGTAAGATGATGATATGTGCATGGGTTTATCTCTGGGCTTTCTGTCCTGTTCCATTGATCTATATTTCTGTTTATGTGCCAGTACCATACTGTCTTGATTACTGTAGCTTGCAGTATAGTCTGAAGTCAGGGAGCCTGATTCCTCCAGCTCCATTTTTCGTTCTCAAGATTGCTTTGGCTATTCGGGGTCTTTTGTGTTTCCATACATATTGTGAAATTTTTGGTTGTAGTTCTGTGAAAAATGACAGTGGTACTTTGATAGGGATTGCATTGAATCTGTAGATTGCTTTGGGGAGAACAGTCCTTTTCACGATGCTGATTCTTCGAATCCAAGAACATGGTATATCTCTCCATCTGTTTGTATCATCTTTAATTACTTTCATCAGTGTCTTATAATTTTCTGCATACAGGTGTTCTGTCTCCTGAGGTAGGTTTATTCCAAGATATTTTATTCTTTTTGCTTCGGTGGTAAATGGGAGTGATTTCTTGATTTCACTTTCAGATTTTTCACCATTAGTGTATAGGTATGCCAGAGATTTCTGTGCATTAATTTTGTATCCTGCTACTTTACCAGATTCATTGATTAGCTCTAGTAGTTTTCTGGTAGCACCTTTAGGAGTCTCTATGTATAGTATCATGTCATCTGCAAACAGTGACAGCTTTACTTCTTCTTTTCCAATTTGGATTCCTTTTATTTCCTTTTCTTCTCGGATTGCTGTGGCTAAAACTTCCAAAACTATGTTGAATAAGAGTGGCGAGAGTGGGCAGCCTTGTCTTCTTCCTGATCTTAGTGGAGATGGTTTCAGTTTTTCACCATTGAGGACGATGTTGGCTGTGGGGTTGTCAAATATGGCCTTTATTATGTGGAGGAAAGTTCCCTCTATGCCTACTTTCTGGAGGGTTTTTATCATAAATGGGTGCTGAATTTTGTCAAAAGCTTTCTCTGCATCTATTGCGATGACCATATGGTTTTTCGCCTTCAATTGGTTAATATGGTGTATCACGTTGATTGATTTGCATATATTGAAGAATCCTTGCATTCCTGGGTTAAACCCTCCTTCATCATGGTGTATGATCCTTTGAATGTGCTGTTGGATTCTGTTTGCTAGTATTTTGTTGAGGATATCTGCATCTATGTTCATCAGTGCTATTGGCCTGTAGTTTTCTTTCTTGGTGACATCCTTGTCTGGTTTTGGTATCAGGGTGATGGTGGCCTCGTAGAATGAGTTTGGGAGTGTTCCTCCCTGTGCTATATTTTGGAAGAGTTTGAGAAGGATAGGTGTTGGCTCTTCTCTAAATATTTGAAAGAATTCGCCTGTGAAGCCATCTGGTCCTTGGCCTTTGTTTGTTGGAAGATTTTAAATCACATGTTCAATTTCAGTGCCTGTGATTGGTCTGTTCATAGTTTCTATTTCGTCCTGATTCAGTCTTCGCAGGTTGTGCATTTCTAAGTATTTGTCCATTTCTTCCAGGTTGTCCATTGTTTTGGCAGAGAGTTGCATGTAGTAATCTCTCACGATCCTTTGTATTTCTGCAGTGTCTGTCGTTACGTCCCCTTTTCACATCAAATTCTATTGATGTGAGTCTTCTCCCTTTTGGGCTTGATGAGTCTGGCTAATGGTTTATCAATTTTGTTTATCTTCTCAAAGAACCAGCTTTTAGTTTTATTGATCTTTGCTATCATTTCTTTCATTTCTTTTTCATTTATTTCTGATCTGATCTTTATGCTTTCTTTCCTTCTGCTAACTTTTGGGGTTTTTCGTTCTTCTTTCTCTAATTCCTTTAGGTTCAAAGTTAGGTTGTTCTTTCAAGATGTTTCCTCTTTCTTTTTTTCAAGTTTTAAAAAATAGTGTTTATTGAAGCATATCGTATGATAATGCTTATCATATTTATGATCAAATTTTGCTTTTCTGAAAAACAAATATGCATCACACTTGGATCAGTCCAAAAGTAGAGTATATTTAAAGCTTATGTGGTAAATATATTCATTTGGTTTTTTTTCTCCATCTGTATTGGAGTATAATTGCTTTTCAAGGATGTGTTAGTTTTTGCTGTATAACAATGTGAATCAGTTATTCATAGACATATGTTCCCATATATCTTCCCTCTTGCGTCTCCCTCACTCCCCCCTCCCTATCCCTCACCCCCTCCCTATCCCTCCCCTCTATGTGGTCACAAAGCAGCGAGCGGAACTGCCTGTTATTTGTGGCTGCTTCTCACTAGCTATCTCTTTTACTTTTGGTAGTATACGGATGTCCATGCCATTCTCTCACTTTGTCACAGCTTACCCTTCCCACGCCCCACATCCTCAAGTCCATTCTCTAGTAGGACTCTGTCCTTATTCCTCTCTTACCCGTAGGTTTTCATGACATCTTTTTTAAAAAATTCCATATATATGTATTAGCATAAGGTATTTGTCTTTCTCTTTCTGACTGACTTCACTCTGTATGACAGACTCTAGGTCCATCCACCTTATTACAAATAGCTCACTTTTGTTTCTTTTTATGGCTGAGTAATATTCCATTGTATATATGTGCCACATCTTCTTTATCTGTTCATCTGATGATGGACACTTAGATTGTTTCCATCTCCGGGCTCTTGTAAATAGAGCTGCCATAAACATTTTGGTACATGACTCTTTTTGAATTATGGTTTTCTCAGGGTATATGCCCAGTAGTGGGATTGCTGGGTCACATGGTTGCTCTGTGTGTAGTTTTTAAGGAACCTCCATACGCTTCTCCATAGTGGCTGTGCCAATTCACATTCCCACCAGCAGTACAAGAGTGTTCCCTTTTCTCCACACCCTCTCCAGCATTTATTGTTTCTAGAATTTTTGATGATGGCCATTGTGACTGGTGTGTGATGATATCTCATTGTAGTTTTGATTTGCATTTCTCTGATGATTAATGATGTTGCATATTCTTTCATGTGTTTGTCGGCCGTCTGTATATCTTCTTTGGAGAAACGTCTATTTAGGTCTTCTGCCCATTTTGGGATTGGGTTGTATTTTTTTGGTTATTGAGCTGCATGTGCTCCTTGTAAATTTTTGAGATTAATCCTTTGTCAGTTGCTTCATTTGCGAATAATTTCTCCCATTCTTATGGTTTTCTTTAGGTCTTGTTTATGGTTTCCTTTGCTGTGCCAAAGCTTTGAAGTTTCTTTAGGTCCCATTTGTTTATGTTTGTTTATATTTCCAATTGTCTACGAGGTGGGTCAAAAAGGATCTTGCTGTGATTTATGTCAGAGAGTGTCCTGCCTATGTATTCCTCTAAGAGTTTGATAGTTTCCTCCCTTCCATTTAGGTCTTTAATCCATTTTGAGCTTATTTTTGTGTATGGTGTTAGGGAGTGATCTAATGTCATACTTTTACGTGTACCTGTCCAGTTTCTCCGGCACCACTTTTTGAAGAGGCTGTATTTTCTCCACTGTACATTCCTGCCTCGTTTATCAAAGGTAAGAGGATGATATGTGCCTGGGTTTATCTCTGGGCTTTCTGTCCTGTTCCATTGATCTATATTTCTGTTTATGTGCCAGTACCATACTGTCTTGATTACTGTAGCTTGCAGTATAGTCTGAAGTCAGGGAGCCTGATTCCTCCAGCTCCATTTTTCGTTCTCAAGATTGCTTTGGCTATTCGGGGTCTTTTGTGTTTCCATACATATTGTGAAATTTTTGGTTGTAGTTCTGTGAAAAATGACAGTGGTACTTTGATAGGGATTGCATTGAATCTGTAGATTGCTTTGGGGAGAACAGTCCTTTTCACGATGCTGATTCTTCGAATCCAAGAACATGGTATATCTCTCCATCTGTTTGTATCATCTTTAATTACTTTCATCAGTGTCTTATAATTTTCTGCATACAGGTGTTCTGTCTCCTGAGGTAGGTTTATTCCAAGATATTTTATTCTTTTTGCTTCGGTGGTAAATGGGAGTGATTTCTTGATTTCACTTTCAGATTTTTCACCATTAGTGTATAGGTATGCCAGAGATTTCTGTGCATTAATTTTGTATCCTGCTACTTTACCAGATTCATTGATTAGCTCTAGTAGTTTTCTGGTAGCACCTTTAGGAGTCTCTATGTATAGTATCATGTCATCTGCAAACAGTGACAGCTTTACTTCTTCTTTTCCAATTTGGATTCCTTTTATTTCCTTTTCTTCTCGGATTGCTGTGGCTAAAACTTCCAAAACTATGTTGAATAAGAGTGGCGAGAGTGGGCAGCCTTGTCTTCTTCCTGATCTTAGTGGAGATGGTTTCAGTTTTTCACCATTGAGGACGATGTTGGCTGTGGGGTTGTCAAATATGGCCTTTATTATGTGGAGGAAAGTTCCCTCTATGCCTACTTTCTGGAGGGTTTTTATCATAAATGGGTGCTGAATTTTGTCAAAAGCTTTCTCTGCATCTATTGCGATGACCATATGGTTTTTCGCCTTCAATTGGTTAATATGGTGTATCACGTTGATTGATTTGCATATATTGAAG
This sequence comes from Mesoplodon densirostris, assembly GCF_025265405.1. NCBI lineage: Eukaryota > Metazoa > Chordata > Mammalia > Artiodactyla > Ziphiidae > Mesoplodon > Mesoplodon densirostris. The sequence goes on from NC_082663.1 coordinate 28,324,799, forward strand.
AATCCTTGCATTCCTGGGTTAAACCCTCCTTCATCATGGTGTATGATCCTTTGAATGTGCTGTTGGATTCTGTTTGCTAGTATTTTGTTGAGGATATCTGCATCTATGTTCATCAGTGCTATTGGCCTGTAGTTTTCTTTCTTGGTGACATCCTTGTCTGGTTTTGGTATCAGGGTGATGGTGGCCTCGTAGAATGAGTTTGGGAGTGTTCCTCCCTGTGCTATATTTTGGAAGAGTTTGAGAAGGATAGGTGTTGGCTCTTCTCTAAATATTTGAAAGAATTCGCCTGTGAAGCCATCTGGTCCTTGGCCTTTGTTTGTTGGAAGATTTTAAATCACATGTTCAATTTCAGTGCCTGTGATTGGTCTGTTCATAGTTTCTATTTCGTCCTGATTCAGTCTTCGCAGGTTGTGCATTTCTAAGTATTTGTCCATTTCTTCCAGGTTGTCCATTGTTTTGGCAGAGAGTTGCATGTAGTAATCTCTCACGATCCTTTGTATTTCTGCAGTGTCTGTCGTTACGTCCCCTTTTCACATCAAATTCTATTGATGTGAGTCTTCTCCCTTTTGGGCTTGATGAGTCTGGCTAATGGTTTATCAATTTTGTTTATCTTCTCAAAGAACCAGCTTTTAGTTTTATTGATCTTTGCTATCATTTCTTTCATTTCTTTTTCATTTATTTCTGATCTGATCTTTATGCTTTCTTTCCTTCTGCTAACTTTTGGGGTTTTTCGTTCTTCTTTCTCTAATTCCTTTAGGTTCAAAGTTAGGTTGTTCTTTCAAGATGTTTCCTCTTTCTTTTTTTCAAGTTTTAAAAAATAGTGTTTATTGAAGCATATCGTATGATAATGCTTATCATATTTATGATCAAATTTTGCTTTTCTGAAAAACAAATATGCATCACACTTGGATCAGTCCAAAAGTAGAGTATATTTAAAGCTTATGTGGTAAATATATTCATTTGGTTTTTTTTCTCCATCTGTATTGGAGTATAATTGCTTTTCAAGGATGTGTTAGTTTTTGCTGTATAACAATGTGAATCAGTTATTCATAGACATATGTTCCCATATATCTTCCCTCTTGCGTCTCCCTCACTCCCCCCTCCCTATCCCTCACCCCCTCCCTATCCCTCCCCTCTATGTGGTCACAAAGCAGCGAGCGGAACTGCCTGTTATTTGTGGCTGCTTCTCACTAGCTATCTCTTTTACTTTTGGTAGTATACGGATGTCCATGCCATTCTCTCACTTTGTCACAGCTTACCCTTCCCACGCCCCACATCCTCAAGTCCATTCTCTAGTAGGACTCTGTCCTTATTCCTCTCTTACCCGTAGGTTTTCATGACATCTTTTTTTAAAAATTCCATATATATGTATTAGCATAAGGTATTTGTCTTTCTCTTTCTGACTGACTTCACTCTGTATGACAGACTCTAGGTCCATCCACCTTATTACAAATAGCTCACTTTTGTTTCTTTTTATGGCTGAGTAATATTCCATTGTATATATGTGCCACATCTTCTTTATCTGTTCATCTGATGATGGACACTTAGATTGTTTCCATCTCCGGGCTCTTGTAAATAGAGCTGCCATAAACATTTTGGTACATGACTCTTTTTGAATTATGGTTTTCTCAGGGTATATGCCCAGTAGTGGGATTGCTGGGTCACATGGTTGCTCTGTGTGTAGTTTTTAAGGAACCTCCATACGCTTCTCCATAGTGGCTGTGCCAATTCACATTCCCACCAGCAGTACAAGAGTGTTCCCTTTTCTCCACACCCTCTCCAGCATTTATTGTTTCTAGAATTTTTGATGATGGCCATTGTGACTGGTGTGTGATGATATCTCATTGTAGTTTTGATTTGCATTTCTCTGATGATTAATGATGTTGCATATTCTTTCATGTGTTTGTCGGCCGTCTGTATATCTTCTTTGGAGAAACGTCTATTTAGGTCTTCTGCCCATTTTGGGATTGGGTTGTATTTTTTTGGTTATTGAGCTGCATGTGCTCCTTGTAAATTTTTGAGATTAATCCTTTGTCAGTTGCTTCATTTGCGAATAATTTCTCCCATTCTTATGGTTTTCTTTAGGTCTTGTTTATGGTTTCCTTTGCTGTGCCAAAGCTTTGAAGTTTCTTTAGGTCCCATTTGTTTATGTTTGTTTATATTTCCAATTGTCTACGAGGTGGGTCAAAAAGGATCTTGCTGTGATTTATGTCAGAGAGTGTCCTGCCTATGTATTCCTCTAAGAGTTTGATAGTTTCCTCCCTTCCATTTAGGTCTTTAATCCATTTTGAGCTTATTTTTGTGTATGGTGTTAGGGAGTGATCTAATGTCATACTTTTACGTGTACCTGTCCAGTTTCTCCAGCACCACTTTTTGAAGAGGCTGTATTTTCTCCACTGTACATTCCTGCCTCGTTTATCAAAGGTAAGATGATGATATGTGCATGGGTTTATCTCTGGGCTTTCTGTCCTGTTCCATTGATCTATATTTCTGTTTATGTGCCAGTACCATACTGTCTTGATTACTGTAGCTTGCAGTATAGTCTGAAGTCAGGGAGCCTGATTCCTCCAGCTCCATTTTTCGTTCTCAAGATTGCTTTGGCTATTCGGGGTCTTTTGTGTTTCCATACATATTGTGAAATTTTTGGTTGTAGTTCTGTGAAAAATGACAGTGGTATTTTGATAGGGATTGCATTGAATCTGTAGATTGCTTTGGGGAGAACAGTCCTTTTCACGATGCTGATTCTTCGAATCCAAGAACATGGTATATCTCTCCATCTGTTTGTATCATCTTTAATTACTTTCATCAGTGTCTTATAATTTTCTGCATACAGGTGTTCTGTCTCCTGAGGTAGGTTTATTCCAAGATATTTTATTCTTTTTGCTTCGGTGGTAAATGGGAGTGATTTCTTGATTTCACTTTCAGATTTTTCACCATTAGTGTATAGGTATGCCAGAGATTTCTGTGCATTAATTTTGTATCCTGCTACTTTACCAGATTCATTGATTAGCTCTAGTAGTTTTCTGGTAGCACCTTTAGGATTCTCTATGTATAGTATCATGTCATCTGCAAACAGTGACAGCTTTACTTCTTCTTTTCCAATTTGGATTCCTTTTATTTCCTTTTCTTCTCGGATTGCTGTGGCTAAAACTTCCAAAACTATGTTGAATAAGAGTGGCGAGAGTGGGCAGCCTTGTCTTCTTCCTGATCTTAGTGGAGATGGTTTCAGTTTTTCACCATTGAGGACGATGTTGGCTGTGGGTTTGTCAAATATGGCCTTTATTATGTGGAGGAAAGTTCCCTCTATGCCTACTTTCTGGAGGGTTTTTATCATAAATGGGTGCTGAATTTTGTCAAAAGCTTTCTCTGCATCTATTGCGATGACCATATGGTTTTTCGCCTTCAATTGGTTAATATGGTGTATCACGTTGATTGATTTGCATATATTGAAGAATCCTTGCATTCCTGGGTTAAACCCTCCTTCATCATGGTGTATGATCCTTTGAATGTGCTGTTGGATTCTGTTTGCTAGTATTTTGTTGAGGATATCTGCATCTATGTTCATCAGTGCTATTGGCCTGTAGTTTTCTTTCTTGGTGACATCCTTGTCTGGTTTTGGTATCAGGGTGATGGTGGCCTCGTAGAATGAGTTTGGGAGTGTTCCTCCCTGTGCTATATTTTGGAAGAGTTTGAGAAGGATAGGTGTTGGCTCTTCTCTAAATATTTGAAAGAATTCGCCTGTGAAGCCATCTGGTCCTTGGCCTTTGTTTGTTGGAAGATTTTAAATCACATGTTCAATTTCAGTGCCTGTGATTGGTCTGTTCATAGTTTCTATTTCGTCCTGATTCAGTCTTCGCAGGTTGTGCATTTCTAAGTATTTGTCCATTTCTTCCAGGTTGTCCATTGTTTTGGCAGAGAGTTGCATGTAGTAATCTCTCACGATCCTTTGTATTTCTGCAGTGTCTGTCGTTACGTCCCCTTTTCACATCAAATTCTATTGATGTGAGTCTTCTCCCTTTTGGGCTTGATGAGTCTGGCTAATGGTTTATCAATTTTGTTTATCTTCTCAAAGAACCAGCTTTTAGTTTTATTGATCTTTGCTATCATTTCTTTCATTTCTTTTTCATTTATTTCTGATCTGATCTTTATGCTTTCTTTCCTTCTGCTAACTTTTGGGGTTTTTCGTTCTTCTTTCTCTAATTCCTTTAGGTTCAAAGTTAGGTTGTTCTTTCAAGATGTTTCCTCTTTCTTTTTTTCAAGTTTTAAAAAATAGTGTTTATTGAAGCATATCGTATGATAATGCTTATCATATTTATGATCAAATTTTGCTTTTCTGAAAAACAAATATGCATCACACTTGGATCAGTCCAAAAGTAGAGTATATTTAAAGCTTATGTGGTAAATATATTCATTTGGTTTTTTTTCTCCATCTGTATTGGAGTATAATTGCTTTTCAAGGATGTGTTAGTTTTTGCTGTATAACAATGTGAATCAGTTATTCATAGACATATGTTCCCATATATCTTCCCTCTTGCGTCTCCCTCACTCCCCCCTCCCTATCCCTCACCCCCTCCCTATCCCTCCCCTCTATGTGGTCACAAAGCAGCGAGCGGAACTGCCTGTTATTTGTGGCTGCTTCTCACTAGCTATCTCTTTTACTTTTGGTAGTATACGGATGTCCATGCCATTCTCTCACTTTGTCACAGCTTACCCTTCCCACGCCCCACATCCTCAAGTCCATTCTCTAGTAGGACTCTGTCCTTATTCCTCTCTTACCCGTAGGTTTTCATGACATCTTTTTTTAAAAATTCCATATATATGTATTAGCATAAGGTATTTGTCTTTCTCTTTCTGACTGACTTCACTCTGTATGACAGACTCTAGGTCCATCCACCTTATTACAAATAGCTCACTTTTGTTTCTTTTTATGGCTGAGTAATATTCCATTGTATATATGTGCCACATCTTCTTTATCTGTTCATCTGATGATGGACACTTAGATTGTTTCCATCTCCGGGCTCTTGTAAATAGAGCTGCCATAAACATTTTGGTACATGACTCTTTTTGAATTATGGTTTTCTCAGGGTATATGCCCAGTAGTGGGATTGCTGGGTCACATGGTTGCTCTGTGTGTAGTTTTTAAGGAACCTCCATACGCTTCTCCATAGTGGCTGTGCCAATTCACATTCCCACCAGCAGTACAAGAGTGTTCCCTTTTCTCCACACCCTCTCCAGCATTTATTGTTTCTAGAATTTTTGATGATGGCCATTGTGACTGGTGTGTGATGATATCTCATTGTAGTTTTGATTTGCATTTCTCTGATGATTAATGATGTTGCATATTCTTTCATGTGTTTGTCGGCCGTCTGTATATCTTCTTTGGAGAAACGTCTATTTAGGTCTTCTGCCCATTTTGGGATTGGGTTGTATTTTTTTGGTTATTGAGCTGCATGTGCTCCTTGTAAATTTTTGAGATTAATCCTTTGTCAGTTGCTTCATTTGCGAATAATTTCTCCCATTCTTATGGTTTTCTTTAGGTCTTGTTTATGGTTTCCTTTGCTGTGCCAAAGCTTTGAAGTTTCTTTAGGTCCCATTTGTTTATGTTTGTTTATATTTCCAATTGTCTACGAGGTGGGTCAAAAAGGATCTTGCTGTGATTTATGTCAGAGAGTGTCCTGCCTATGTATTCCTCTAAGAGTTTGATAGTTTCCTCCCTTCCATTTAGGTCTTTAATCCATTTTGAGCTTATTTTTGTGTATGGTGTTAGGGAGTGATCTAATGTCATACTTTTACGTGTACCTGTCCAGTTTCTCCGGCACCACTTTTTGAAGAGGCTGTATTTTCTCCACTGTACATTCCTGCCTCGTTTATCAAAGGTAAGATGATGATATGTGCCTGGGTTTATCTCTGGGCTTTCTGTCCTGTTCCATTGATCTATATTTCTGTTTATGTGCCAGTACCATACTGTCTTGATTACTGTAGCTTGCAGTATAGTCTGAAGTCAGGGAGCCTGATTCCTCCAGCTCCATTTTTCGTTCTCAAGATTGCTTTGGCTATTCGGGGTCTTTTGTGTTTCCATACATATTGTGAAATTTTTGGTTGTAGTTCTGTGAAAAATGACAGTGGTACTTTGATAGGGATTGCATTGAATCTGTAGATTGCTTTGGGGAGAACAGTCCTTTTCACGATGCTGATTCTTCGAATCCAAGAACATGGTATATCTCTCCATCTGTTTGTATCATCTTTAATTACTTTCATCAGTGTCTTATAATTTTCTGCATACAGGTGTTCTGTCTCCTGAGGTAGGTTTATTCCAAGATATTTTATTCTTTTTGCTTCGGTGGTAAATGGGAGTGATTTCTTGATTTCACTTTCAGATTTTTCACCATTAGTGTATAGGTATGCCAGAGATTTCTGTGCATTAATTTTGTATCCTGCTACTTTACCAGATTCATTGATTAGCTCTAGTAGTTTTCTGGTAGCACCTTTAGGATTCTCTATGTATAGTATCATGTCATCTGCAAACAGTGACAGCTTTACTTCTTCTTTTCCAATTTGGATTCCTTTTATTTCCTTTTCTTCTCGGATTGCTGTGGCTAAAACTTCCAAAACTATGTTGAATAAGAGTGGCGAGAGTGGGCAGCCTTGTCTTCTTCCTGATCTTAGTGGAGATGGTTTCAGTTTTTCACCATTGAGGACGATGTTGGCTGTGGGTTTGTCAAATATGGCCTTTATTATGTGGAGGAAAGTTCCCTCTATGCCTACTTTCTGGAGGGTTTTTATCATAAATGGGTGCTGAATTTTGTCAAAAGCTTTCTCTGCATCTATTGCGATGACCATATGGTTTTTCGCCTTCAATTGGTTAATATGGTGTATCACGTTGATTGATTTGCATATATTGAAGAATCCTTGCATTCCTGGGTTAAACCCTCCTTCATCATGGTGTATGATCCTTTGAATGTGCTGTTGGATTCTGTTTGCTAGTATTTTGTTGAGGATATCTGCATCTATGTTCATCAGTGCTATTGGCCTGTAGTTTTCTTTCTTGGTGACATCCTTGTCTGGTTTTGGTATCAGGGTGATGGTGGCCTCGTAGAATGAGTTTGGGAGTGTTCCTCCCTGTGCTATATTTTGGAAGAGTTTGAGAAGGATAGGTGTTGGCTCTTCTCTAAATATTTGAAAGAATTCGCCTGTGAAGCCATCTGGTCCTTGGCCTTTGTTTGTTGGAAGATTTTAAATCACATGTTCAATTTCAGTGCCTGTGATTGGTCTGTTCATAGTTTCTATTTCGTCCTGATTCAGTCTTCGCAGGTTGTGCATTTCTAAGTATTTGTCCATTTCTTCCAGGTTGTCCATTGTTTTGGCAGAGAGTTGCATGTAGTAATCTCTCACGATCCTTTGTATTTCTGCAGTGTCTGTCGTTACGTCCCCTTTTCACATCAAATTCTATTGATGTGAGTCTTCTCCCTTTTGGGCTTGATGAGTCTGGCTAATGGTTTATCAATTTTGTTTATCTTCTCAAAGAACCAGCTTTTAGTTTTATTGATCTTTGCTATCATTTCTTTCATTTCTTTTTCATTTATTTCTGATCTGATCTTTATGCTTTCTTTCCTTCTGCTAACTTTTGGGGTTTTTCGTTCTTCTTTCTCTAATTCCTTTAGGTTCAAAGTTAGGTTGTTCTTTCAAGATGTTTCCTCTTTCTTTTTTTCAAGTTTTAAAAAATAGTGTTTATTGAAGCATATCGTATGATAATGCTTATCATATTTATGATCAAATTTTGCTTTTCTGAAAAACAAATATGCATCACACTTGGATCAGTCCAAAAGTAGAGTATATTTAAAGCTTATGTGGTAAATATATTCATTTGATTTTTTTTCTCCATCTGTATTGGAGTATAATTGCTTTTCAAGGATGTGTTAGTTTTTGCTGTATAACAATGTGAATCAGTTATTCATAGACATATGTTCCCATATATCTTCCCTCTTGCGTCTCCCTCACTCCCCCCTCCCTATCCCTCACCCCCTCCCTATCCCTCCCCTCTATGTGGTCACAAAGCAGCGAGCGGAACTGCCTGTTATTTGTGGCTGCTTCTCACTAGCTATCTCTTTTACTTTTGGTAGTATACGGATGTCCATGCCATTCTCTCACTTTGTCACAGCTTACCCTTCCCACGCCCCACATCCTCAAGTCCATTCTCTAGTAGGACTCTGTCCTTATTCCTCTCTTACCCGTAGGTTTTCATGACATCTTTTTTTAAAAATTCCATATATATGTATTAGCATAAGGTATTTGTCTTTCTCTTTCTGACTGACTTCACTCTGTATGACAGACTCTAGGTCCATCCACCTTATTACAAATAGCTCACTTTTGTTTCTTTTTATGGCTGAGTAATATTCCATTGTATATATGTGCCACATCTTCTTTATCTGTTCATCTGATGATGGACACTTAGATTGTTTCCATCTCCGGGCTCTTGTAAATAGAGCTGCCATAAACATTTTGGTACATGACTCTTTTTGAATTATGGTTTTCTCAGGGTATATGCCCAGTAGTGGGATTGCTGGGTCACATGGTTGCTCTGTGTGTAGTTTTTAAGGAACCTCCATACGCTTCTCCATAGTGGCTGTGCCAATTCACATTCCCACCAGCAGTACAAGAGTGTTCCCTTTTCTCCACACCCTCTCCAGCATTTATTGTTTCTAGAATTTTTGATGATGGCCATTGTGACTGGTGTGTGATGATATCTCATTGTAGTTTTGATTTGCATTTCTCTGATGATTAATGATGTTGCATATTCTTTCATGTGTTTGTCGGCCGTCTGTATATCTTCTTTGGAGAAACGTCTATTTAGGTCTTCTGCCCATTTTGGGATTGGGTTGTATTTTTTTGGTTATTGAGCTGCATGTGCTCCTTGTAAATTTTTGAGATTAATCCTTTGTCAGTTGCTTCATTTGCGAATAATTTCTCCCATTCTGATGGTTTTCTTTAGGTCTTGTTTATGGTTTCCTTTGCTGTGCCAAAGCTTTGAAGTTTCTTTAGGTCCCATTTGTTTATGTTTGTTTATATTTCCAATTGTCTACGAGGTGGGTCAAAAAGGATCTTGCTGTGATTTATGTCAGAGAGTGTCCTGCCTATGTATTCCTCTAAGAGTTTGATAGTTTCCTCCCTTCCATTTAGGTCTTTAATCCATTTTGAGCTTATTTTTGTGTATGGTGTTAGGGAGTGATCTAATGTCATACTTTTACGTGTACCTGTCCAGTTTCTCCGGCACCACTTTTTGAAGAGGCTGTATTTTCTCCACTGTACATTCCTGCCTCGTTTATCAAAGGTAAGATGATGATATGTGCCTGGGTTTATCTCTGGGCTTTCTGTCCTGTTCCATTGATCTATATTTCTGTTTATGTGCCAGTACCATACTGTCTTGATTACTGTAGCTTGCAGTATAGTCTGAAGTCAGGGAGCCTGATTCCTCCAGCTCCATTTTTCGTTCTCAAGATTGCTTTGGCTATTCGGGGTCTTTTGTGTTTCCATACATATTGTGAAATTTTTGGTTGTAGTTCTGTGAAAAATGACAGTGGTACTTTGATAGGGATTGCATTGAATCTGTAGATTGCTTTGGGGAGAACAGTCCTTTTCACGATGCTGATTCTTCGAATCCAAGAACATGGTATATCTCTCCATCTGTTTGTATCATCTTTAATTACTTTCATCAGTGTCTTATAATTTTCTGCATACAGGTGTTCTGTCTCCTGAGGTAGGTTTATTCCAAGATATTTTATTCTTTTTGCTTCGGTGGTAAATGGGAGTGATTTCTTGATTTCACTTTCAGATTTTTCACCATTAGTGTATAGGTATGCCAGAGATTTCTGTGCATTAATTTTGTATCCTGCTACTTTACCAGATTCATTGATTAGCTCTAGTAGTTTTCTGGTAGCACCTTTAGGATTCTCTATGTATAGTATCATGTCATCTGCAAACAGTGACAGCTTTACTTCTTCTTTTCCAATTTGGATTCCTTTTATTTCCTTTTCTTCTCGGATTGCTGTGGCTAAAACTTCCAAAACTATGTTGAATAAGAGTGGCGAGAGTGGGCAGCCTTGTCTTCTTCCTGATCTTAGTGGAGATGGTTTCAGTTTTTCACCATTGAGGATGATGTTGGCTGTGGGTTTGTCAAATATGGCCTTTATTATGTGGAGGAAAGTTCCCTCTATGCCTACTTTCTGGAGGGTTTTTATCATAAATGGGTGCTGAATTTTGTCAAAAGCTTTCTCTGCATCTATTGCGATGACCATATGGTTTTTCGCCTTCAATTGGTTAATATGGTGTATCACGTTGATTGATTTGCATATATTGAAGAATCCTTGCATTCCTGGGTTAAACCCTCCTTCATCATGGTGTATGATCCTTTGAATGTGCTGTTGGATTCTGTTTGCTAGTATTTTGTTGAGGATATCTGCATCTATGTTCATCAGTGCTATTGGCCTGTAGTTTTCTTTCTTGGTGACATCCTTGTCTGGTTTTGGTATCAGGGTGATGGTGGCCTCGTAGAATGAGTTTGGGAGTGTTCCTCCCTGTGCTATATTTTGGAAGAGTTTGAGAAGGATAGGTGTTGGCTCTTCTCTAAATATTTGAAAGAATTCGCCTGTGAAGCCATCTGGTCCTTGGCCTTTGTTTGTTGGAAGATTTTAAATCACATGTTCAATTTCAGTGCCTGTGATTGGTCTGTTCATAGTTTCTATTTCGTCCTGATTCAGTCTTCGCAGGTTGTGCATTTCTAAGTATTTGTCCATTTCTTCCAGGTTGTCCATTGTTTTGGCAGAGAGTTGCATGTAGTAATCTCTCACGATCCTTTGTATTTCTGCAGTGTCTGTCGTTACGTCCCCTTTTCACATCAAATTCTATTGATGTGAGTCTTCTCCCTTTTGGGCTTGATGAGTCTGGCTAATGGTTTATCAATTTTGTTTATCTTCTCAAAGAACCAGCTTTTAGTTTTATTGATCTTTGCTATCATTTCTTTCATTTCTTTTTCATTTATTTCTGATCTGATCTTTATGCTTTCTTTCCTTCTGCTAACTTTTGGGGTTTTTCGTTCTTCTTTCTCTAATTCCTTTAGGTTCAAAGTTAGGTTGTTCTTTCAAGATGTTTCCTCTTTCTTTTTTTCAAGTTTTAAAAAATAGTGTTTATTGAAGCATATCGTATGATAATGCTTATCATATTTATGATCAAATTTTGCTTTTCTGAAAAACAAATATGCATCACACTTGGATCAGTCCAAAAGTAGAGTATATTTAAAGCTTATGTGGTAAATATATTCATTTGATTTTTTTTCTCCATCTGTATTGGAGTATAATTGCTTTTCAAGGATGTGTTAGTTTTTGCTGTATAACAATGTGAATCAGTTATTCATAGACATATGTTCCCATATATCTTCCCTCTTGCGTCTCCCTCACTCCCCCCTCCCTATCCCTCACCCCCTCCCTATCCCTCCCCTCTATGTGGTCACAAAGCAGCGAGCGGAACTGCCTGTTATTTGTGGCTGCTTCTCACTAGCTATCTCTTTTACTTTTGGTAGTATACGGATGTCCATGCCATTCTCTCACTTTGTCACAGCTTACCCTTCCCACGCCCCACATCCTCAAGTCCATTCTCTAGTAGGACTCTGTCCTTATTCCTCTCTTACCCGTAGGTTTTCATGACATCTTTTTTTAAAAATTCCATATATATGTATTAGCATAAGGTATTTGTCTTTCTCTTTCTGACTGACTTCACTCTGTATGACAGACTCTAGGTCCATCCACCTTATTACAAATAGCTCACTTTTGTTTCTTTTTATGGCTGAGTAATATTCCATTGTATATATGTGCCACATCTTCTTTATCTGTTCATCTGATGATGGACACTTAGATTGTTTCCATCTCCGGGCTCTTGTAAATAGAGCTGCCATAAACATTTTGGTACATGACTCTTTTTGAATTATGGTTTTCTCAGGGTATATGCCCAGTAGTGGGATTGCTGGGTCACATGGTTGCTCTGTGTGTAGTTTTTAAGGAACCTCCATACGCTTCTCCATAGTGGCTGTGCCAATTCACATTCCCACCAGCAGTACAAGAGTGTTCCCTTTTCTCCACACCCTCTCCAGCATTTATTGTTTCTAGAATTTTTGATGATGGCCATTGTGACTGGTGTGTGATGATATCTCATTGTAGTTTTGATTTGCATTTCTCTGATGATTAATGATGTTGCATATTCTTTCATGTGTTTGTCGGCCGTCTGTATATCTTCTTTGGAGAAACGTCTATTTAGGTCTTCTGCCCATTTTGGGATTGGGTTGTATTTTTTTGGTTATTGAGCTGCATGTGCTCCTTGTAAATTTTTGAGATTAATCCTTTGTCAGTTGCTTCATTTGCGAATAATTTCTCCCATTCTGATGGTTTTCTTTAGGTCTTGTTTATGGTTTCCTTTGCTGTGCCAAAGCTTTGAAGTTTCTTTAGGTCCCATTTGTTTATGTTTGTTTATATTTCCAATTGTCTACGAGGTGGGTCAAAAAGGATCTTGCTGTGATTTATGTCAGAGAGTGTCCTGCCTATGTATTCCTCTAAGAGTTTGATAGTTTCCTCCCTTCCATTTAGGTCTTTAATCCATTTTGAGCTTATTTTTGTGTATGGTGTTAGGGAGTGATCTAATGTCATACTTTTACGTGTACCTGTCCAGTTTCTCCGGCACCACTTTTTGAAGAGGCTGTATTTTCTCCACTGTACATTCCTGCCTCGTTTATCAAAGGTAAGATGATGATATGTGCCTGGGTTTATCTCTGGGCTTTCTGTCCTGTTCCATTGATCTATATTTCTGTTTATGTGCCAGTACCATACTGTCTTGATTACTGTAGCTTGCAGTATAGTCTGAAGTCAGGGAGCCTGATTCCTCCAGCTCCATTTTTCGTTCTCAAGATTGCTTTGGCTATTCGGGGTCTTTTGTGTTTCCATACATATTGTGAAATTTTTGGTTGTAGTTCTGTGAAAAATGACAGTGGTACTTTGATAGGGATTGCATTGAATCTGTAGATTGCTTTGGGGAGAACAGTCCTTTTCACGATGCTGATTCTTCGAATCCAAGAACATGGTATATCTCTCCATCTGTTTGTATCATCTTTAATTACTTTCATCAGTGTCTTATAATTTTCTGCATACAGGTGTTCTGTCTCCTGAGGTAGGTTTATTCCAAGATATTTTATTCTTTTTGCTTCGGTGGTAAATGGGAGTGATTTCTTGATTTCACTTTCAGATTTTTCACCATTAGTGTATAGGTATGCCAGAGATTTCTGTGCATTAATTTTGTATCCTGCTACTTTACCAGATTCATTGATTAGCTCTAGTAGTTTTCTGGTAGCACCTTTAGGATTCTCTATGTATAGTATCATGTCATCTGCAAACAGTGACAGCTTTACTTCTTCTTTTCCAATTTGGATTCCTTTTATTTCCTTTTCTTCTCGGATTGCTGTGGCTAAAACTTCCAAAACTATGTTGAATAAGAGTGGCGAGAGTGGGCAGCCTTGTCTTCTTCCTGATCTTAGTGGAGATGGTTTCAGTTTTTCACCATTGAGGACGATGTTGGCTGTGGGTTTGTCAAATATGGCCTTTATTATGTGGAGGAAAGTTCCCTCTATGCCTACTTTCTGGAGGGTTTTTATCATAAATGGGTGCTGAATTTTGTCAAAAGCTTTCTCTGCATCTATTGCGATGACCATATGGTTTTTCGCCTTCAATTGGTTAATATGGTGTATCACGTTGATTGATTTGCATATATTGAAGAATCCTTGCATTCCTGGGTTAAACCCTCCTTCATCATGGTGTATGATCCTTTGAATGTGCTGTTGGATTCTGTTTGCTAGTATTTTGTTGAGGATATCTGCATCTATGTTCATCAGTGCTATTGGCCTGTAGTTTTCTTTCTTGGTGACATCCTTGTCTGGTTTTGGTATCAGGGTGATGGTGGCCTCGTAGAATGAGTTTGGGAGTGTTCCTCCCTGTGCTATATTTTGGAAGAGTTTGAGAAGGATAGGTGTTGGCTCTTCTCTAAATATTTGAAAGAATTCGCCTGTGAAGCCATCTGGTCCTTGGCCTTTGTTTGTTGGAAGATTTTAAATCACATGTTCAATTTCAGTGCCTGTGATTGGTCTGTTCATAGTTTCTATTTCGTCCTGATTCAGTCTTCGCAGGTTGTGCATTTCTAAGTATTTGTCCATTTCTTCCAGGTTGTCCATTGTTTTGGCAGAGAGTTGCATGTAGTAATCTCTCACGATCCTTTGTATTTCTGCAGTGTCTGTCGTTACGTCCCCTTTTCACATCAAATTCTATTGATGTGAGTCTTCTCCCTTTTGGGCTTGATGAGTCTGGCTAATGGTTTATCAATTTTGTTTATCTTCTCAAAGAACCAGCTTTTAGTTTTATTGATCTTTGCTATCATTTCTTTCATTTCTTTTTCATTTATTTCTGATCTGATCTTTATGCTTTCTTTCCTTCTGCTAACTTTTGGGGTTTTTCGTTCTTCTTTCTCTAATTCCTTTAGGTTCAAAGTTAGGTTGTTCTTTCAAGATGTTTCCTCTTTCTTTTTTTCAAGTTTTAAAAAATAGTGTTTATTGAAGCATATCGTATGATAATGCTTATCATATTTATGATCAAATTTTGCTTTTCTGAAAAACAAATATGCATCACACTTGGATCAGTCCAAAAGTAGAGTATATTTAAAGCTTATGTGGTAAATATATTCATTTGATTTTTTTTCTCCATCTGTATTGGAGTATAATTGCTTTTCAAGGATGTGTTAGTTTTTGCTGTATAACAATGTGAATCAGTTATTCATAGACATATGTTCCCATATATCTTCCCTCTTGCGTCTCCCTCACTCCCCCCTCCCTATCCCTCACCCCCTCCCTATCCCTCCCCTCTATGTGGTCACAAAGCAGCGAGCGGAACTGCCTGTTATTTGTGGCTGCTTCTCACTAGCTATCTCTTTTACTTTTGGTAGTATACGGATGTCCATGCCATTCTCTCACTTTGTCACAGCTTACCCTTCCCACGCCCCACATCCTCAAGTCCATTCTCTAGTAGGACTCTGTCCTTATTCCTCTCTTACCCGTAGGTTTTCATGACATCTTTTTTTAAAAATTCCATATATATGTATTAGCATAAGGTATTTGTCTTTCTCTTTCTGACTGACTTCACTCTGTATGACAGACTCTAGGTCCATCCACCTTATTACAAATAGCTCACTTTTGTTTCTTTTTATGGCTGAGTAATATTCCATTGTATATATGTGCCACATCTTCTTTATCTGTTCATCTGATGATGGACACTTAGATTGTTTCCATCTCCGGGCTCTTGTAAATAGAGCTGCCATAAACATTTTGGTACATGACTCTTTTTGAATTATGGTTTTCTCAGGGTATATGCCCAGTAGTGGGATTGCTGGGTCACATGGTTGCTCTGTGTGTAGTTTTTAAGGAACCTCCATACGCTTCTCCATAGTGGCTGTGCCAATTCACATTCCCACCAGCAGTACAAGAGTGTTCCCTTTTCTCCACACCCTCTCCAGCATTTATTGTTTCTAGAATTTTTGATGATGGCCATTGTGACTGGTGTGTGATGATATCTCATTGTAGTTTTGATTTGCATTTCTCTGATGATTAATGATGTTGCATATTCTTTCATGTGTTTGTCGGCCGTCTGTATATCTTCTTTGGAGAAACGTCTATTTAGGTCTTCTGCCCATTTTGGGATTGGGTTGTATTTTTTTGGTTATTGAGCTGCATGTGCTCCTTGTAAATTTTTGAGATTAATCCTTTGTCAGTTGCTTCATTTGCGAATAATTTCTCCCATTCTTATGGTTTTCTTTAGGTCTTGTTTATGGTTTCCTTTGCTGTGCCAAAGCTTTGAAGTTTCTTTAGGTCCCATTTGTTTATGTTTGTTTATATTTCCAATTGTCTACGAGGTGGGTCAAAAAGGATCTTGCTGTGATTTATGTCAGAGAGTGTCCTGCCTATGTATTCCTCTAAGAGTTTGATAGTTTCCTCCCTTCCATTTAGGTCTTTAATCCATTTTGAGCTTATTTTTGTGTATGGTGTTAGGGAGTGATCTAATGTCATACTTTTACGTGTACCTGTCCAGTTTCTCCAGCACCACTTTTTGAAGAGGCTGTATTTTCTCCACTGTACATTCCTGCCTCGTTTATCAAAGGTAAGATGATGATATGTGCCTGGGTTTATCTCTGGGCTTTCTGTCCTGTTCCATTGATCTATATTTCTGTTTATGTGCCAGTACCATACTGTCTTGATTACTGTAGCTTGCAGTATAGTCTGAAGTCAGGGAGCCTGATTCCTCCAGCTCCATTTTTCGTTCTCAAGATTGCTTTGGCTATTCGGGGTCTTTTGTGTTTCCATACATATTGTGAAATTTTTGGTTGTAGTTCTGTGAAAAATGACAGTGGTACTTTGATAGGGATTGCATTGAATCTGTAGATTGCTTTGGGGAGAACAGTCCTTTTCACGATGCTGATTCTTCGAATCCAAGAACATGGTATATCTCTCCATCTGTTTGTATCATCTTTAATTACTTTCATCAGTGTCTTATAATTTTCTGCATACAGGTGTTCTGTCTCCTGAGGTAGGTTTATTCCAAGATATTTTATTCTTTTTGCTTCGGTGGTAAATGGGAGTGATTTCTTGATTTCACTTTCAGATTTTTCACCATTAGTGTATAGGTATGCCAGAGATTTCTGTGCATTAATTTTGTATCCTGCTACTTTACCAGATTCATTGATTAGCTCTAGTAGTTTTCTGGTAGCACCTTTAGGATTCTCTATGTATAGTATCATGTCATCTGCAAACAGTGACAGCTTTACTTCTTCTTTTCCAATTTGGATTCCTTTTATTTCCTTTTCTTCTCGGATTGCTGTGGCTAAAACTTCCAAAACTATGTTGAATAAGAGTGGCGAGAGTGGGCAGCCTTGTCTTCTTCCTGATCTTAGTGGAGATGGTTTCAGTTTTTCACCATTGAGGACGATGTTGGCTGTGGGTTTGTCAAATATGGCCTTTATTATGTGGAGGAAAGTTCCCTCTATGCCTACTTTCTGGAGGGTTTTTATCATAAATGGGTGCTGAATTTTGTCAAAAGCTTTCTCTGCATCTATTGCGATGACCATATGGTTTTTCGCCTTCAATTGGTTAATATGGTGTATCACGTTGATTGATTTGCATATATTGAAGAATCCTTGCATTCCTGGGTTAAACCCTCCTTCATCATGGTGTATGATCCTTTGAATGTGCTGTTGGATTCTGTTTGCTAGTATTTTGTTGAGGATATCTGCATCTATGTTCATCAGTGCTATTGGCCTGTAGTTTTCTTTCTTGGTGACATCCTTGTCTGGTTTTGGTATCAGGGTGATGGTGGCCTCGTAGAATGAGTTTGGGAGTGTTCCTCCCTGTGCTATATTTTGGAAGAGTTTGAGAAGGATAGGTGTTGGCTCTTCTCTAAATATTTGAAAGAATTCGCCTGTGAAGCCATCTGGTCCTTGGCCTTTGTTTGTTGGAAGATTTTAAATCACATGTTCAATTTCAGTGCCTGTGATTGGTCTGTTCATAGTTTCTATTTCGTCCTGATTCAGTCTTCGCAGGTTGTGCATTTCTAAGTATTTGTCCATTTCTTCCAGGTTGTCCATTGTTTTGGCAGAGAGTTGCATGTAGTAATCTCTCACGATCCTTTGTATTTCTGCAGTGTCTGTCGTTACGTCCCCTTTTCACATCAAATTCTATTGATGTGAGTCTTCTCCCTTTTGGGCTTGATGAGTCTGGCTAATGGTTTATCAATTTTGTTTATCTTCTCAAAGAACCAGCTTTTAGTTTTATTGATCTTTGCTATCATTTCTTTCATTTCTTTTTCATTTATTTCTGATCTGATCTTTATGCTTTCTTTCCTTCTGCTAGCTTTTGGGGTTTTTCGTTCTTCTTTCTCTAATTCCTTTAGGTTCAAAGTTAGGTTGTTCTTTCAAGATGTTTCCTCTTTCTTTTTTTCAAGTTTTAAAAAATAGTGTTTATTGAAGCATATCGTATGATAATGCTTATCATATTTATGATCAAATTTTGCTTTTCTGAAAAACAAATATGCATCACACTTGGATCAGTCCAAAAGTAGAGTATATTTAAAGCTTATGTGGTAAATATATTCATTTGATTTTTTTTCTCCATCTGTATTGGAGTATAATTGCTTTTCAAGGATGTGTTAGTTTTTGCTGTATAACAATGTGAATCAGTTATTCATAGACATATGTTCCCATATATCTTCCCTCTTGCGTCTCCCTCACTCCCCCCTCCCTATCCCTCACCCCCTCCCTATCCCTCCCCTCTATGTGGTCACAAAGCAGCGAGCGGAACTGCCTGTTATTTGTGGCTGTTTCTCACTAGCTATCTCTTTTACTTTTGGTAGTATACGGATGTCCATGCCATTCTCTCACTTTGTCACAGCTTACCCTTCCCACGCCCCACATCCTCAAGTCCATTCTCTAGTAGGACTCTGTCCTTATTCCTCTCTTACCCGTAGGTTTTCATGACATCTTTTTTAAAAAATTCCATATATATGTATTAGCATAAGGTATTTGTCTTTCTCTTTCTGACTGACTTCACTCTGTATGACAGACTCTAGGTCCATCCACCTTATTACAAATAGCTCACTTTTGTTTCTTTTTATGGCTGAGTAATATTCCATTGTATATATGTGCCACATCTTCTTTATCTGTTCATCTGATGATGGACACTTAGATTGTTTCCATCTCCGGGCTCTTGTAAATAGAGCTGCCATAAACATTTTGGTACATGACTCTTTTTGAATTATGGTTTTCTCAGGGTATATGCCCAGTAGTGGGATTGCTGGGTCACATGGTTGCTCTGTGTGTAGTTTTTAAGGAACCTCCATACGCTTCTCCATAGTGGCTGTGCCAATTCACATTCCCACCAGCAGTACAAGAGTGTTCCCTTTTCTCCACACCCTCTCCAGCATTTATTGTTTCTAGAATTTTTGATGATGGCCATTGTGACTGGTGTGTGATGATATCTCATTGTAGTTTTGATTTGCATTTCTCTGATGATTAATGATGTTGCATATTCTTTCATGTGTTTGTCGGCCGTCTGTATATCTTCTTTGGAGAAACGTCTATTTAGGTCTTCTGCCCATTTTGGGATTGGGTTGTATTTTTTTGGTTATTGAGCTGCATGTGCTCCTTGTAAATTTTTGAGATTAATCCTTTGTCAGTTGCTTCATTTGCGAATAATTTCTCCCATTCTTATGGTTTTCTTTAGGTCTTGTTTATGGTTTCCTTTGCTGTGCCAAAGCTTTGAAGTTTCTTTAGGTCCCATTTGTTTATGTTTGTTTATATTTCCAATTGTCTACGAGGTGGGTCAAAAAGGATCTTGCTGTGATTTATGTCAGAGAGTGTCCTGCCTATGTATTCCTCTAAGAGTTTGATAGTTTCCTCCCTTCCATTTAGGTCTTTAATCCATTTTGAGCTTATTTTTGTGTATGGTGTTAGGGAGTGATCTAATGTCATACTTTTACGTGTACCTGTCCAGTTTCTCCAGCACCACTTTTTGAAGAGGCTGTATTTTCTCCACTGTACATTCCTGCCTCGTTTATCAAAGGTAAGATGATGATATGTGCATGGGTTTATCTCTGGGCTTTCTGTCCTGTTCCATTGATCTATATTTCTGTTTATGTGCCAGTACCATACTGTCTTGATTACTGTAGCTTGCAGTATAGTCTGAAGTCAGGGAGCCTGATTCCTCCAGCTCCATTTTTCGTTCTCAAGATTGCTTTGGCTATTCGGGGTCTTTTGTGTTTCCATACATATTGTGAAATTTTTGGTTGTAGTTCTGTGAAAAATGACAGTGGTACTTTGATAGGGATTGCATTGAATCTGTAGATTGCTTTGGGGAGAACAGTCCTTTTCACGATGCTGATTCTTCGAATCCAAGAACATGGTATATCTCTCCATCTGTTTGTATCATCTTTAATTACTTTCATCAGTGTCTTATAATTTTCTGCATACAGGTGTTCTGTCTCCTGAGGTAGGTTTATTCCAAGATATTTTATTCTTTTTGCTTCGGTGGTAAATGGGAGTGATTTCTTGATTTCACTTTCAGATTTTTCACCATTAGTGTATAGGTATGCCAGAGATTTCTGTGCATTAATTTTGTATCCTGCTACTTTACCAGATTCATTGATTAGCTCTAGTAGTTTTCTGGTAGCACCTTTAGGAGTCTCTATGTATAGTATCATGTCATCTGCAAACAGTGACAGCTTTACTTCTTCTTTTCCAATTTGGATTCCTTTTATTTCCTTTTCTTCTCGGATTGCTGTGGCTAAAACTTCCAAAACTATGTTGAATAAGAGTGGCGAGAGTGGGCAGCCTTGTCTTCTTCCTGATCTTAGTGGAGATGGTTTCAGTTTTTCACCATTGAGGACGATGTTGGCTGTGGGTTTGTCAAATATGGCCTTTATTATGTGGAGGAAAGTTCCCTCTATGCCTACTTTCTGGAGGGTTTTTATCATAAATGGGTGCTGAATTTTGTCAAAAGCTTTCTCTGCATCTATTGCGATGACCATATGGTTTTTCGCCTTCAATTGGTTAATATGGTGTATCACGTTGATTGATTTGCATATATTGAAGAATCCTTGCATTCCTGGGTTAAACCCTCCTTCATCATGGTGTATGATCCTTTGAATGTGCTGTTGGATTCTGTTTGCTAGTATTTTGTTGAGGATATCTGCATCTATGTTCATCAGTGCTATTGGCCTGTAGTTTTCTTTCTTGGTGACATCCTTGTCTGGTTTTGGTATCAGGGTGATGGTGGCCTCGTAGAATGAGTTTGGGAGTGTTCCTCCCTGTGCTATATTTTGGAAGAGTTTGAGAAGGATAGGTGTTGGCTCTTCTCTAAATATTTGAAAGAATTCGCCTGTGAAGCCATCTGGTCCTTGGCCTTTGTTTGTTGGAAGATTTTAAATCACATGTTCAATTTCAGTGCCTGTGATTGGTCTGTTCATAGTTTCTATTTCGTCCTGATTCAGTCTTCGCAGGTTGTGCATTTCTAAGTATTTGTCCATTTCTTCCAGGTTGTCCATTGTTTTGGCAGAGAGTTGCATGTAGTAATCTCTCACGATCCTTTGTATTTCTGCAGTGTCTGTCGTTACGTCCCCTTTTCACATCAAATTCTATTGATGTGAGTCTTCTCCCTTTTGGGCTTGATGAGTCTGGCTAATGGTTTATCAATTTTGTTTATCTTCTCAAAGAACCAGCTTTTAGTTTTATTGATCTTTGCTATCATTTCTTTCATTTCTTTTTCATTTATTTCTGATCTGATCTTTATGCTTTCTTTCCTTCTGCTAGCTTTTGGGGTTTTTCGTTCTTCTTTCTCTAATTCCTTTAGGTTCAAAGTTAGGTTGTTCTTTCAAGATGTTTCCTCTTTCTTTTTTTCAAGTTTTAAAAAATAGTGTTTATTGAAGCATATCGTATGATAATGCTTATCATATTTATGATCAAATTTTGCTTTTCTGAAAAACAAATATGCATCACACTTGGATCAGTCCAAAAGTAGAGTATATTTAAAGCTTATGTGGTAAATATATTCATTTGATTTTTTTTCTCCATCTGTATTGGAGTATAATTGCTTTTCAAGGATGTGTTAGTTTTTGCTGTATAACAATGTGAATCAGTTATTCATAGACATATGTTCCCATATATCTTCCCTCTTGCGTCTCCCTCACTCCCCCCTCCCTATCCCTCACCCCCTCCCTATCCCTCCCCTCTATGTGGTCACAAAGCAGCGAGCGGAACTGCCTGTTATTTGTGGCTGCTTCTCACTAGCTATCTCTTTTACTTTTGGTAGTATACGGATGTCCATGCCATTCTCTCACTTTGTCACAGCTTACCCTTCCCACGCCCCACATCCTCAAGTCCATTCTCTAGTAGGACTCTGTCCTTATTCCTCTCTTACCCGTAGGTTTTCATGACATCTTTTTTAAAAAATTCCATATATATGTATTAGCATAAGGTATTTGTCTTTCTCTTTCTGACTGACTTCACTCTGTATGACAGACTCTAGGTCCATCCACCTTATTACAAATAGCTCACTTTTGTTTCTTTTTATGGCTGAGTAATATTCCATTGTATATATGTGCCACATCTTCTTTATCTGTTCATCTGATGATGGACACTTAGATTGTTTCCATCTCCGGGCTCTTGTAAATAGAGCTGCCATAAACATTTTGGTACATGACTCTTTTTGAATTATGGTTTTCTCAGGGTATATGCCCAGTAGTGGGATTGCTGGGTCACATGGTTGCTCTGTGTGTAGTTTTTAAGGAACCTCCATACGCTTCTCCATAGTGGCTGTGCCAATTCACATTCCCACCAGCAGTACAAGAGTGTTCCCTTTTCTCCACACCCTCTCCAGCATTTATTGTTTCTAGAATTTTTGATGATGGCCATTGTGACTGGTGTGTGATGATATCTCATTGTAGTTTTGATTTGCATTTCTCTGATGATTAATGATGTTGCATATTCTTTCATGTGTTTGTCGGCCGTCTGTATATCTTCTTTGGAGAAACGTCTATTTAGGTCTTCTGCCCATTTTGGGATTGGGTTGTATTTTTTTGGTTATTGAGCTGCATGTGCTCCTTGTAAATTTTTGAGATTAATCCTTTGTCAGTTGCTTCATTTGCGAATAATTTCTCCCATTCTTATGGTTTTCTTTAGGTCTTGTTTATGGTTTCCTTTGCTGTGCCAAAGCTTTGAAGTTTCTTTAGGTCCCATTTGTTTATGTTTGTTTATATTTCCAATTGTCTACGAGGTGGGTCAAAAAGGATCTTGCTGTGATTTATGTCAGAGAGTGTCCTGCCTATGTATTCCTCTAAGAGTTTGATAGTTTCCTCCCTTCCATTTAGGTCTTTAATCCATTTTGAGCTTATTTTTGTGTATGGTGTTAGGGAGTGATCTAATGTCATACTTTTACGTGTACCTGTCCAGTTTCTCCAGCACCACTTTTTGAAGAGGCTGTATTTTCTCCACTGTACATTCCTGCCTCGTTTATCAAAGGTAAGATGATGATATGTGCATGGGTTTATCTCTGGGCTTTCTGTCCTGTTCCATTGATCTATATTTCTGTTTATGTGCCAGTACCATACTGTCTTGATTACTGTAGCTTGCAGTATAGTCTGAAGTCAGGGAGCCTGATTCCTCCAGCTCCATTTTTCGTTCTCAAGATTGCTTTGGCTATTCGGGGTCTTTTGTGTTTCCATACATATTGTGAAATTTTTGGTTGTAGTTCTGTGAAAAATGACAGTGGTACTTTGATAGGGATTGCATTGAATCTGTAGATTGCTTTGGGGAGAACAGTCCTTTTCACGATGCTGATTCTTCGAATCCAAGAACATGGTATATCTCTCCATCTGTTTGTATCATCTTTAATTACTTTCATCAGTGTCTTATAATTTTCTGCATACAGGTGTTCTGTCTCCTGAGGTAGGTTTATTCCAAGATATTTTATTCTTTTTGCTTCGGTGGTAAATGGGAGTGATTTCTTGATTTCACTTTCAGATTTTTCACCATTAGTGTATAGGTATGCCAGAGATTTCTGTGCATTAATTTTGTATCCTGCTACTTTACCAGATTCATTGATTAGCTCTAGTAGTTTTCTGGTAGCACCTTTAGGAGTCTCTATGTATAGTATCATGTCATCTGCAAACAGTGACAGCTTTACTTCTTCTTTTCCAATTTGGATTCCTTTTATTTCCTTTTCTTCTCGGATTGCTGTGGCTAAAACTTCCAAAACTATGTTGAATAAGAGTGGCGAGAGTGGGCAGCCTTGTCTTCTTCCTGATCTTAGTGGAGATGGTTTCAGTTTTTCACCATTGAGGACGATGTTGGCTGTGGGGTTGTCAAATATGGCCTTTATTATGTGGAGGAAAGTTCCCTCTATGCCTACTTTCTGGAGGGTTTTTATCATAAATGGGTGCTGAATTTTGTCAAAAGCTTTCTCTGCATCTATTGCGATGACCATATGGTTTTTCGCCTTCAATTGGTTAATATGGTGTATCACGTTGATTGATTTGCATATATTGAAGAATCCTTGCATTCCTGGGTTAAACCCTCCTTCATCATGGTGTATGATCCTTTGAATGTGCTGTTGGATTCTGTTTGCTAGTATTTTGTTGAGGATATCTGCATCTATGTTCATCAGTGCTATTGGCCTGTAGTTTTCTTTCTTGGTGACATCCTTGTCTGGTTTTGGTATCAGGGTGATGGTGGCCTCGTAGAATGAGTTTGGGAGTGTTCCTCCCTGTGCTATATTTTGGAAGAGTTTGAGAAGGATAGGTGTTGGCTCTTCTCTAAATATTTGAAAGAATTCGCCTGTGAAGCCATCTGGTCCTTGGCCTTTGTTTGTTGGAAGATTTTAAATCACATGTTCAATTTCAGTGCCTGTGATTGGTCTGTTCATAGTTTCTATTTCGTCCTGATTCAGTCTTCGCAGGTTGTGCATTTCTAAGTATTTGTCCATTTCTTCCAGGTTGTCCATTGTTTTGGCAGAGAGTTGCATGTAGTAATCTCTCACGATCCTTTGTATTTCTGCAGTGTCTGTCGTTACGTCCCCTTTTCACATCAAATTCTATTGATGTGAGTCTTCTCCCTTTTGGGCTTGATGAGTCTGGCTAATGGTTTATCAATTTTGTTTATCTTCTCAAAGAACCAGCTTTTAGTTTTATTGATCTTTGCTATCATTTCTTTCATTTCTTTTTCATTTATTTCTGATCTGATCTTTATGCTTTCTTTCCTTCTGCTAACTTTTGGGGTTTTTCGTTCTTCTTTCTCTAATTCCTTTAGGTTCAAAGTTAGGTTGTTCTTTCAAGATGTTTCCTCTTTCTTTTTTTCAAGTTTTAAAAAATAGTGTTTATTGAAGCATATCGTATGATAATGCTTATCATATTTATGATCAAATTTTGCTTTTCTGAAAAACAAATATGCATCACACTTGGATCAGTCCAAAAGTAGAGTATATTTAAAGCTTATGTGGTAAATATATTCATTTGATTTTTTTTCTCCATCTGTATTGGAGTATAATTGCTTTTCAAGGATGTGTTAGTTTTTGCTGTATAACAATGTGAATCAGTTATTCATAGACATATGTTCCCATATATCTTCCCTCTTGCGTCTCCCTCACTCCCCCCTCCCTATCCCTCACCCCCTCCCTATCCCTCCCCTCTATGTGGTCACAAAGCAGCGAGCGGAACTGCCTGTTATTTGTGGCTGCTTCTCACTAGCTATCTCTTTTACTTTTGGTAGTATACGGATGTCCATGCCATTCTCTCACTTTGTCACAGCTTACCCTTCCCACGCCCCACATCCTCAAGTCCATTCTCTAGTAGGACTCTGTCCTTATTCCTCTCTTACCCGTAGGTTTTCATGACATCTTTTTTAAAAAATTCCATATATATGTATTAGCATAAGGTATTTGTCTTTCTCTTTCTGACTGACTTCACTCTGTATGACAGACTCTAGGTCCATCCACCTTATTACAAATAGCTCACTTTTGTTTCTTTTTATGGCTGAGTAATATTCCATTGTATATATGTGCCACATCTTCTTTATCTGTTCATCTGATGATGGACACTTAGATTGTTTCCATCTCCGGGCTCTTGTAAATAGAGCTGCCATAAACATTTTGGTACATGACTCTTTTTGAATTATGGTTTTCTCAGGGTATATGCCCAGTAGTGGGATTGCTGGGTCACATGGTTGCTCTGTGTGTAGTTTTTAAGGAACCTCCATACGCTTCTCCATAGTGGCTGTGCCAATTCACATTCCCACCAGCAGTACAAGAGTGTTCCCTTTTCTCCACACCCTCTCCAGCATTTATTGTTTCTAGAATTTTTGATGATGGCCATTGTGACTGGTGTGTGATGATATCTCATTGTAGTTTTGATTTGCATTTCTCTGATGATTAATGATGTTGCATATTCTTTCATGTGTTTGTCGGCCGTCTGTATATCTTCTTTGGAGAAACGTCTATTTAGGTCTTCTGCCCATTTTGGGATTGGGTTGTATTTTTTTGGTTATTGAGCTGCATGTGCTCCTTGTAAATTTTTGAGATTAATCCTTTGTCAGTTGCTTCATTTGCGAATAATTTCTCCCATTCTTATGGTTTTCTTTAGGTCTTGTTTATGGTTTCCTTTGCTGTGCCAAAGCTTTGAAGTTTCTTTAGGTCCCATTTGTTTATGTTTGTTTATATTTCCAATTGTCTACGAGGTGGGTCAAAAAGGATCTTGCTGTGATTTATGTCAGAGAGTGTCCTGCCTATGTATTCCTCTAAGAGTTTGATAGTTTCCTCCCTTCCATTTAGGTCTTTAATCCATTTTGAGCTTATTTTTGTGTATGGTGTTAGGGAGTGATCTAATGTCATACTTTTATGTGTACCTGTCCAGTTTCTCCAGCACCACTTTTTGAAGAGGCTGTATTTTCTCCACTGTACATTCCTGCCTCGTTTATCAAAGGTAAGATGATGATATGTGCATGGGTTTATCTCTGGGCTTTCTGTCCTGTTCCATTGATCTATATTTCTGTTTATGTGCCAGTACCATACTGTCTTGATTACTGTAGCTTGCAGTATAGTCTGAAGTCAGGGAGCCTGAGTCCTCCAGCTCCATTTTTCGTTCTCAAGATTGCTTTGGCTATTCGGGGTCTTTTGTGTTTCCATACATATTGTGAAATTTTTGGTTGTAGTTCTGTGAAAAATGACAGTGGTACTTTGATAGGGATTGCATTGAATCTGTAGATTGCTTTGGGGAGAACAGTCCTTTTCACGATGCTGATTCTTCGAATCCAAGAACATGGTGTATCTCTCCATCTGTTTGTATCATCTTTAATTACTTTCATCAGTGTCTTATAATTTTCTGCATACAGGTGTTCTGTCTCCTGAGGTAGGTTTATTCCAAGATATTTTATTCTTTTTGCTTCGGTGGTAAATGGGAGTGATTTCTTGATTTCACTTTCAGATTTTTCACCATTAGTGTATAGGTATGCCAGAGATTTCTGTGCATTAATTTTGTATCCTGCTACTTTACCAGATTCATTGATTAGCTCTAGTAGTTTTCTGGTAGCACCTTTAGGAGTCTCTATGTATAGTATCATGTCATCTGCAAACAGTGACAGCTTTACTTCTTCTTTTCCAATTTGGATTCCTTTTATTTCCTTTTCTTCTCGGATTGCTGTGGCTAAAACTTCCAAAACTATGTTGAATAAGAGTGGCGAGAGTGGGCAGCCTTGTCTTCTTCCTGATCTTAGTGGAGATGGTTTCAGTTTTTCACCATTGAGGACGATGTTGGCTGTGGGTTTGTCAAATATGGCCTTTATTATGTGGAGGAATGTTCCCTCTATGCCTACTTTCTGGAGGGTTTTTATCATAAATGGGTGCTGAATTTTGTCAAAAGCTTTCTCTGCATCTATTGCGATGACCATATGGTTTTTCGCCTTCAATTGGTTAATATGGTGTATCACGTTGATTGATTTGCATATATTGAAGAATCCTTGCATTCCTGGGTTAAACCCTCCTTCATCATGGTGTATGATCCTTTGAATGTGCTGTTGGATTCTGTTTGCTAGTATTTTGTTGAGGATATCTGCATCTATGTTCATCAGTGCTATTGGCCTGTAGTTTTCTTTCTTGGTGACATCCTTGTCTGGTTTTGGTATCAGGGTGATGGTGGCCTCGTAGAATGAGTTTGGGAGTGTTCCTCCCTGTGCTATATTTTGGAAGAGTTTGAGAAGGATAGGTGTTGGCTCTTCTCTAAATATTTGAAAGAATTCGCCTGTGAAGCCATCTGGTCCTTGGCCTTTGTTTGTTGGAAGATTTTAAATCACATGTTCAATTTCAGTGCCTGTGATTGGTCTGTTCATAGTTTCTATTTCGTCCTGATTCAGTCTTCGCAGGTTGTGCATTTCTAAGTATTTGTCCATTTCTTCCAGGTTGTCCATTGTTTTGGCAGAGAGTTGCATGTAGTAATCTCTCACGATCCTTTGTATTTCTGCAGTGTCTGTCGTTACGTCCCCTTTTCACATCAAATTCTATTGATGTGAGTCTTCTCCCTTTTGGGCTTGATGAGTCTGGCTAATGGTTTATCAATTTTGTTTATCTTCTCAAAGAACCAGCTTTTAGTTTTATTGATCTTTGCTATCATTTCTTTCATTTCTTTTTCATTTATTTCTGATCTGATCTTTATGCTTTCTTTCCTTCTGCTAACTTTTGGGGTTTTTCGTTCTTCTTTCTCTAATTCCTTTAGGTTCAAAGTTAGGTTGTTCTTTCAAGATGTTTCCTCTTTCTTTTTTTCAAGTTTTAAAAAATAGTGTTTATTGAAGCATATCGTATGATAATGCTTATCATATTTATGATCAAATTTTGCTTTTCTGAAAAACAAATATGCATCACACTTGGATCAGTCCAAAAGTAGAGTATATTTAAAGCTTATGTGGTAAATATATTCATTTGATTTTTT
Organism: Mesoplodon densirostris; assembly: GCF_025265405.1. Taxonomy (NCBI): domain Eukaryota; kingdom Metazoa; phylum Chordata; class Mammalia; order Artiodactyla; family Ziphiidae; genus Mesoplodon; species Mesoplodon densirostris. Next base: position 28,353,385 of record NC_082663.1, read on the forward strand.
TTCTCCATCTGTATTGGAGTATAATTGCTTTTCAAGGATGTGTTAGTTTTTGCTGTATAACAATGTGAATCAGTTATTCATAGACATATGTTCCCATATATCTTCCCTCTTGCGTCTCCCTCACTCCCCCCTCCCTATCCCTCACCCCCTCCCTATCCCTCCCCTCTATGTGGTCACAAAGCAGCGAGCGGAACTGCCTGTTATTTGTGGCTGCTTCTCACTAGCTATCTCTTTTACTTTTGGTAGTATACGGATGTCCATGCCATTCTCTCACTTTGTCACAGCTTACCCTTCCCACGCCCCACATCCTCAAGTCCATTCTCTAGTAGGACTCTGTCCTTATTCCTCTCTTACCCGTAGGTTTTCATGACATCTTTTTTTAAAAATTCCATATATATATGTATTAGCATAAGGTATTTGTCTTTCTCTTTCTGACTGACTTCACTCTGTATGACAGACTCTAGGTCCATCCACCTTATTACAAATAGCTCACTTTTGTTTCTTTTTATGGCTGAGTAATATTCCATTGTATATATGTGCCACATCTTCTTTATCTGTTCATCTGATGATGGACACTTAGATTGTTTCCATCTCCGGGCTCTTGTAAATAGAGCTGCCATAAACATTTTGGTACATGACTCTTTTTGAATTATGGTTTTCTCAGGGTATATGCCCAGTAGTGGGATTGCTGGGTCACATGGTTGCTCTGTGTGTAGTTTTTAAGGAACCTCCATACGCTTCTCCATAGTGGCTGTGCCAATTCACATTCCCACCAGCAGTACAAGAGTGTTCCCTTTTCTCCACACCCTCTCCAGCATTTATTGTTTCTAGAATTTTTGATGATGGCCATTGGGACTGGTGTGTGATGATATCTCATTGTAGTTTTGATTTGCATTTCTCTGATGATTAATGATGTTGCATATTCTTTCATGTGTTTGTCGGCCGTCTGTATATCTTCTTTGGAGAAACGTCTATTTAGGTCTTCTGCCCATTTTGGGATTGGGTTGTATTTTTTTGGTTATTGAGCTGCATGTGCTCCTTGTAAATTTTTGAGATTAATCCTTTGTCAGTTGCTTCATTTGCGAATAATTTCTCCCATTCTGATGGTTTTCTTTAGGTCTTGTTTATGGTTTCCTTTGCTGTGCCAAAGCTTTGAAGTTTCTTTAGGTCCCATTTGTTTATGTTTGTTTATATTTCCAATTGTCTACGAGGTGGGTCAAAAAGGATCTTGCTGTGATTTATGTCAGAGAGTGTCCTGCCTATGTATTCCTCTAAGAGTTTGATAGTTTCCTCCCTTCCATTTAGGTCTTTAATCCATTTTGAGCTTATTTTTGTGTATGGTGTTAGGGAGTGATCTAATGTCATACTTTTACGTGTACCTGTCCAGTTTCTCCAGCACCACTTTTTGAAGAGGCTGTATTTTCTCCACTGTACATTCCTGCCTCGTTTATCAAAGGTAAGATGATGATATGTGCATGGGTTTATCTCTGGGCTTTCTGTCCTGTTCCATTGATCTATATTTCTGTTTATGTGCCAGTACCATACTGTCTTGATTACTGTAGCTTGCAGTATAGTCTGAAGTCAGGGAGCCTGATTCCTCCAGCTCCATTTTTCGTTCTCAAGATTGCTTTGGCTATTCGGGGTCTTTTGTGTTTCCATACATATTGTGAAATTTTTGGTTGTAGTTCTGTGAAAAATGACAGTGGTACTTTGATAGGGATTGCATTGAATCTGTAGATTGCTTTGGGGAGAACAGTCCTTTTCACGATGCTGATTCTTCGAATCCAAGAACATGGTATATCTCTCCATCTGTTTGTATCATCTTTAATTACTTTCATCAGTGTCTTATAATTTTCTGCATACAGGTGTTCTGTCTCCTGAGGTAGGTTTATTCCAAGATATTTTATTCTTTTTGCTTCGGTGGTAAATGGGAGTGATTTCTTGATTTCACTTTCAGATTTTTCACCATTAGTGTATAGGTATGCCAGAGATTTCTGTGCATTAATTTTGTATCCTGCTACTTTACCAGATTCATTGATTAGCTCTAGTAGTTTTCTGGTAGCACCTTTAGGAGTCTCTATGTATAGTATCATGTCATCTGCAAACAGTGACAGCTTTACTTCTTCTTTTCCAATTTGGATTCCTTTTATTTCCTTTTCTTCTCGGATTGCTGTGGCTAAAACTTCCAAAACTATGTTGAATAAGAGTGGCGAGAGTGGGCAGCCTTGTCTTCTTCCTGATCTTAGTGGAGATGGTTTCAGTTTTTCACCATTGAGGACGATGTTGGCTGTGGGTTTGTCAAATATGGCCTTTATTATGTGGAGGAAAGTTCCCTCTATGCCTACTTTCTGGAGGGTTTTTATCATAAATGGGTGCTGAATTTTGTCAAAAGCTTTCTCTGCATCTATTGCGATGACCATATGGTTTTTCGCCTTCAATTGGTTAATATGGTGTATCACGTTGATTGATTTGCATATATTGAAGAATCCTTGCATTCCTGGGTTAAACCCTCCTTCATCATGGTGTATGATCCTTTGAATGTGCTGTTGGATTCTGTTTGCTAGTATTTTGTTGAGGATATCTGCATCTATGTTCATCAGTGCTATTGGCCTGTAGTTTTCTTTCTTGGTGACATCCTTGTCTGGTTTTGGTATCAGGGTGATGGTGGCCTCGTAGAATGAGTTTGGGAGTGTTCCTCCCTGTGCTATATTTTGGAAGAGTTTGAGAAGGATAGGTGTTGGCTCTTCTCTAAATATTTGAAAGAATTCGCCTGTGAAGCCATCTGGTCCTTGGCCTTTGTTTGTTGGAAGATTTTAAATCACATGTTCAATTTCAGTGCCTGTGATTGGTCTGTTCATAGTTTCTATTTCGTCCTGATTCAGTCTTCGCAGGTTGTGCATTTCTAAGTATTTGTCCATTTCTTCCAGGTTGTCCATTGTTTTGGCAGAGAGTTGCATGTAGTAATCTCTCACGATCCTTTGTATTTCTGCAGTGTCTGTCGTTACGTCCCCTTTTCACATCAAATTCTATTGATGTGAGTCTTCTCCCTTTTGGGCTTGATGAGTCTGGCTAATGGTTTATCAATTTTGTTTATCTTCTCAAAGAACCAGCTTTTAGTTTTATTGATCTTTGCTATCATTTCTTTCATTTCTTTTTCATTTATTTCTGATCTGATCTTTATGCTTTCTTTCCTTCTGCTAACTTTTGGGGTTTTTCGTTCTTCTTTCTCTAATTCCTTTAGGTTCAAAGTTAGGTTGTTCTTTCAAGATGTTTCCTCTTTCTTTTTTTCAAGTTTTAAAAAATAGTGTTTATTGAAGCATATCGTATGATAATGCTTATCATATTTATGATCAAATTTTGCTTTTCTGAAAAACAAATATGCATCACACTTGGATCAGTCCAAAAGTAGAGTATATTTAAAGCTTATGTGGTAAATATATTCATTTGGTTTTTTTTCTCCATCTGTATTGGAGTATAATTGCTTTTCAAGGATGTGTTAGTTTTTGCTGTATAACAATGTGAATCAGTTATTCATAGACATATGTTCCCATATATCTTCCCTCTTGCGTCTCCCTCACTCCCCCCTCCCTATCCCTCACCCCCTCCCTATCCCTCCCCTCTATGTGGTCACAAAGCAGCGAGCGGAACTGCCTGTTATTTGTGGCTGCTTCTCACTAGCTATCTCTTTTACTTTTGGTAGTATACGGATGTCCATGCCATTCTCTCACTTTGTCACAGCTTACCCTTCCCACGCCCCACATCCTCAAGTCCATTCTCTAGTAGGACTCTGTCCTTATTCCTCTCTTACCCGTAGGTTTTCATGACATCTTTTTTTAAAAATTCCATATATATGTATTAGCATAAGGTATTTGTCTTTCTCTTTCTGACTGACTTCACTCTGTATGACAGACTCTAGGTCCATCCACCTTATTACAAATAGCTCACTTTTGTTTCTTTTTATGGCTGAGTAATATTCCATTGTATATATGTGCCACATCTTCTTTATCTGTTCATCTGATGATGGACACTTAGATTGTTTCCATCTCCGGGCTCTTGTAAATAGAGCTGCCATAAACATTTTGGTACATGACTCTTTTTGAATTATGGTTTTCTCAGGGTATATGCCCAGTAGTGGGATTGCTGGGTCACATGGTTGCTCTGTGTGTAGTTTTTAAGGAACCTCCATACGCTTCTCCATAGTGGCTGTGCCAATTCACATTCCCACCAGCAGTACAAGAGTGTTCCCTTTTCTCCACACCCTCTCCAGCATTTATTGTTTCTAGAATTTTTGATGATGGCCATTGTGACTGGTGTGTGATGATATCTCATTGTAGTTTTGATTTGCATTTCTCTGATGATTAATGATGTTGCATATTCTTTCATGTGTTTGTCGGCCGTCTGTATATCTTCTTTGGAGAAACGTCTATTTAGGTCTTCTGCCCATTTTGGGATTGGGTTGTATTTTTTTGGTTATTGAGCTGCATGTGCTCCTTGTAAATTTTTGAGATTAATCCTTTGTCAGTTGCTTCATTTGCGAATAATTTCTCCCATTCTTATGGTTTTCTTTAGGTCTTGTTTATGGTTTCCTTTGCTGTGCCAAAGCTTTGAAGTTTCTTTAGGTCCCATTTGTTTATGTTTGTTTATATTTCCAATTGTCTACGAGGTGGGTCAAAAAGGATCTTGCTGTGATTTATGTCAGAGAGTGTCCTGCCTATGTATTCCTCTAAGAGTTTGATAGTTTCCTCCCTTCCATTTAGGTCTTTAATCCATTTTGAGCTTATTTTTGTGTATGGTGTTAGGGAGTGATCTAATGTCATACTTTTACGTGTACCTGTCCAGTTTCTCCGGCACCACTTTTTGAAGAGGCTGTATTTTCTCCACTGTACATTCCTGCCTCGTTTATCAAAGGTAAGATGATGATATGTGCCTGGGTTTATCTCTGGGCTTTCTGTCCTGTTCCATTGATCTATATTTCTGTTTATGTGCCAGTACCATACTGTCTTGATTACTGTAGCTTGCAGTATAGTCTGAAGTCAGGGAGCCTGATTCCTCCAGCTCCATTTTTCGTTCTCAAGATTGCTTTGGCTATTCGGGGTCTTTTGTGTTTCCATACATATTGTGAAATTTTTGGTTGTAGTTCTGTGAAAAATGACAGTGGTACTTTGATAGGGATTGCATTGAATCTGTAGATTGCTTTGGGGAGAACAGTCCTTTTCACGATGCTGATTCTTCGAATCCAAGAACATGGTATATCTCTCCATCTGTTTGTATCATCTTTAATTACTTTCATCAGTGTCTTATAATTTTCTGCATACAGGTGTTCTGTCTCCTGAGGTAGGTTTATTCCAAGATATTTTATTCTTTTTGCTTCGGTGGTAAATGGGAGTGATTTCTTGATTTCACTTTCAGATTTTTCACCATTAGTGTATAGGTATGCCAGAGATTTCTGTGCATTAATTTTGTATCCTGCTACTTTACCAGATTCATTGATTAGCTCTAGTAGTTTTCTGGTAGCACCTTTAGGAGTCTCTATGTATAGTATCATGTCATCTGCAAACAGTGACAGCTTTACTTCTTCTTTTCCAATTTGGATTCCTTTTATTTCCTTTTCTTCTCGGATTGCTGTGGCTAAAACTTCCAAAACTATGTTGAATAAGAGTGGCGAGAGTGGGCAGCCTTGTCTTCTTCCTGATCTTAGTGGAGATGGTTTCAGTTTTTCACCATTGAGGACGATGTTGGCTGTGGGTTTGTCAAATATGGCCTTTATTATGTGGAGGAAAGTTCCCTCTATGCCTACTTTCTGGAGGGTTTTTATCATAAATGGGTGCTGAATTTTGTCAAAAGCTTTCTCTGCATCTATTGCGATGACCATATGGTTTTTCGCCTTCAATTGGTTAATATGGTGTATCACGTTGATTGATTTGCATATATTGAAGAATCCTTGCATTCCTGGGTTAAACCCTCCTTCATCATGGTGTATGATCCTTTGAATGTGCTGTTGGATTCTGTTTGCTAGTATTTTGTTGAGGATATCTGCATCTATGTTCATCAGTGCTATTGGCCTGTAGTTTTCTTTCTTGGTGACATCCTTGTCTGGTTTTGGTATCAGGGTGATGGTGGCCTCGTAGAATGAGTTTGGGAGTGTTCCTCCCTGTGCTATATTTTGGAAGAGTTTGAGAAGGATAGGTGTTGGCTCTTCTCTAAATATTTGAAAGAATTCGCCTGTGAAGCCATCTGGTCCTTGGCCTTTGTTTGTTGGAAGATTTTAAATCACATGTTCAATTTCAGTGCCTGTGATTGGTCTGTTCATAGTTTCTATTTCGTCCTGATTCAGTCTTCGCAGGTTGTGCATTTCTAAGTATTTGTCCATTTCTTCCAGGTTGTCCATTGTTTTGGCAGAGAGTTGCATGTAGTAATCTCTCACGATCCTTTGTATTTCTGCAGTGTCTGTCGTTACGTCCCCTTTTCACATCAAATTCTATTGATGTGAGTCTTCTCCCTTTTGGGCTTGATGAGTCTGGCTAATGGTTTATCAATTTTGTTTATCTTCTCAAAGAACCAGCTTTTAGTTTTATTGATCTTTGCTATCATTTCTTTCATTTCTTTTTCATTTATTTCTGATCTGATCTTTATGCTTTCTTTCCTTCTGCTAACTTTTGGGGTTTTTCGTTCTTCTTTCTCTAATTCCTTTAGGTTCAAAGTTAGGTTGTTCTTTCAAGATGTTTCCTCTTTCTTTTTTTCAAGTTTTAAAAAATAGTGTTTATTGAAGCATATCGTATGATAATGCTTATCATATTTATGATCAAATTTTGCTTTTCTGAAAAACAAATATGCATCACACTTGGATCAGTCCAAAAGTAGAGTATATTTAAAGCTTATGTGGTAAATATATTCATTTGGTTTTTTTTCTCCATCTGTATTGGAGTATAATTGCTTTTCAAGGATGTGTTAGTTTTTGCTGTATAACAATGTGAATCAGTTATTCATAGACATATGTTCCCATATATCTTCCCTCTTGCGTCTCCCTCACTCCCCCCTCCCTATCCCTCACCCCCTCCCTATCCCTCCCCTCTATGTGGTCACAAAGCAGCGAGCGGAACTGCCTGTTATTTGTGGCTGCTTCTCACTAGCTATCTCTTTTACTTTTGGTAGTATACGGATGTCCATGCCATTCTCTCACTTTGTCACAGCTTACCCTTCCCACGCCCCACATCCTCAAGTCCATTCTCTAGTAGGACTCTGTCCTTATTCCTCTCTTACCCGTAGGTTTTCATGACATCTTTTTTTAAAAATTCCATATATATGTATTAGCATAAGGTATTTGTCTTTCTCTTTCTGACTGACTTCACTCTGTATGACAGACTCTAGGTCCATCCACCTTATTACAAATAGCTCACTTTTGTTTCTTTTTATGGCTGAGTAATATTCCATTGTATATATGTGCCACATCTTCTTTATCTGTTCATCTGATGATGGACACTTAGATTGTTTCCATCTCCGGGCTCTTGTAAATAGAGCTGCCATAAACATTTTGGTACATGACTCTTTTTGAATTATGGTTTTCTCAGGGTATATGCCCAGTAGTGGGATTGCTGGGTCACATGGTTGCTCTGTGTGTAGTTTTTAAGGAACCTCCATACGCTTCTCCATAGTGGCTGTGCCAATTCACATTCCCACCAGCAGTACAAGAGTGTTCCCTTTTCTCCACACCCTCTCCAGCATTTATTGTTTCTAGAATTTTTGATGATGGCCATTGTGACTGGTGTGTGATGATATCTCATTGTAGTTTTGATTTGCATTTCTCTGATGATTAATGATGTTGCATATTCTTTCATGTGTTTGTCGGCCGTCTGTATATCTTCTTTGGAGAAACGTCTATTTAGGTCTTCTGCCCATTTTGGGATTGGGTTGTATTTTTTTGGTTATTGAGCTGCATGTGCTCCTTGTAAATTTTTGAGATTAATCCTTTGTCAGTTGCTTCATTTGCGAATAATTTCTCCCATTCTTATGGTTTTCTTTAGGTCTTGTTTATGGTTTCCTTTGCTGTGCCAAAGCTTTGAAGTTTCTTTAGGTCCCATTTGTTTATGTTTGTTTATATTTCCAATTGTCTACGAGGTGGGTCAAAAAGGATCTTGCTGTGATTTATGTCAGAGAGTGTCCTGCCTATGTATTCCTCTAAGAGTTTGATAGTTTCCTCCCTTCCATTTAGGTCTTTAATCCATTTTGAGCTTATTTTTGTGTATGGTGTTAGGGAGTGATCTAATGTCATACTTTTACGTGTACCTGTCCAGTTTCTCCAGCACCACTTTTTGAAGAGGCTGTATTTTCTCCACTGTACATTCCTGCCTCGTTTATCAAAGGTAAGATGATGATATGTGCATGGGTTTATCTCTGGGCTTTCTGTCCTGTTCCATTGATCTATATTTCTGTTTATGTGCCAGTACCATACTGTCTTGATTACTGTAGCTTGCAGTATAGTCTGAAGTCAGGGAGCCTGATTCCTCCAGCTCCATTTTTCGTTCTCAAGATTGCTTTGGCTATTCGGGGTCTTTTGTGTTTCCATACATATTGTGAAATTTTTGGTTGTAGTTCTGTGAAAAATGACAGTGGTACTTTGATAGGGATTGCATTGAATCTGTAGATTGCTTTGGGGAGAACAGTCCTTTTCACGATGCTGATTCTTCGAATCCAAGAACATGGTATATCTCTCCATCTGTTTGTATCATCTTTAATTACTTTCATCAGTGTCTTATAATTTTCTGCATACAGGTGTTCTGTCTCCTGAGGTAGGTTTATTCCAAGATATTTTATTCTTTTTGCTTCGGTGGTAAATGGGAGTGATTTCTTGATTTCACTTTCAGATTTTTCACCATTAGTGTATAGGTATGCCAGAGATTTCTGTGCATTAATTTTGTATCCTGCTACTTTACCAGATTCATTGATTAGCTCTAGTAGTTTTCTGGTAGCACCTTTAGGATTCTCTATGTATAGTATCATGTCATCTGCAAACAGTGACAGCTTTACTTCTTCTTTTCCAATTTGGATTCCTTTTATTTCCTTTTCTTCTCGGATTGCTGTGGCTAAAACTTCCAAAACTATGTTGAATAAGAGTGGCGAGAGTGGGCAGCCTTGTCTTCTTCCTGATCTTAGTGGAGATGGTTTCAGTTTTTCACCATTGAGGACGATGTTGGCTGTGGGTTTGTCAAATATGGCCTTTATTATGTGGAGGAAAGTTCCCTCTATGCCTACTTTCTGGAGGGTTTTTATCATAAATGGGTGCTGAATTTTGTCAAAAGCTTTCTCTGCATCTATTGCGATGACCATATGGTTTTTCGCCTTCAATTGGTTAATATGGTGTATCACGTTGATTGATTTGCATATATTGAAGAATCCTTGCATTCCTGGGTTAAACCCTCCTTCATCATGGTGTATGATCCTTTGAATGTGCTGTTGGATTCTGTTTGCTAGTATTTTGTTGAGGATATCTGCATCTATGTTCATCAGTGCTATTGGCCTGTAGTTTTCTTTCTTGGTGACATCCTTGTCTGGTTTTGGTATCAGGGTGATGGTGGCCTCGTAGAATGAGTTTGGGAGTGTTCCTCCCTGTGCTATATTTTGGAAGAGTTTGAGAAGGATAGGTGTTGGCTCTTCTCTAAATATTTGAAAGAATTCGCCTGTGAAGCCATCTGGTCCTTGGCCTTTGTTTGTTGGAAGATTTTAAATCACATGTTCAATTTCAGTGCCTGTGATTGGTCTGTTCATAGTTTCTATTTCGTCCTGATTCAGTCTTCGCAGGTTGTGCATTTCTAAGTATTTGTCCATTTCTTCCAGGTTGTCCATTGTTTTGGCAGAGAGTTGCATGTAGTAATCTCTCACGATCCTTTGTATTTCTGCAGTGTCTGTCGTTACGTCCCCTTTTCACATCAAATTCTATTGATGTGAGTCTTCTCCCTTTTGGGCTTGATGAGTCTGGCTAATGGTTTATCAATTTTGTTTATCTTCTCAAAGAACCAGCTTTTAGTTTTATTGATCTTTGCTATCATTTCTTTCATTTCTTTTTCATTTATTTCTGATCTGATCTTTATGCTTTCTTTCCTTCTGCTAACTTTTGGGGTTTTTCGTTCTTCTTTCTCTAATTCCTTTAGGTTCAAAGTTAGGTTGTTCTTTCAAGATGTTTCCTCTTTCTTTTTTTCAAGTTTTAAAAAATAGTGTTTATTGAAGCATATCGTATGATAATGCTTATCATATTTATGATCAAATTTTGCTTTTCTGAAAAACAAATATGCATCACACTTGGATCAGTCCAAAAGTAGAGTATATTTAAAGCTTATGTGGTAAATATATTCATTTGGTTTTTTTTCTCCATCTGTATTGGAGTATAATTGCTTTTCAAGGATGTGTTAGTTTTTGCTGTATAACAATGTGAATCAGTTATTCATAGACATATGTTCCCATATATCTTCCCTCTTGCGTCTCCCTCACTCCCCCCTCCCTATCCCTCACCCCCTCCCTATCCCTCCCCTCTATGTGGTCACAAAGCAGCGAGCGGAACTGCCTGTTATTTGTGGCTGCTTCTCACTAGCTATCTCTTTTACTTTTGGTAGTATACGGATGTCCATGCCATTCTCTCACTTTGTCACAGCTTACCCTTCCCACGCCCCACATCCTCAAGTCCATTCTCTAGTAGGACTCTGTCCTTATTCCTCTCTTACCCGTAGGTTTTCATGACATCTTTTTTTAAAAATTCCATATATATGTATTAGCATAAGGTATTTGTCTTTCTCTTTCTGACTGACTTCACTCTGTATGACAGACTCTAGGTCCATCCACCTTATTACAAATAGCTCACTTTTGTTTCTTTTTATGGCTGAGTAATATTCCATTGTATATATGTGCCACATCTTCTTTATCTGTTCATCTGATGATGGACACTTAGATTGTTTCCATCTCCGGGCTCTTGTAAATAGAGCTGCCATAAACATTTTGGTACATGACTCTTTTTGAATTATGGTTTTCTCAGGGTATATGCCCAGTAGTGGGATTGCTGGGTCACATGGTTGCTCTGTGTGTAGTTTTTAAGGAACCTCCATACGCTTCTCCATAGTGGCTGTGCCAATTCACATTCCCACCAGCAGTACAAGAGTGTTCCCTTTTCTCCACACCCTCTCCAGCATTTATTGTTTCTAGAATTTTTGATGATGGCCATTGTGACTGGTGTGTGATGATATCTCATTGTAGTTTTGATTTGCATTTCTCTGATGATTAATGATGTTGCATATTCTTTCATGTGTTTGTCGGCCGTCTGTATATCTTCTTTGGAGAAACGTCTATTTAGGTCTTCTGCCCATTTTGGGATTGGGTTGTATTTTTTTGGTTATTGAGCTGCATGTGCTCCTTGTAAATTTTTGAGATTAATCCTTTGTCAGTTGCTTCATTTGCGAATAATTTCTCCCATTCTTATGGTTTTCTTTAGGTCTTGTTTATGGTTTCCTTTGCTGTGCCAAAGCTTTGAAGTTTCTTTAGGTCCCATTTGTTTATGTTTGTTTATATTTCCAATTGTCTACGAGGTGGGTCAAAAAGGATCTTGCTGTGATTTATGTCAGAGAGTGTCCTGCCTATGTATTCCTCTAAGAGTTTGATAGTTTCCTCCCTTCCATTTAGGTCTTTAATCCATTTTGAGCTTATTTTTGTGTATGGTGTTAGGGAGTGATCTAATGTCATACTTTTACGTGTACCTGTCCAGTTTCTCCGGCACCACTTTTTGAAGAGGCTGTATTTTCTCCACTGTACATTCCTGCCTCGTTTATCAAAGGTAAGATGATGATATGTGCCTGGGTTTATCTCTGGGCTTTCTGTCCTGTTCCATTGATCTATATTTCTGTTTATGTGCCAGTACCATACTGTCTTGATTACTGTAGCTTGCAGTATAGTCTGAAGTCAGGGAGCCTGATTCCTCCAGCTCCATTTTTCGTTCTCAAGATTGCTTTGGCTATTCGGGGTCTTTTGTGTTTCCATACATATTGTGAAATTTTTGGTTGTAGTTCTGTGAAAAATGACAGTGGTACTTTGATAGGGATTGCATTGAATCTGTAGATTGCTTTGGGGAGAACAGTCCTTTTCACGATGCTGATTCTTCGAATCCAAGAACATGGTATATCTCTCCATCTGTTTGTATCATCTTTAATTACTTTCATCAGTGTCTTATAATTTTCTGCATACAGGTGTTCTGTCTCCTGAGGTAGGTTTATTCCAAGATATTTTATTCTTTTTGCTTCGGTGGTAAATGGGAGTGATTTCTTGATTTCACTTTCAGATTTTTCACCATTAGTGTATAGGTATGCCAGAGATTTCTGTGCATTAATTTTGTATCCTGCTACTTTACCAGATTCATTGATTAGCTCTAGTAGTTTTCTGGTAGCACCTTTAGGATTCTCTATGTATAGTATCATGTCATCTGCAAACAGTGACAGCTTTACTTCTTCTTTTCCAATTTGGATTCCTTTTATTTCCTTTTCTTCTCGGATTGCTGTGGCTAAAACTTCCAAAACTATGTTGAATAAGAGTGGCGAGAGTGGGCAGCCTTGTCTTCTTCCTGATCTTAGTGGAGATGGTTTCAGTTTTTCACCATTGAGGACGATGTTGGCTGTGGGTTTGTCAAATATGGCCTTTATTATGTGGAGGAAAGTTCCCTCTATGCCTACTTTCTGGAGGGTTTTTATCATAAATGGGTGCTGAATTTTGTCAAAAGCTTTCTCTGCATCTATTGCGATGACCATATGGTTTTTCGCCTTCAATTGGTTAATATGGTGTATCACGTTGATTGATTTGCATATATTGAAGAATCCTTGCATTCCTGGGTTAAACCCTCCTTCATCATGGTGTATGATCCTTTGAATGTGCTGTTGGATTCTGTTTGCTAGTATTTTGTTGAGGATATCTGCATCTATGTTCATCAGTGCTATTGGCCTGTAGTTTTCTTTCTTGGTGACATCCTTGTCTGGTTTTGGTATCAGGGTGATGGTGGCCTCGTAGAATGAGTTTGGGAGTGTTCCTCCCTGTGCTATATTTTGGAAGAGTTTGAGAAGGATAGGTGTTGGCTCTTCTCTAAATATTTGAAAGAATTCGCCTGTGAAGCCATCTGGTCCTTGGCCTTTGTTTGTTGGAAGATTTTAAATCACATGTTCAATTTCAGTGCCTGTGATTGGTCTGTTCATAGTTTCTATTTCGTCCTGATTCAGTCTTCGCAGGTTGTGCATTTCTAAGTATTTGTCCATTTCTTCCAGGTTGTCCATTGTTTTGGCAGAGAGTTGCATGTAGTAATCTCTCACGATCCTTTGTATTTCTGCAGTGTCTGTCGTTACGTCCCCTTTTCACATCAAATTCTATTGATGTGAGTCTTCTCCCTTTTGGGCTTGATGAGTCTGGCTAATGGTTTATCAATTTTGTTTATCTTCTCAAAGAACCAGCTTTTAGTTTTATTGATCTTTGCTATCATTTCTTTCATTTCTTTTTCATTTATTTCTGATCTGATCTTTATGCTTTCTTTCCTTCTGCTAACTTTTGGGGTTTTTCGTTCTTCTTTCTCTAATTCCTTTAGGTTCAAAGTTAGGTTGTTCTTTCAAGATGTTTCCTCTTTCTTTTTTTCAAGTTTTAAAAAATAGTGTTTATTGAAGCATATCGTATGATAATGCTTATCATATTTATGATCAAATTTTGCTTTTCTGAAAAACAAATATGCATCACACTTGGATCAGTCCAAAAGTAGAGTATATTTAAAGCTTATGTGGTAAATATATTCATTTGATTTTTTTTCTCCATCTGTATTGGAGTATAATTGCTTTTCAAGGATGTGTTAGTTTTTGCTGTATAACAATGTGAATCAGTTATTCATAGACATATGTTCCCATATATCTTCCCTCTTGCGTCTCCCTCACTCCCCCCTCCCTATCCCTCACCCCCTCCCTATCCCTCCCCTCTATGTGGTCACAAAGCAGCGAGCGGAACTGCCTGTTATTTGTGGCTGCTTCTCACTAGCTATCTCTTTTACTTTTGGTAGTATACGGATGTCCATGCCATTCTCTCACTTTGTCACAGCTTACCCTTCCCACGCCCCACATCCTCAAGTCCATTCTCTAGTAGGACTCTGTCCTTATTCCTCTCTTACCCGTAGGTTTTCATGACATCTTTTTTTAAAAATTCCATATATATGTATTAGCATAAGGTATTTGTCTTTCTCTTTCTGACTGACTTCACTCTGTATGACAGACTCTAGGTCCATCCACCTTATTACAAATAGCTCACTTTTGTTTCTTTTTATGGCTGAGTAATATTCCATTGTATATATGTGCCACATCTTCTTTATCTGTTCATCTGATGATGGACACTTAGATTGTTTCCATCTCCGGGCTCTTGTAAATAGAGCTGCCATAAACATTTTGGTACATGACTCTTTTTGAATTATGGTTTTCTCAGGGTATATGCCCAGTAGTGGGATTGCTGGGTCACATGGTTGCTCTGTGTGTAGTTTTTAAGGAACCTCCATACGCTTCTCCATAGTGGCTGTGCCAATTCACATTCCCACCAGCAGTACAAGAGTGTTCCCTTTTCTCCACACCCTCTCCAGCATTTATTGTTTCTAGAATTTTTGATGATGGCCATTGTGACTGGTGTGTGATGATATCTCATTGTAGTTTTGATTTGCATTTCTCTGATGATTAATGATGTTGCATATTCTTTCATGTGTTTGTCGGCCGTCTGTATATCTTCTTTGGAGAAACGTCTATTTAGGTCTTCTGCCCATTTTGGGATTGGGTTGTATTTTTTTGGTTATTGAGCTGCATGTGCTCCTTGTAAATTTTTGAGATTAATCCTTTGTCAGTTGCTTCATTTGCGAATAATTTCTCCCATTCTGATGGTTTTCTTTAGGTCTTGTTTATGGTTTCCTTTGCTGTGCCAAAGCTTTGAAGTTTCTTTAGGTCCCATTTGTTTATGTTTGTTTATATTTCCAATTGTCTACGAGGTGGGTCAAAAAGGATCTTGCTGTGATTTATGTCAGAGAGTGTCCTGCCTATGTATTCCTCTAAGAGTTTGATAGTTTCCTCCCTTCCATTTAGGTCTTTAATCCATTTTGAGCTTATTTTTGTGTATGGTGTTAGGGAGTGATCTAATGTCATACTTTTACGTGTACCTGTCCAGTTTCTCCGGCACCACTTTTTGAAGAGGCTGTATTTTCTCCACTGTACATTCCTGCCTCGTTTATCAAAGGTAAGATGATGATATGTGCCTGGGTTTATCTCTGGGCTTTCTGTCCTGTTCCATTGATCTATATTTCTGTTTATGTGCCAGTACCATACTGTCTTGATTACTGTAGCTTGCAGTATAGTCTGAAGTCAGGGAGCCTGATTCCTCCAGCTCCATTTTTCGTTCTCAAGATTGCTTTGGCTATTCGGGGTCTTTTGTGTTTCCATACATATTGTGAAATTTTTGGTTGTAGTTCTGTGAAAAATGACAGTGGTACTTTGATAGGGATTGCATTGAATCTGTAGATTGCTTTGGGGAGAACAGTCCTTTTCACGATGCTGATTCTTCGAATCCAAGAACATGGTATATCTCTCCATCTGTTTGTATCATCTTTAATTACTTTCATCAGTGTCTTATAATTTTCTGCATACAGGTGTTCTGTCTCCTGAGGTAGGTTTATTCCAAGATATTTTATTCTTTTTGCTTCGGTGGTAAATGGGAGTGATTTCTTGATTTCACTTTCAGATTTTTCACCATTAGTGTATAGGTATGCCAGAGATTTCTGTGCATTAATTTTGTATCCTGCTACTTTACCAGATTCATTGATTAGCTCTAGTAGTTTTCTGGTAGCACCTTTAGGATTCTCTATGTATAGTATCATGTCATCTGCAAATAGTGACAGCTTTACTTCTTCTTTTCCAATTTGGATTCCTTTTATTTCCTTTTCTTCTCGGATTGCTGTGGCTAAAACTTCCAAAACTATGTTGAATAAGAGTGGCGAGAGTGGGCAGCCTTGTCTTCTTCCTGATCTTAGTGGAGATGGTTTCAGTTTTTCACCATTGAGGATGATGTTGGCTGTGGGTTTGTCAAATATGGCCTTTATTATGTGGAGGAAAGTTCCCTCTATGCCTACTTTCTGGAGGGTTTTTATCATAAATGGGTGCTGAATTTTGTCAAAAGCTTTCTCTGCATCTATTGCGATGACCATATGGTTTTTCGCCTTCAATTGGTTAATATGGTGTATCACGTTGATTGATTTGCATATATTGAAGAATCCTTGCATTCCTGGGTTAAACCCTCCTTCATCATGGTGTATGATCCTTTGAATGTGCTGTTGGATTCTGTTTGCTAGTATTTTGTTGAGGATATCTGCATCTATGTTCATCAGTGCTATTGGCCTGTAGTTTTCTTTCTTGGTGACATCCTTGTCTGGTTTTGGTATCAGGGTGATGGTGGCCTCGTAGAATGAGTTTGGGAGTGTTCCTCCCTGTGCTATATTTTGGAAGAGTTTGAGAAGGATAGGTGTTGGCTCTTCTCTAAATATTTGAAAGAATTCGCCTGTGAAGCCATCTGGTCCTTGGCCTTTGTTTGTTGGAAGATTTTAAATCACATGTTCAATTTCAGTGCCTGTGATTGGTCTGTTCATAGTTTCTATTTCGTCCTGATTCAGTCTTCGCAGGTTGTGCATTTCTAAGTATTTGTCCATTTCTTCCAGGTTGTCCATTGTTTTGGCAGAGAGTTGCATGTAGTAATCTCTCACGATCCTTTGTATTTCTGCAGTGTCTGTCGTTACGTCCCCTTTTCACATCAAATTCTATTGATGTGAGTCTTCTCCCTTTTGGGCTTGATGAGTCTGGCTAATGGTTTATCAATTTTGTTTATCTTCTCAAAGAACCAGCTTTTAGTTTTATTGATCTTTGCTATCATTTCTTTCATTTCTTTTTCATTTATTTCTGATCTGATCTTTATGCTTTCTTTCCTTCTGCTAACTTTTGGGGTTTTTCGTTCTTCTTTCTCTAATTCCTTTAGGTTCAAAGTTAGGTTGTTCTTTCAAGATGTTTCCTCTTTCTTTTTTTCAAGTTTTAAAAAATAGTGTTTATTGAAGCATATCGTATGATAATGCTTATCATATTTATGATCAAATTTTGCTTTTCTGAAAAACAAATATGCATCACACTTGGATCAGTCCAAAAGTAGAGTATATTTAAAGCTTATGTGGTAAATATATTCATTTGATTTTTTTTCTCCATCTGTATTGGAGTATAATTGCTTTTCAAGGATGTGTTAGTTTTTGCTGTATAACAATGTGAATCAGTTATTCATAGACATATGTTCCCATATATCTTCCCTCTTGCGTCTCCCTCACTCCCCCCTCCCTATCCCTCACCCCCTCCCTATCCCTCCCCTCTATGTGGTCACAAAGCAGCGAGCGGAACTGCCTGTTATTTGTGGCTGCTTCTCACTAGCTATCTCTTTTACTTTTGGTAGTATACGGATGTCCATGCCATTCTCTCACTTTGTCACAGCTTACCCTTCCCACGCCCCACATCCTCAAGTCCATTCTCTAGTAGGACTCTGTCCTTATTCCTCTCTTACCCGTAGGTTTTCATGACATCTTTTTTTAAAAATTCCATATATATGTATTAGCATAAGGTATTTGTCTTTCTCTTTCTGACTGACTTCACTCTGTATGACAGACTCTAGGTCCATCCACCTTATTACAAATAGCTCACTTTTGTTTCTTTTTATGGCTGAGTAATATTCCATTGTATATATGTGCCACATCTTCTTTATCTGTTCATCTGATGATGGACACTTAGATTGTTTCCATCTCCGGGCTCTTGTAAATAGAGCTGCCATAAACATTTTGGTACATGACTCTTTTTGAATTATGGTTTTCTCAGGGTATATGCCCAGTAGTGGGATTGCTGGGTCACATGGTTGCTCTGTGTGTAGTTTTTAAGGAACCTCCATACGCTTCTCCATAGTGGCTGTGCCAATTCACATTCCCACCAGCAGTACAAGAGTGTTCCCTTTTCTCCACACCCTCTCCAGCATTTATTGTTTCTAGAATTTTTGATGATGGCCATTGTGACTGGTGTGTGATGATATCTCATTGTAGTTTTGATTTGCATTTCTCTGATGATTAATGATGTTGCATATTCTTTCATGTGTTTGTCGGCCGTCTGTATATCTTCTTTGGAGAAACGTCTATTTAGGTCTTCTGCCCATTTTGGGATTGGGTTGTATTTTTTTGGTTATTGAGCTGCATGTGCTCCTTGTAAATTTTTGAGATTAATCCTTTGTCAGTTGCTTCATTTGCGAATAATTTCTCCCATTCTGATGGTTTTCTTTAGGTCTTGTTTATGGTTTCCTTTGCTGTGCCAAAGCTTTGAAGTTTCTTTAGGTCCCATTTGTTTATGTTTGTTTATATTTCCAATTGTCTACGAGGTGGGTCAAAAAGGATCTTGCTGTGATTTATGTCAGAGAGTGTCCTGCCTATGTATTCCTCTAAGAGTTTGATAGTTTCCTCCCTTCCATTTAGGTCTTTAATCCATTTTGAGCTTATTTTTGTGTATGGTGTTAGGGAGTGATCTAATGTCATACTTTTACGTGTACCTGTCCAGTTTCTCCGGCACCACTTTTTGAAGAGGCTGTATTTTCTCCACTGTACATTCCTGCCTCGTTTATCAAAGGTAAGATGATGATATGTGCCTGGGTTTATCTCTGGGCTTTCTGTCCTGTTCCATTGATCTATATTTCTGTTTATGTGCCAGTACCATACTGTCTTGATTACTGTAGCTTGCAGTATAGTCTGAAGTCAGGGAGCCTGATTCCTCCAGCTCCATTTTTCGTTCTCAAGATTGCTTTGGCTATTCGGGGTCTTTTGTGTTTCCATACATATTGTGAAATTTTTGGTTGTAGTTCTGTGAAAAATGACAGTGGTACTTTGATAGGGATTGCATTGAATCTGTAGATTGCTTTGGGGAGAACAGTCCTTTTCACGATGCTGATTCTTCGAATCCAAGAACATGGTATATCTCTCCATCTGTTTGTATCATCTTTAATTACTTTCATCAGTGTCTTATAATTTTCTGCATACAGGTGTTCTGTCTCCTGAGGTAGGTTTATTCCAAGATATTTTATTCTTTTTGCTTCGGTGGTAAATGGGAGTGATTTCTTGATTTCACTTTCAGATTTTTCACCATTAGTGTATAGGTATGCCAGAGATTTCTGTGCATTAATTTTGTATCCTGCTACTTTACCAGATTCATTGATTAGCTCTAGTAGTTTTCTGGTAGCACCTTTAGGATTCTCTATGTATAGTATCATGTCATCTGCAAACAGTGACAGCTTTACTTCTTCTTTTCCAATTTGGATTCCTTTTATTTCCTTTTCTTCTCGGATTGCTGTGGCTAAAACTTCCAAAACTATGTTGAATAAGAGTGGCGAGAGTGGGCAGCCTTGTCTTCTTCCTGATCTTAGTGGAGATGGTTTCAGTTTTTCACCATTGAGGACGATGTTGGCTGTGGGTTTGTCAAATATGGCCTTTATTATGTGGAGGAAAGTTCCCTCTATGCCTACTTTCTGGAGGGTTTTTATCATAAATGGGTGCTGAATTTTGTCAAAAGCTTTCTCTGCATCTATTGCGATGACCATATGGTTTTTCGCCTTCAATTGGTTAATATGGTGTATCACGTTGATTGATTTGCATATATTGAAGAATCCTTGCATTCCTGGGTTAAACCCTCCTTCATCATGATGTATGATCCTTTGAATGTGCTGTTGGATTCTGTTTGCTAGTATTTTGTTGAGGATATCTGCATCTATGTTCATCAGTGCTATTGGCCTGTAGTTTTCTTTCTTGGTGACATCCTTGTCTGGTTTTGGTATCAGGGTGATGGTGGCCTCGTAGAATGAGTTTGGGAGTGTTCCTCCCTGTGCTATATTTTGGAAGAGTTTGAGAAGGATAGGTGTTGGCTCTTCTCTAAATATTTGAAAGAATTCGCCTGTGAAGCCATCTGGTCCTTGGCCTTTGTTTGTTGGAAGATTTTAAATCACATGTTCAATTTCAGTGCCTGTGATTGGTCTGTTCATAGTTTCTATTTCGTCCTGATTCAGTCTTCGCAGGTTGTGCATTTCTAAGTATTTGTCCATTTCTTCCAGGTTGTCCATTGTTTTGGCAGAGAGTTGCATGTAGTAATCTCTCACGATCCTTTGTATTTCTGCAGTGTCTGTCGTTACGTCCCCTTTTCACATCAAATTCTATTGATGTGAGTCTTCTCCCTTTTGGGCTTGATGAGTCTGGCTAATGGTTTATCAATTTTGTTTATCTTCTCAAAGAACCAGCTTTTAGTTTTATTGATCTTTGCTATCATTTCTTTCATTTCTTTTTCATTTATTTCTGATCTGATCTTTATGCTTTCTTTCCTTCTGCTAACTTTTGGGGTTTTTCGTTCTTCTTTCTCTAATTCCTTTAGGTTCAAAGTTAGGTTGTTCTTTCAAGATGTTTCCTCTTTCTTTTTTTCAAGTTTTAAAAAATAGTGTTTATTGAAGCATATCGTATGATAATGCTTATCATATTTATGATCAAATTTTGCTTTTCTGAAAAACAAATATGCATCACACTTGGATCAGTCCAAAAGTAGAGTATATTTAAAGCTTATGTGGTAAATATATTCATTTGATTTTTTTTCTCCATCTGTATTGGAGTATAATTGCTTTTCAAGGATGTGTTAGTTTTTGCTGTATAACAATGTGAATCAGTTATTCATAGACATATGTTCCCATATATCTTCCCTCTTGCGTCTCCCTCACTCCCCCCTCCCTATCCCTCACCCCCTCCCTATCCCTCCCCTCTATGTGGTCACAAAGCAGCGAGCGGAACTGCCTGTTATTTGTGGCTGCTTCTCACTAGCTATCTCTTTTACTTTTGGTAGTATACGGATGTCCATGCCATTCTCTCACTTTGTCACAGCTTACCCTTCCCACGCCCCACATCCTCAAGTCCATTCTCTAGTAGGACTCTGTCCTTATTCCTCTCTTACCCGTAGGTTTTCATGACATCTTTTTTTAAAAATTCCATATATATGTATTAGCATAAGGTATTTGTCTTTCTCTTTCTGACTGACTTCACTCTGTATGACAGACTCTAGGTCCATCCACCTTATTACAAATAGCTCACTTTTGTTTCTTTTTATGGCTGAGTAATATTCCATTGTATATATGTGCCACATCTTCTTTATCTGTTCATCTGATGATGGACACTTAGATTGTTTCCATCTCCGGGCTCTTGTAAATAGAGCTGCCATAAACATTTTGGTACATGACTCTTTTTGAATTATGGTTTTCTCAGGGTATATGCCCAGTAGTGGGATTGCTGGGTCACATGGTTGCTCTGTGTGTAGTTTTTAAGGAACCTCCATACGCTTCTCCATAGTGGCTGTGCCAATTCACATTCCCACCAGCAGTACAAGAGTGTTCCCTTTTCTCCACACCCTCTCCAGCATTTATTGTTTCTAGAATTTTTGATGATGGCCATTGTGACTGGTGTGTGATGATATCTCATTGTAGTTTTGATTTGCATTTCTCTGATGATTAATGATGTTGCATATTCTTTCATGTGTTTGTCGGCCGTCTGTATATCTTCTTTGGAGAAACGTCTATTTAGGTCTTCTGCCCATTTTGGGATTGGGTTGTATTTTTTTGGTTATTGAGCTGCATGTGCTCCTTGTAAATTTTTGAGATTAATCCTTTGTCAGTTGCTTCATTTGCGAATAATTTCTCCCATTCTTATGGTTTTCTTTAGGTCTTGTTTATGGTTTCCTTTGCTGTGCCAAAGCTTTGAAGTTTCTTTAGGTCCCATTTGTTTATGTTTGTTTATATTTCCAATTGTCTACGAGGTGGGTCAAAAAGGATCTTGCTGTGATTTATGTCAGAGAGTGTCCTGCCTATGTATTCCTCTAAGAGTTTGATAGTTTCCTCCCTTCCATTTAGGTCTTTAATCCATTTTGAGCTTATTTTTGTGTATGGTGTTAGGGAGTGATCTAATGTCATACTTTTACGTGTACCTGTCCAGTTTCTCCAGCACCACTTTTTGAAGAGGCTGTATTTTCTCCACTGTACATTCCTGCCTCGTTTATCAAAGGTAAGATGATGATATGTGCCTGGGTTTATCTCTGGGCTTTCTGTCCTGTTCCATTGATCTATATTTCTGTTTATGTGCCAGTACCATACTGTCTTGATTACTGTAGCTTGCAGTATAGTCTGAAGTCAGGGAGCCTGATTCCTCCAGCTCCATTTTTCGTTCTCAAGATTGCTTTGGCTATTCGGGGTCTTTTGTGTTTCCATACATATTGTGAAATTTTTGGTTGTAGTTCTGTGAAAAATGACAGTGGTACTTTGATAGGGATTGCATTGAATCTGTAGATTGCTTTGGGGAGAACAGTCCTTTTCACGATGCTGATTCTTCGAATCCAAGAACATGGTATATCTCTCCATCTGTTTGTATCATCTTTAATTACTTTCATCAGTGTCTTATAATTTTCTGCATACAGGTGTTCTGTCTCCTGAGGTAGGTTTATTCCAAGATATTTTATTCTTTTTGCTTCGGTGGTAAATGGGAGTGATTTCTTGATTTCACTTTCAGATTTTTCACCATTAGTGTATAGGTATGCCAGAGATTTCTGTGCATTAATTTTGTATCCTGCTACTTTACCAGATTCATTGATTAGCTCTAGTAGTTTTCTGGTAGCACCTTTAGGATTCTCTATGTATAGTATCATGTCATCTGCAAACAGTGACAGCTTTACTTCTTCTTTTCCAATTTGGATTCCTTTTATTTCCTTTTCTTCTCGGATTGCTGTGGCTAAAACTTCCAAAACTATGTTGAATAAGAGTGGCGAGAGTGGGCAGCCTTGTCTTCTTCCTGATCTTAGTGGAGATGGTTTCAGTTTTTCACCATTGAGGACGATGTTGGCTGTGGGTTTGTCAAATATGGCCTTTATTATGTGGAGGAAAGTTCCCTCTATGCCTACTTTCTGGAGGGTTTTTATCATAAATGGGTGCTGAATTTTGTCAAAAGCTTTCTCTGCATCTATTGCGATGACCATATGGTTTTTCGCCTTCAATTGGTTAATATGGTGTATCACGTTGATTGATTTGCATATATTGAAGAATCCTTGCATTCCTGGGTTAAACCCTCCTTCATCATGGTGTATGATCCTTTGAATGTGCTGTTGGATTCTGTTTGCTAGTATTTTGTTGAGGATATCTGCATCTATGTTCATCAGTGCTATTGGCCTGTAGTTTTCTTTCTTGGTGACATCCTTGTCTGGTTTTGGTATCAGGGTGATGGTGGCCTCGTAGAATGAGTTTGGGAGTGTTCCTCCCTGTGCTATATTTTGGAAGAGTTTGAGAAGGATAGGTGTTGGCTCTTCTCTAAATATTTGAAAGAATTCGCCTGTGAAGCCATCTGGTCCTTGGCCTTTGTTTGTTGGAAGATTTTAAATCACATGTTCAATTTCAGTGCCTGTGATTGGTCTGTTCATAGTTTCTATTTCGTCCTGATTCAGTCTTCGCAGGTTGTGCATTTCTAAGTATTTGTCCATTTCTTCCAGGTTGTCCATTGTTTTGGCAGAGAGTTGCATGTAGTAATCTCTCACGATCCTTTGTATTTCTGCAGTGTCTGTCGTTACGTCCCCTTTTCACATCAAATTCTATTGATGTGAGTCTTCTCCCTTTTGGGCTTGATGAGTCTGGCTAATGGTTTATCAATTTTGTTTATCTTCTCAAAGAACCAGCTTTTAGTTTTATTGATCTTTGCTATCATTTCTTTCATTTCTTTTTCATTTATTTCTGATCTGATCTTTATGCTTTCTTTCCTTCTGCTAACTTTTGGGGTTTTTCGTTCTTCTTTCTCTAATTCCTTTAGGTTCAAAGTTAGGTTGTTCTTTCAAGATGTTTCCTCTTTCTTTTTTTCAAGTTTTAAAAAATAGTGTTTATTGAAGCATATCGTATGATAATGCTTATCATATTTATGATCAAATTTTGCTTTTCTGAAAAACAAATATGCATCACACTTGGATCAGTCCAAAAGTAGAGTATATTTAAAGCTTATGTGGTAAATATATTCATTTGATTTTTTTTCTCCATCTGTATTGGAGTATAATTGCTTTTCAAGGATGTGTTAGTTTTTGCTGTATAACAATGTGAATCAGTTATTCATAGACATATGTTCCCATATATCTTCCCTCTTGCGTCTCCCTCACTCCCCCCTCCCTATCCCTCACCCCCTCCCTATCCCTCCCCTCTATGTGGTCACAAAGCAGCGAGCGGAACTGCCTGTTATTTGTGGCTGCTTCTCACTAGCTATCTCTTTTACTTTTGGTAGTATACGGATGTCCATGCCATTCTCTCACTTTGTCACAGCTTACCCTTCCCACGCCCCACATCCTCAAGTCCATTCTCTAGTAGGACTCTGTCCTTATTCCTCTCTTACCCGTAGGTTTTCATGACATCTTTTTTTAAAAATTCCATATATATGTATTAGCATAAGGTATTTGTCTTTCTCTTTCTGACTGACTTCACTCTGTATGACAGACTCTAGGTCCATCCACCTTATTACAAATAGCTCACTTTTGTTTCTTTTTATGGCTGAGTAATATTCCATTGTATATATGTGCCACATCTTCTTTATCTGTTCATCTGATGATGGACACTTAGATTGTTTCCATCTCCGGGCTCTTGTAAATAGAGCTGCCATAAACATTTTGGTACATGACTCTTTTTGAATTATGGTTTTCTCAGGGTATATGCCCAGTAGTGGGATTGCTGGGTCACATGGTTGCTCTGTGTGTAGTTTTTAAGGAACCTCCATACGCTTCTCCATAGTGGCTGTGCCAATTCACATTCCCACCAGCAGTACAAGAGTGTTCCCTTTTCTCCACACCCTCTCCAGCATTTATTGTTTCTAGAATTTTTGATGATGGCCATTGTGACTGGTGTGTGATGATATCTCATTGTAGTTTTGATTTGCATTTCTCTGATGATTAATGATGTTGCATATTCTTTCATGTGTTTGTCGGCCGTCTGTATATCTTCTTTGGAGAAACGTCTATTTAGGTCTTCTGCCCATTTTGGGATTGGGTTGTATTTTTTTGGTTATTGAGCTGCATGTGCTCCTTGTAAATTTTTGAGATTAATCCTTTGTCAGTTGCTTCATTTGCGAATAATTTCTCCCATTCTTATGGTTTTCTTTAGGTCTTGTTTATGGTTTCCTTTGCTGTGCCAAAGCTTTGAAGTTTCTTTAGGTCCCATTTGTTTATGTTTGTTTATATTTCCAATTGTCTACGAGGTGGGTCAAAAAGGATCTTGCTGTGATTTATGTCAGAGAGTGTCCTGCCTATGTATTCCTCTAAGAGTTTGATAGTTTCCTCCCTTCCATTTAGGTCTTTAATCCATTTTGAGCTTATTTTTGTGTATGGTGTTAGGGAGTGATCTAATGTCATACTTTTACGTGTACCTGTCCAGTTTCTCCAGCACCACTTTTTGAAGAGGCTGTATTTTCTCCACTGTACATTCCTGCCTCGTTTATCAAAGGTAAGATGATGATATGTGCCTGGGTTTATCTCTGGGCTTTCTGTCCTGTTCCATTGATCTATATTTCTGTTTATGTGCCAGTACCATACTGTCTTGATTACTGTAGCTTGCAGTATAGTCTGAAGTCAGGGAGCCTGATTCCTCCAGCTCCATTTTTCGTTCTCAAGATTGCTTTGGCTATTCGGGGTCTTTTGTGTTTCCATACATATTGTGAAATTTTTGGTTGTAGTTCTGTGAAAAATGACAGTGGTACTTTGATAGGGATTGCATTGAATCTGTAGATTGCTTTGGGGAGAACAGTCCTTTTCACGATGCTGATTCTTCGAATCCAAGAACATGGTATATCTCTCCATCTGTTTGTATCATCTTTAATTACTTTCATCAGTGTCTTATAATTTTCTGCATACAGGTGTTCTGTCTCCTGAGGTAGGTTTATTCCAAGATATTTTATTCTTTTTGCTTCGGTGGTAAATGGGAGTGATTTCTTGATTTCACTTTCAGATTTTTCACCATTAGTGTATAGGTATGCCAGAGATTTCTGTGCATTAATTTTGTATCCTGCTACTTTACCAGATTCATTGATTAGCTCTAGTAGTTTTCTGGTAGCACCTTTAGGATTCTCTATGTATAGTATCATGTCATCTGCAAACAGTGACAGCTTTACTTCTTCTTTTCCAATTTGGATTCCTTTTATTTCCTTTTCTTCTCGGATTGCTGTGGCTAAAACTTCCAAAACTATGTTGAATAAGAGTGGCGAGAGTGGGCAGCCTTGTCTTCTTCCTGATCTTAGTGGAGATGGTTTCAGTTTTTCACCATTGAGGACGATGTTGGCTGTGGGTTTGTCAAATATGGCCTTTATTATGTGGAGGAAAGTTCCCTCTATGCCTACTTTCTGGAGGGTTTTTATCATAAATGGGTGCTGAATTTTGTCAAAAGCTTTCTCTGCATCTATTGCGATGACCATATGGTTTTTCGCCTTCAATTGGTTAATATGGTGTATCACGTTGATTGATTTGCATATATTGAAGAATCCTTGCATTCCTGGGTTAAACCCTCCTTCATCATGGTGTATGATCCTTTGAATGTGCTGTTGGATTCTGTTTGCTAGTATTTTGTTGAGGATATCTGCATCTATGTTCATCAGTGCTATTGGCCTGTAGTTTTCTTTCTTGGTGACATCCTTGTCTGGTTTTGGTATCAGGGTGATGGTGGCCTCGTAGAATGAGTTTGGGAGTGTTCCTCCCTGTGCTATATTTTGGAAGAGTTTGAGAAGGATAGGTGTTGGCTCTTCTCTAAATATTTGAAAGAATTCGCCTGTGAAGCCATCTGGTCCTTGGCCTTTGTTTGTTGGAAGATTTTAAATCACATGTTCAATTTCAGTGCCTGTGATTGGTCTGTTCATAGTTTCTATTTCGTCCTGATTCAGTCTTCGCAGGTTGTGCATTTCTAAGTATTTGTCCATTTCTTCCAGGTTGTCCATTGTTTTGGCAGAGAGTTGCATGTAGTAATCTCTCACGATCCTTTGTATTTCTGCAGTGTCTGTCGTTACGTCCCCTTTTCACATCAAATTCTATTGATGTGAGTCTTCTCCCTTTTGGGCTTGATGAGTCTGGCTAATGGTTTATCAATTTTGTTTATCTTCTCAAAGAACCAGCTTTTAGTTTTATTGATCTTTGCTATCATTTCTTTCATTTCTTTTTCATTTATTTCTGATCTGATCTTTATGCTTTCTTTCCTTCTGCTAACTTTTGGGGTTTTTCGTTCTTCTTTCTCTAATTCCTTTAGGTTCAAAGTTAGGTTGTTCTTTCAAGATGTTTCCTCTTTCTTTTTTTCAAGTTTTAAAAAATAGTGTTTATTGAAGCATATCGTATGATAATGCTTATCATATTTATGATCAAATTTTGCTTTTCTGAAAAACAAATATGCATCACACTTGGATCAGTCCAAAAGTAGAGTATATTTAAAGCTTATGTGGTAAATATATTCATTTGATTTTTTTTCTCCATCTGTATTGGAGTATAATTGCTTTTCAAGGATGTGTTAGTTTTTGCTGTATAACAATGTGAATCAGTTATTCATAGACATATGTTCCCATATATCTTCCCTCTTGCGTCTCCCTCACTCCCCCCTCCCTATCCCTCACCCCCTCCCTATCCCTCCCCTCTATGTGGTCACAAAGCAGCGAGCGGAACTGCCTGTTATTTGTGGCTGCTTCTCACTAGCTATCTCTTTTACTTTTGGTAGTATACGGATGTCCATGCCATTCTCTCACTTTGTCACAGCTTACCCTTCCCACGCCCCACATCCTCAAGTCCATTCTCTAGTAGGACTCTGTCCTTATTCCTCTCTTACCCGTAGGTTTTCATGACATCTTTTTTTAAAAATTCCATATATATGTATTAGCATAAGGTATTTGTCTTTCTCTTTCTGACTGACTTCACTCTGTATGACAGACTCTAGGTCCATCCACCTTATTACAAATAGCTCACTTTTGTTTCTTTTTATGGCTGAGTAATATTCCATTGTATATATGTGCCACATCTTCTTTATCTGTTCATCTGATGATGGACACTTAGATTGTTTCCATCTCCGGGCTCTTGTAAATAGAGCTGCCATAAACATTTTGGTACATGACTCTTTTTGAATTATGGTTTTCTCAGGGTATATGCCCAGTAGTGGGATTGCTGGGTCACATGGTTGCTCTGTGTGTAGTTTTTAAGGAACCTCCATACGCTTCTCCATAGTGGCTGTGCCAATTCACATTCCCACCAGCAGTACAAGAGTGTTCCCTTTTCTCCACACCCTCTCCAGCATTTATTGTTTCTAGAATTTTTGATGATGGCCATTGTGACTGGTGTGTGATGATATCTCATTGTAGTTTTGATTTGCATTTCTCTGATGATTAATGATGTTGCATATTCTTTCATGTGTTTGTCGGCCGTCTGTATATCTTCTTTGGAGAAACGTCTATTTAGGTCTTCTGCCCATTTTGGGATTGGGTTGTATTTTTTTGGTTATTGAGCTGCATGTGCTCCTTGTAAATTTTTGAGATTAATCCTTTGTCAGTTGCTTCATTTGCGAATAATTTCTCCCATTCTTATGGTTTTCTTTAGGTCTTGTTTATGGTTTCCTTTGCTGTGCCAAAGCTTTGAAGTTTCTTTAGGTCCCATTTGTTTATGTTTGTTTATATTTCCAATTGTCTACGAGGTGGGTCAAAAAGGATCTTGCTGTGATTTATGTCAGAGAGTGTCCTGCCTATGTATTCCTCTAAGAGTTTGATAGTTTCCTCCCTTCCATTTAGGTCTTTAATCCATTTTGAGCTTATTTTTGTGTATGGTGTTAGGGAGTGATCTAATGTCATACTTTTACGTGTACCTGTCCAGTTTCTCCGGCACCACTTTTTGAAGAGGCTGTATTTTCTCCACTGTACATTCCTGCCTCGTTTATCAAAGGTAAGATGATGATATGTGCCTGGGTTTATCTCTGGGCTTTCTGTCCTGTTCCATTGATCTATATTTCTGTTTATGTGCCAGTACCATACTGTCTTGATTACTGTAGCTTGCAGTATAGTCTGAAGTCAGGGAGCCTGATTCCTCCAGCTCCATTTTTCGTTCTCAAGATTGCTTTGGCTATTCGGGGTCTTTTGTGTTTCCATACATATTGTGAAATTTTTGGTTGTAGTTCTGTGAAAAATGACAGTGGTACTTTGATAGGGATTGCATTGAATCTGTAGATTGCTTTGGGGAGAACAGTCCTTTTCACGATGCTGATTCTTCGAATCCAAGAACATGGTATATCTCTCCATCTGTTTGTATCATCTTTAATTACTTTCATCAGTGTCTTATAATTTTCTGCATACAGGTGTTCTGTCTCCTGAGGTAGGTTTATTCCAAGATATTTTATTCTTTTTGCTTCGGTGGTAAATGGGAGTGATTTCTTGATTTCACTTTCAGATTTTTCACCATTAGTGTATAGGTATGCCAGAGATTTCTGTGCATTAATTTTGTATCCTGCTACTTTACCAGATTCATTGATTAGCTCTAGTAGTTTTCTGGTAGCACCTTTAGGATTCTCTATGTATAGTATCATGTCATCTGCAAACAGTGACAGCTTTACTTCTTCTTTTCCAATTTGGATTCCTTTTATTTCCTTTTCTTCTCGGATTGCTGTGGCTAAAACTTCCAAAACTATGTTGAATAAGAGTGGCGAGAGTGGGCAGCCTTGTCTTCTTCCTGATCTTAGTGGAGATGGTTTCAGTTTTTCACCATTGAGGACGATGTTGGCTGTGGGTTTGTCAAATATGGCCTTTATTATGTGGAGGAAAGTTCCCTCTATGCCTACTTTCTGGAGGGTTTTTTATCATAAATGGGTGCTGAATTTTGTCAAAAGCTTTCTCTGCATCTATTGCGATGACCATATGGTTTTTCGCCTTCAATTGGTTAATATGGTGTATCACGTTGATTGATTTGCATATATTGAAGAATCCTTGCATTCCTGGGTTAAACCCTCCTTCATCATGGTGTATGATCCTTTGAATGTGCTGTTGGATTCTGTTTGCTAGTATTTTGTTGAGGATATCTGCATCTATGTTCATCAGTGCTATTGGCCTGTAGTTTTCTTTCTTGGTGACATCCTTGTCTGGTTTTGGTATCAGGGTGATGGTGGCCTCGTAGAATGAGTTTGGGAGTGTTCCTCCCTGTGCTATATTTTGGAAGAGTTTGAGAAGGATAGGTGTTGGCTCTTCTCTAAATATTTGAAAGAATTCGCCTGTGAAGCCATCTGGTCCTTGGCCTTTGTTTGTTGGAAGATTTTAAATCACATGTTCAATTTCAGTGCCTGTGATTGGTCTGTTCATAGTTTCTATTTCGTCCTGATTCAGTCTTCGCAGGTTGTGCATTTCTAAGTATTTGTCCATTTCTTCCAGGTTGTCCATTGTTTTGGCAGAGAGTTGCATGTAGTAATCTCTCACGATCCTTTGTATTTCTGCAGTGTCTGTCGTTACGTCCCCTTTTCACATCAAATTCTATTGATGTGAGTCTTCTCCCTTTTGGGCTTGATGAGTCTGGCTAATGGTTTATCAATTTTGTTTATCTTCTCAAAGAACCAGCTTTTAGTTTTATTGATCTTTGCTATCATTTCTTTCATTTCTTTTTCATTTATTTCTGATCTGATCTTTATGCTTTCTTTCCTTCTGCTAACTTTTGGGGTTTTTCGTTCTTCTTTCTCTAATTCCTTTAGGTTCAAAGTTAGGTTGTTCTTTCAAGATGTTTCCTCTTTCTTTTTTTCAAGTTTTAAAAAATAGTGTTTATTGAAGCATATCGTATGATAATGCTTATCATATTTATGATCAAATTTTGCTTTTCTGAAAAACAAATATGCATCACACTTGGATCAGTCCAAAAGTAGAGTATATTTAAAGCTTATGTGGTAAATATATTCATTTGATTTTTTTTCTCCATCTGTATTGGAGTATAATTGCTTTTCAAGGATGTGTTAGTTTTTGCTGTATAACAATGTGAATCAGTTATTCATAGACATATGTTCCCATATATCTTCCCTCTTGCGTCTCCCTCACTCCCCCCTCCCTATCCCTCACCCCCTCCCTATCCCTCCCCTCTATGTGGTCACAAAGCAGCGAGCGGAACTGCCTGTTATTTGTGGCTGCTTCTCACTAGCTATCTCTTTTACTTTTGGTAGTATACGGATGTCCATGCCATTCTCTCACTTTGTCACAGCTTACCCTTCCCACGCCCCACATCCTCAAGTCCATTCTCTAGTAGGACTCTGTCCTTATTCCTCTCTTACCCGTAGGTTTTCATGACATCTTTTTTTAAAAATTCCATATATATGTATTAGCATAAGGTATTTGTCTTTCTCTTTCTGACTGACTTCACTCTGTATGACAGACTCTAGGTCCATCCACCTTATTACAAATAGCTCACTTTTGTTTCTTTTTATGGCTGAGTAATATTCCATTGTATATATGTGCCACATCTTCTTTATCTGTTCATCTGATGATGGACACTTAGATTGTTTCCATCTCCGGGCTCTTGTAAATAGAGCTGCCATAAACATTTTGGTACATGACTCTTTTTGAATTATGGTTTTCTCAGGGTATATGCCCAGTAGTGGGATTGCTGGGTCACATGGTTGCTCTGTGTGTAGTTTTTAAGGAACCTCCATACGCTTCTCCATAGTGGCTGTGCCAATTCACATTCCCACCAGCAGTACAAGAGTGTTCCCTTTTCTCCACACCCTCTCCAGCATTTATTGTTTCTAGAATTTTTGATGATGGCCATTGTGACTGGTGTGTGATGATATCTCATTGTAGTTTTGATTTGCATTTCTCTGATGATTAATGATGTTGCATATTCTTTCATGTGTTTGTCGGCCGTCTGTATATCTTCTTTGGAGAAACGTCTATTTAGGTCTTCTGCCCATTTTGGGATTGGGTTGTATTTTTTTGGTTATTGAGCTGCATGTGCTCCTTGTAAATTTTTGAGATTAATCCTTTGTCAGTTGCTTCATTTGCGAATAATTTCTCCCATTCTGATGGTTTTCTTTAGGTCTTGTTTATGGTTTCCTTTGCTGTGCCAAAGCTTTGAAGTTTCTTTAGGTCCCATTTGTTTATGTTTGTTTATATTTCCAATTGTCTACGAGGTGGGTCAAAAAGGATCTTGCTGTGATTTATGTCAGAGAGTGTCCTGCCTATGTATTCCTCTAAGAGTTTGATAGTTTCCTCCCTTCCATTTAGGTCTTTAATCCATTTTGAGCTTATTTTTGTGTATGGTGTTAGGGAGTGATCTAATGTCATACTTTTACGTGTACCTGTCCAGTTTCTCCGGCACCACTTTTTGAAGAGGCTGTATTTTCTCCACTGTACATTCCTGCCTCGTTTATCAAAGGTAAGATGATGATATGTGCATGGGTTTATCTCTGGGCTTTCTGTCCTGTTCCATTGATCTATATTTCTGTTTATGTGCCAGTACCATACTGTCTTGATTACTGTAGCTTGCAGTATAGTCTGAAGTCAGGGAGCCTGATTCCTCCAGCTCCATTTTTCGTTCTCAAGATTGCTTTGGCTATTCGGGGTCTTTTGTGTTTCCATACATATTGTGAAATTTTTGGTTGTAGTTCTGTGAAAAATGACAGTGGTACTTTGATAGGGATTGCATTGAATCTGTAGATTGCTTTGGGGAGAACAGTCCTTTTCACGATGCTGATTCTTCGAATCCAAGAACATGGTATATCTCTCCATCTGTTTGTATCATCTTTAATTACTTTCATCAGTGTCTTATAATTTTCTGCATACAGGTGTTCTGTCTCCTGAGGTAGGTTTATTCCAAGATATTTTATTCTTTTTGCTTCGGTGGTAAATGGGAGTGATTTCTTGATTTCACTTTCAGATTTTTCACCATTAGTGTATAGGTATGCCAGAGATTTCTGTGCATTAATTTTGTATCCTGCTACTTTACCAGATTCATTGATTAGCTCTAGTAGTTTTCTGGTAGCACCTTTAGGATTCTCTATGTATAGTATCATGTCATCTGCAAACAGTGACAGCTTTACTTCTTCTTTTCCAATTTGGATTCCTTTTATTTCCTTTTCTTCTCGGATTGCTGTGGCTAAAACTTCCAAAACTATGTTGAATAAGAGTGGCGAGAGTGGGCAGCCTTGTCTTCTTCCTGATCTTAGTGGAGATGGTTTCAGTTTTTCACCATTGAGGACGATGTTGGCTGTGGGTTTGTCAAATATGGCCTTTATTATGTGGAGGAAAGTTCCCTCTATGCCTACTTTCTGGAGGGTTTTTTATCATAAATGGGTGCTGAATTTTGTCAAAAGCTTTCTCTGCATCTATTGCGATGACCATATGGTTTTTCGCCTTCAATTGGTTAATATGGTGTATCACGTTGATTGATTTGCATATATTGAAGAATCCTTGCATTCCTGGGTTAAACCCTCCTTCATCATGGTGTATGATCCTTTGAATGTGCTGTTGGATTCTGTTTGCTAGTATTTTGTTGAGGATATCTGCATCTATGTTCATCAGTGCTATTGGCCTGTAGTTTTCTTTCTTGGTGACATCCTTGTCTGGTTTTGGTATCAGGGTGATGGTGGCCTCGTAGAATGAGTTTGGGAGTGTTCCTCCCTGTGCTATATTTTGGAAGAGTTTGAGAAGGATAGGTGTTGGCTCTTCTCTAAATATTTGAAAGAATTCGCCTGTGAAGCCATCTGGTCCTTGGCCTTTGTTTGTTGGAAGATTTTAAATCACATGTTCAATTTCAGTGCCTGTGATTGGTCTGTTCATAGTTTCTATTTCGTCCTGATTCAGTCTTCGCAGGTTGTGCATTTCTAAGTATTTGTCCATTTCTTCCAGGTTGTCCATTGTTTTGGCAGAGAGTTGCATGTAGTAATCTCTCACGATCCTTTGTATTTCTGCAGTGTCTGTCGTTACGTCCCCTTTTCACATCAAATTCTATTGATGTGAGTCTTCTCCCTTTTGGGCTTGATGAGTCTGGCTAATGGTTTATCAATTTTGTTTATCTTCTCAAAGAACCAGCTTTTAGTTTTATTGATCTTTGCTATCATTTCTTTCATTTCTTTTTCATTTATTTCTGATCTGATCTTTATGCTTTCTTTCCTTCTGCTAACTTTTGGGGTTTTTCGTTCTTCTTTCTCTAATTCCTTTAGGTTCAAAGTTAGGTTGTTCTTTCAAGATGTTTCCTCTTTCTTTTTTTCAAGTTTTAAAAAATAGTGTTTATTGAAGCATATCGTATGATAATGCTTATCATATTTATGATCAAATTTTGCTTTTCTGAAAAACAAATATGCATCACACTTGGATCAGTCCAAAAGTAGAGTATATTTAAAGCTTATGTGGTAAATATATTCATTTGATTTTTTTTCTCCATCTGTATTGGAGTATAATTGCTTTTCAAGGATGTGTTAGTTTTTGCTGTATAACAATGTGAATCAGTTATTCATAGACATATGTTCCCATATATCTTCCCTCTTGCGTCTCCCTCACTCCCCCCTCCCTATCCCTCACCCCCTCCCTATCCCTCCCCTCTATGTGGTCACAAAGCAGCGAGCGGAACTGCCTGTTATTTGTGGCTGCTTCTCACTAGCTATCTCTTTTACTTTTGGTAGTATACGGATGTCCATGCCATTCTCTCACTTTGTCACAGCTTACCCTTCCCACGCCCCACATCCTCAAGTCCATTCTCTAGTAGGACTCTGTCCTTATTCCTCTCTTACCCGTAGGTTTTCATGACATCTTTTTTAAAAAATTCCATATATATGTATTAGCATAAGGTATTTGTCTTTCTCTTTCTGACTGACTTCACTCTGTATGACAGACTCTAGGTCCATCCACCTTATTACAAATAGCTCACTTTTGTTTCTTTTTATGGCTGAGTAATATTCCATTGTATATATGTGCCACATCTTCTTTATCTGTTCATCTGATGATGGACACTTAGATTGTTTCCATCTCCGGGCTCTTGTAAATAGAGCTGCCATAAACATTTTGGTACATGACTCTTTTTGAATTATGGTTTTCTCAGGGTATATGCCCAGTAGTGGGATTGCTGGGTCACATGGTTGCTCTGTGTGTAGTTTTTAAGGAACCTCCATACGCTTCTCCATAGTGGCTGTGCCAATTCACATTCCCACCAGCAGTACAAGAGTGTTCCCTTTTCTCCACACCCTCTCCAGCATTTATTGTTTCTAGAATTTTTGATGATGGCCATTGTGACTGGTGTGTGATGATATCTCATTGTAGTTTTGATTTGCATTTCTCTGATGATTAATGATGTTGCATATTCTTTCATGTGTTTGTCGGCCGTCTGTATATCTTCTTTGGAGAAACGTCTATTTAGGTCTTCTGCCCATTTTGGGATTGGGTTGTATTTTTTTGGTTATTGAGCTGCATGTGCTCCTTGTAAATTTTTGAGATTAATCCTTTGTCAGTTGCTTCATTTGCGAATAATTTCTCCCATTCTGATGGTTTTCTTTAGGTCTTGTTTATGGTTTCCTTTGCTGTGCCAAAGCTTTGAAGTTTCTTTAGGTCCCATTTGTTTATGTTTGTTTATATTTCCAATTGTCTACGAGGTGGGTCAAAAAGGATCTTGCTGTGATTTATGTCAGAGAGTGTCCTGCCTATGTATTCCTCTAAGAGTTTGATAGTTTCCTCCCTTCCATTTAGGTCTTTAATCCATTTTGAGCTTATTTTTGTGTATGGTGTTAGGGAGTGATCTAATGTCATACTTTTACGTGTACCTGTCCAGTTTCTCCGGCACCACTTTTTGAAGAGGCTGTATTTTCTCCACTGTACATTCCTGCCTCGTTTATCAAAGGTAAGAGGATGATATGTGCATGGGTTTATCTCTGGGCTTTCTGTCCTGTTCCATTGATCTATATTTCTGTTTATGTGCCAGTACCATACTGTCTTGATTACTGTAGCTTGCAGTATAGTCTGAAGTCAGGGAGCCTGATTCCTCCAGCTCCATTTTTCGTTCTCAAGATTGCTTTGGCTATTCGGGGTCTTTTGTGTTTCCATACATATTGTGAAATTTTTGGTTGTAGTTCTGTGAAAAATGACAGTGGTACTTTGATAGGGATTGCATTGAATCTGTAGATTGCTTTGGGGAGAACAGTCCTTTTCACGATGCTGATTCTTCGAATCCAAGAACATGGTATATCTCTCCATCTGTTTGTATCATCTTTAATTACTTTCATCAGTGTCTTATAATTTTCTGCATACAGGTGTTCTGTCTCCTGAGGTAGGTTTATTCCAAGATATTTTATTCTTTTTGCTTCGGTGGTAAATGGGAGTGATTTCTTGATTTCACTTTCAGATTTTTCACCATTAGTGTATAGGTATGCCAGAGATTTCTGTGCATTAATTTTGTATCCTGCTACTTTACCAGATTCATTGATTAGCTCTAGTAGTTTTCTGGTAGCACCTTTAGGATTCTCTATGTATAGTATCATGTCATCTGCAAACAGTGACAGCTTTACTTCTTCTTTTCCAATTTGGATTCCTTTTATTTCCTTTTCTTCTCGGATTGCTGTGGCTAAAACTTCCAAAACTATGTTGAATAAGAGTGGCGAGAGTGGGCAGCCTTGTCTTCTTCCTGATCTTAGTGGAGATGGTTTCAGTTTTTCACCATTGAGGACGATGTTGGCTGTGGGTTTGTCAAATATGGCCTTTATTATGTGGAGGAAAGTTCCCTCTATGCCTACTTTCTGGAGGGTTTTTTATCATAAATGGGTGCTGAATTTTGTCAAAAGCTTTCTCTGCATCTATTGCGATGACCATATGGTTTTTCGCCTTCAATTGGTTAATATGGTGTATCACGTTGATTGATTTGCATATATTGAAGAATCCTTGCATTCCTGGGTTAAACCCTCCTTCATCATGGTGTATGATCCTTTGAATGTGCTGTTGGATTCTGTTTGCTAGTATTTTGTTGAGGATATCTGCATCTATGTTCATCAGTGCTATTGGCCTGTAGTTTTCTTTCTTGGTGACATCCTTGTCTGGTTTTGGTATCAGGGTGATGGTGGCCTCGTAGAATGAGTTTGGGAGTGTTCCTCCCTGTGCTATATTTTGGAAGAGTTTGAGAAGGATAGGTGTTGGCTCTTCTCTAAATATTTGAAAGAATTCGCCTGTGAAGCCATCTGGTCCTTGGCCTTTGTTTGTTGGAAGATTTTAAATCACATGTTCAATTTCAGTGCCTGTGATTGGTCTGTTCATAGTTTCTATTTCGTCCTGATTCAGTCTTCGCAGGTTGTGCATTTCTAAGTATTTGTCCATTTCTTCCAGGTTGTCCATTGTTTTGGCAGAGAGTTGCATGTAGTAATCTCTCACGATCCTTTGTATTTCTGCAGTGTCTGTCGTTACGTCCCCTTTTCACATCAAATTCTATTGATGTGAGTCTTCTCCCTTTTGGGCTTGATGAGTCTGGCTAATGGTTTATCAATTTTGTTTATCTTCTCAAAGAACCAGCTTTTAGTTTTATTGATCTTTGCTATCATTTCTTTCATTTCTTTTTCATTTATTTCTGATCTGATCTTTATGCTTTCTTTCCTTCTGCTAACTTTTGGGGTTTTTCGTTCTTCTTTCTCTAATTCCTTTAGGTTCAAAGTTAGGTTGTTCTTTCAAGATGTTTCCTCTTTCTTTTTTTCAAGTTTTAAAAAATAGTGTTTATTGAAGCATATCGTATGATAATGCTTATCATATTTATGATCAAATTTTGCTTTTCTGAAAAACAAATATGCATCACACTTGGATCAGTCCAAAAGTAGAGTATATTTAAAGCTTATGTGGTAAATATATTCATTTGATTTTTTTTCTCCATCTGTATTGGAGTATAATTGCTTTTCAAGGATGTGTTAGTTTTTGCTGTATAACAATGTGAATCAGTTATTCATAGACATATGTTCCCATATATCTTCCCTCTTGCGTCTCCCTCACTCCCCCCTCCCTATCCCTCACCCCCTCCCTATCCCTCCCCTCTATGTGGTCACAAAGCAGCGAGCGGAACTGCCTGTTATTTGTGGCTGCTTCTCACTAGCTATCTCTTTTACTTTTGGTAGTATACGGATGTCCATGCCATTCTCTCACTTTGTCACAGCTTACCCTTCCCACGCCCCACATCCTCAAGTCCATTCTCTAGTAGGACTCTGTCCTTATTCCTCTCTTACCCGTAGGTTTTCATGACATCTTTTTTTAAAAATTCCATATATATGTATTAGCATAAGGTATTTGTCTTTCTCTTTCTGACTGACTTCACTCTGTATGACAGACTCTAGGTCCATCCACCTTATTACAAATAGCTCACTTTTGTTTCTTTTTATGGCTGAGTAATATTCCATTGTATATATGTGCCACATCTTCTTTATCTGTTCATCTGATGATGGACACTTAGATTGTTTCCATCTCCGGGCTCTTGTAAATAGAGCTGCCATAAACATTTTGGTACATGACTCTTTTTGAATTATGGTTTTCTCAGGGTATATGCCCAGTAGTGGGATTGCTGGGTCACATGGTTGCTCTGTGTGTAGTTTTTAAGGAACCTCCATACGCTTCTCCATAGTGGCTGTGCCAATTCACATTCCCACCAGCAGTACAAGAGTGTTCCCTTTTCTCCACACCCTCTCCAGCATTTATTGTTTCTAGAATTTTTGATGATGGCCATTGTGACTGGTGTGTGATGATATCTCATTGTAGTTTTGATTTGCATTTCTCTGATGATTAATGATGTTGCATATTCTTTCATGTGTTTGTCGGCCGTCT
This sequence comes from Mesoplodon densirostris, assembly GCF_025265405.1. Lineage (NCBI taxonomy): Eukaryota > Metazoa > Chordata > Mammalia > Artiodactyla > Ziphiidae > Mesoplodon > Mesoplodon densirostris. Next base: position 28,392,308 of record NC_082663.1, read on the forward strand.
GTATATCTTCTTTGGAGAAACGTCTATTTAGGTCTTCTGCCCATTTTGGGATTGGGTTGTATTTTTTTGGTTATTGAGCTGCATGTGCTCCTTGTAAATTTTTGAGATTAATCCTTTGTCAGTTGCTTCATTTGCGAATAATTTCTCCCATTCTTATGGTTTTCTTTAGGTCTTGTTTATGGTTTCCTTTGCTGTGCCAAAGCTTTGAAGTTTCTTTAGGTCCCATTTGTTTATGTTTGTTTATATTTCCAATTGTCTACGAGGTGGGTCAAAAAGGATCTTGCTGTGATTTATGTCAGAGAGTGTCCTGCCTATGTATTCCTCTAAGAGTTTGATAGTTTCCTCCCTTCCATTTAGGTCTTTAATCCATTTTGAGCTTATTTTTGTGTATGGTGTTAGGGAGTGATCTAATGTCATACTTTTACGTGTACCTGTCCAGTTTCTCCGGCACCACTTTTTGAAGAGGCTGTATTTTCTCCACTGTACATTCCTGCCTCGTTTATCAAAGGTAAGATGATGATATGTGCATGGGTTTATCTCTGGGCTTTCTGTCCTGTTCCATTGATCTATATTTCTGTTTATGTGCCAGTACCATACTGTCTTGATTACTGTAGCTTGCAGTATAGTCTGAAGTCAGGGAGCCTGATTCCTCCAGCTCCATTTTTCGTTCTCAAGATTGCTTTGGCTATTCGGGGTCTTTTGTGTTTCCATACATATTGTGAAATTTTTGGTTGTAGTTCTGTGAAAAATGACAGTGGTACTTTGATAGGGATTGCATTGAATCTGTAGATTGCTTTGGGGAGAACAGTCCTTTTCACGATGCTGATTCTTCGAATCCAAGAACATGGTATATCTCTCCATCTGTTTGTATCATCTTTAATTACTTTCATCAGTGTCTTATAATTTTCTGCATACAGGTGTTCTGTCTCCTGAGGTAGGTTTATTCCAAGATATTTTATTCTTTTTGCTTCGGTGGTAAATGGGAGTGATTTCTTGATTTCACTTTCAGATTTTTCACCATTAGTGTATAGGTATGCCAGAGATTTCTGTGCATTAATTTTGTATCCTGCTACTTTACCAGATTCATTGATTAGCTCTAGTAGTTTTCTGGTAGCACCTTTAGGATTCTCTATGTATAGTATCATGTCATCTGCAAACAGTGACAGCTTTACTTCTTCTTTTCCAATTTGGATTCCTTTTATTTCCTTTTCTTCTCGGATTGCTGTGGCTAAAACTTCCAAAACTATGTTGAATAAGAGTGGCGAGAGTGGGCAGCCTTGTCTTCTTCCTGATCTTAGTGGAGATGGTTTCAGTTTTTCACCATTGAGGACGATGTTGGCTGTGGGTTTGTCAAATATGGCCTTTATTATGTGGAGGAAAGTTCCCTCTATGCCTACTTTCTGGAGGGTTTTTTATCATAAATGGGTGCTGAATTTTGTCAAAAGCTTTCTCTGCATCTATTGCGATGACCATATGGTTTTTCGCCTTCAATTGGTTAATATGGTGTATCACGTTGATTGATTTGCATATATTGAAGAATCCTTGCATTCCTGGGTTAAACCCTCCTTCATCATGGTGTATGATCCTTTGAATGTGCTGTTGGATTCTGTTTGCTAGTATTTTGTTGAGGATATCTGCATCTATGTTCATCAGTGCTATTGGCCTGTAGTTTTCTTTCTTGGTGACATCCTTGTCTGGTTTTGGTATCAGGGTGATGGTGGCCTCGTAGAATGAGTTTGGGAGTGTTCCTCCCTGTGCTATATTTTGGAAGAGTTTGAGAAGGATAGGTGTTGGCTCTTCTCTAAATATTTGAAAGAATTCGCCTGTGAAGCCATCTGGTCCTTGGCCTTTGTTTGTTGGAAGATTTTAAATCACATGTTCAATTTCAGTGCCTGTGATTGGTCTGTTCATAGTTTCTATTTCGTCCTGATTCAGTCTTCGCAGGTTGTGCATTTCTAAGTATTTGTCCATTTCTTCCAGGTTGTCCATTGTTTTGGCAGAGAGTTGCATGTAGTAATCTCTCACGATCCTTTGTATTTCTGCAGTGTCTGTCGTTACGTCCCCTTTTCACATCAAATTCTATTGATGTGAGTCTTCTCCCTTTTGGGCTTGATGAGTCTGGCTAATGGTTTATCAATTTTGTTTATCTTCTCAAAGAACCAGCTTTTAGTTTTATTGATCTTTGCTATCATTTCTTTCATTTCTTTTTCATTTATTTCTGATCTGATCTTTATGCTTTCTTTCCTTCTGCTAACTTTTGGGGTTTTTCGTTCTTCTTTCTCTAATTCCTTTAGGTTCAAAGTTAGGTTGTTCTTTCAAGATGTTTCCTCTTTCTTTTTTTCAAGTTTTAAAAAATAGTGTTTATTGAAGCATATCGTATGATAATGCTTATCATATTTATGATCAAATTTTGCTTTTCTGAAAAACAAATATGCATCACACTTGGATCAGTCCAAAAGTAGAGTATATTTAAAGCTTATGTGGTAAATATATTCATTTGGTTTTTTTTCTCCATCTGTATTGGAGTATAATTGCTTTTCAAGGATGTGTTAGTTTTTGCTGTATAACAATGTGAATCAGTTATTCATAGACATATGTTCCCATATATCTTCCCTCTTGCGTCTCCCTCACTCCCCCCTCCCTATCCCTCACCCCCTCCCTATCCCTCCCCTCTATGTGGTCACAAAGCAGCGAGCGGAACTGCCTGTTATTTGTGGCTGCTTCTCACTAGCTATCTCTTTTACTTTTGGTAGTATACGGATGTCCATGCCATTCTCTCACTTTGTCACAGCTTACCCTTCCCACGCCCCACATCCTCAAGTCCATTCTCTAGTAGGACTCTGTCCTTATTCCTCTCTTACCCGTAGGTTTTCATGACATCTTTTTTTAAAAATTCCATATATATGTATTAGCATAAGGTATTTGTCTTTCTCTTTCTGACTGACTTCACTCTGTATGACAGACTCTAGGTCCATCCACCTTATTACAAATAGCTCACTTTTGTTTCTTTTTATGGCTGAGTAATATTCCATTGTATATATGTGCCACATCTTCTTTATCTGTTCATCTGATGATGGACACTTAGATTGTTTCCATCTCCGGGCTCTTGTAAATAGAGCTGCCATAAACATTTTGGTACATGACTCTTTTTGAATTATGGTTTTCTCAGGGTATATGCCCAGTAGTGGGATTGCTGGGTCACATGGTTGCTCTGTGTGTAGTTTTTAAGGAACCTCCATACGCTTCTCCATAGTGGCTGTGCCAATTCACATTCCCACCAGCAGTACAAGAGTGTTCCCTTTTCTCCACACCCTCTCCAGCATTTATTGTTTCTAGAATTTTTGATGATGGCCATTGTGACTGGTGTGTGATGATATCTCATTGTAGTTTTGATTTGCATTTCTCTGATGATTAATGATGTTGCATATTCTTTCATGTGTTTGTCGGCCGTCTGTATATCTTCTTTGGAGAAACGTCTATTTAGGTCTTCTGCCCATTTTGGGATTGGGTTGTATTTTTTTGGTTATTGAGCTGCATGTGCTCCTTGTAAATTTTTGAGATTAATCCTTTGTCAGTTGCTTCATTTGCGAATAATTTCTCCCATTCTTATGGTTTTCTTTAGGTCTTGTTTATGGTTTCCTTTGCTGTGCCAAAGCTTTGAAGTTTCTTTAGGTCCCATTTGTTTATGTTTGTTTATATTTCCAATTGTCTACGAGGTGGGTCAAAAAGGATCTTGCTGTGATTTATGTCAGAGAGTGTCCTGCCTATGTATTCCTCTAAGAGTTTGATAGTTTCCTCCCTTCCATTTAGGTCTTTAATCCATTTTGAGCTTATTTTTGTGTATGGTGTTAGGGAGTGATCTAATGTCATACTTTTACGTGTACCTGTCCAGTTTCTCCGGCACCACTTTTTGAAGAGGCTGTATTTTCTCCACTGTACATTCCTGCCTCGTTTATCAAAGGTAAGAGGATGATATGTGCATGGGTTTATCTCTGGGCTTTCTGTCCTGTTCCATTGATCTATATTTCTGTTTATGTGCCAGTACCATACTGTCTTGATTACTGTAGCTTGCAGTATAGTCTGAAGTCAGGGAGCCTGATTCCTCCAGCTCCATTTTTCGTTCTCAAGATTGCTTTGGCTATTCGGGGTCTTTTGTGTTTCCATACATATTGTGAAATTTTTGGTTGTAGTTCTGTGAAAAATGACAGTGGTACTTTGATAGGGATTGCATTGAATCTGTAGATTGCTTTGGGGAGAACAGTCCTTTTCACGATGCTGATTCTTCGAATCCAAGAACATGGTATATCTCTCCATCTGTTTGTATCATCTTTAATTACTTTCATCAGTGTCTTATAATTTTCTGCATACAGGTGTTCTGTCTCCTGAGGTAGGTTTATTCCAAGATATTTTATTCTTTTTGCTTCGGTGGTAAATGGGAGTGATTTCTTGATTTCACTTTCAGATTTTTCACCATTAGTGTATAGGTATGCCAGAGATTTCTGTGCATTAATTTTGTATCCTGCTACTTTACCAGATTCATTGATTAGCTCTAGTAGTTTTCTGGTAGCACCTTTAGGATTCTCTATGTATAGTATCATGTCATCTGCAAACAGTGACAGCTTTACTTCTTCTTTTCCAATTTGGATTCCTTTTATTTCCTTTTCTTCTCGGATTGCTGTGGCTAAAACTTCCAAAACTATGTTGAATAAGAGTGGCGAGAGTGGGCAGCCTTGTCTTCTTCCTGATCTTAGTGGAGATGGTTTCAGTTTTTCACCATTGAGGACGATGTTGGCTGTGGGTTTGTCAAATATGGCCTTTATTATGTGGAGGAAAGTTCCCTCTATGCCTACTTTCTGGAGGGTTTTTTATCATAAATGGGTGCTGAATTTTGTCAAAAGCTTTCTCTGCATCTATTGCGATGACCATATGGTTTTTCGCCTTCAATTGGTTAATATGGTGTATCACGTTGATTGATTTGCATATATTGAAGAATCCTTGCATTCCTGGGTTAAACCCTCCTTCATCATGGTGTATGATCCTTTGAATGTGCTGTTGGATTCTGTTTGCTAGTATTTTGTTGAGGATATCTGCATCTATGTTCATCAGTGCTATTGGCCTGTAGTTTTCTTTCTTGGTGACATCCTTGTCTGGTTTTGGTATCAGGGTGATGGTGGCCTCGTAGAATGAGTTTGGGAGTGTTCCTCCCTGTGCTATATTTTGGAAGAGTTTGAGAAGGATAGGTGTTGGCTCTTCTCTAAATATTTGAAAGAATTCGCCTGTGAAGCCATCTGGTCCTTGGCCTTTGTTTGTTGGAAGATTTTAAATCACATGTTCAATTTCAGTGCCTGTGATTGGTCTGTTCATAGTTTCTATTTCGTCCTGATTCAGTCTTCGCAGGTTGTGCATTTCTAAGTATTTGTCCATTTCTTCCAGGTTGTCCACTGTTTTGGCAGAGAGTTGCATGTAGTAATCTCTCACGATCCTTTGTATTTCTGCAGTGTCTGTCGTTACGTCCCCTTTTCACATCAAATTCTATTGATGTGAGTCTTCTCCCTTTTGGGCTTGATGAGTCTGGCTAATGGTTTATCAATTTTGTTTATCTTCTCAAAGAACCAGCTTTTAGTTTTATTGATCTTTGCTATCATTTCTTTCATTTCTTTTTCATTTATTTCTGATCTGATCTTTATGCTTTCTTTCCTTCTGCTAACTTTTGGGGTTTTTCGTTCTTCTTTCTCTAATTCCTTTAGGTTCAAAGTTAGGTTGTTCTTTCAAGATGTTTCCTCTTTCTTTTTTTCAAGTTTTAAAAAATAGTGTTTATTGAAGCATATCGTATGATAATGCTTATCATATTTATGATCAAATTTTGCTTTTCTGAAAAACAAATATGCATCACACTTGGATCAGTCCAAAAGTAGAGTATATTTAAAGCTTATGTGGTAAATATATTCATTTGGTTTTTTTTCTCCATCTGTATTGGAGTATAATTGCTTTTCAAGGATGTGTTAGTTTTTGCTGTATAACAATGTGAATCAGTTATTCATAGACATATGTTCCCATATATCTTCCCTCTTGCGTCTCCCTCACTCCCCCCTCCCTATCCCTCACCCCCTCCCTATCCCTCCCCTCTATGTGGTCACAAAGCAGCGAGCGGAACTGCCTGTTATTTGTGGCTGCTTCTCACTAGCTATCTCTTTTACTTTTGGTAGTATACGGATGTCCATGCCATTCTCTCACTTTGTCACAGCTTACCCTTCCCACGCCCCACATCCTCAAGTCCATTCTCTAGTAGGACTCTGTCCTTATTCCTCTCTTACCCGTAGGTTTTCATGACATCTTTTTTTAAAAATTCCATATATATGTATTAGCATAAGGTATTTGTCTTTCTCTTTCTGACTGACTTCACTCTGTATGACAGACTCTAGGTCCATCCACCTTATTACAAATAGCTCACTTTTGTTTCTTTTTATGGCTGAGTAATATTCCATTGTATATATGTGCCACATCTTCTTTATCTGTTCATCTGATGATGGACACTTAGATTGTTTCCATCTCCGGGCTCTTGTAAATAGAGCTGCCATAAACATTTTGGTACATGACTCTTTTTGAATTATGGTTTTCTCAGGGTATATGCCCAGTAGTGGGATTGCTGGGTCACATGGTTGCTCTGTGTGTAGTTTTTAAGGAACCTCCATACGCTTCTCCATAGTGGCTGTGCCAATTCACATTCCCACCAGCAGTACAAGAGTGTTCCCTTTTCTCCACACCCTCTCCAGCATTTATTGTTTCTAGAATTTTTGATGATGGCCATTGTGACTGGTGTGTGATGATATCTCATTGTAGTTTTGATTTGCATTTCTCTGATGATTAATGATGTTGCATATTCTTTCATGTGTTTGTCGGCCGTCTGTATATCTTCTTTGGAGAAACGTCTATTTAGGTCTTCTGCCCATTTTGGGATTGGGTTGTATTTTTTTGGTTATTGAGCTGCATGTGCTCCTTGTAAATTTTTGAGATTAATCCTTTGTCAGTTGCTTCATTTGCGAATAATTTCTCCCATTCTTATGGTTTTCTTTAGGTCTTGTTTATGGTTTCCTTTGCTGTGCCAAAGCTTTGAAGTTTCTTTAGGTCCCATTTGTTTATGTTTGTTTATATTTCCAATTGTCTACGAGGTGGGTCAAAAAGGATCTTGCTGTGATTTATGTCAGAGAGTGTCCTGCCTATGTATTCCTCTAAGAGTTTGATAGTTTCCTCCCTTCCATTTAGGTCTTTAATCCATTTTGAGCTTATTTTTGTGTATGGTGTTAGGGAGTGATCTAATGTCATACTTTTACGTGTACCTGTCCAGTTTCTCCGGCACCACTTTTTGAAGAGGCTGTATTTTCTCCACTGTACATTCCTGCCTCGTTTATCAAAGGTAAGATGATGATATGTGCATGGGTTTATCTCTGGGCTTTCTGTCCTGTTCCATTGATCTATATTTCTGTTTATGTGCCAGTACCATACTGTCTTGATTACTGTAGCTTGCAGTATAGTCTGAAGTCAGGGAGCCTGATTCCTCCAGCTCCATTTTTCGTTCTCAAGATTGCTTTGGCTATTCGGGGTCTTTTGTGTTTCCATACATATTGTGAAATTTTTGGTTGTAGTTCTGTGAAAAATGACAGTGGTACTTTGATAGGGATTGCATTGAATCTGTAGATTGCTTTGGGGAGAACAGTCCTTTTCACGATGCTGATTCTTCGAATCCAAGAACATGGTATATCTCTCCATCTGTTTGTATCATCTTTAATTACTTTCATCAGTGTCTTATAATTTTCTGCATACAGGTGTTCTGTCTCCTGAGGTAGGTTTATTCCAAGATATTTTATTCTTTTTGCTTCGGTGGTAAATGGGAGTGATTTCTTGATTTCACTTTCAGATTTTTCACCATTAGTGTATAGGTATGCCAGAGATTTCTGTGCATTAATTTTGTATCCTGCTACTTTACCAGATTCATTGATTAGCTCTAGTAGTTTTCTGGTAGCACCTTTAGGATTCTCTATGTATAGTATCATGTCATCTGCAAACAGTGACAGCTTTACTTCTTCTTTTCCAATTTGGATTCCTTTTATTTCCTTTTCTTCTCGGATTGCTGTGGCTAAAACTTCCAAAACTATGTTGAATAAGAGTGGCGAGAGTGGGCAGCCTTGTCTTCTTCCTGATCTTAGTGGAGATGGTTTCAGTTTTTCACCATTGAGGACGATGTTGGCTGTGGGTTTGTCAAATATGGCCTTTATTATGTGGAGGAAAGTTCCCTCTATGCCTACTTTCTGGAGGGTTTTTTATCATAAATGGGTGCTGAATTTTGTCAAAAGCTTTCTCTGCATCTATTGCGATGACCATATGGTTTTTCGCCTTCAATTGGTTAATATGGTGTATCACGTTGATTGATTTGCATATATTGAAGAATCCTTGCATTCCTGGGTTAAACCCTCCTTCATCATGGTGTATGATCCTTTGAATGTGCTGTTGGATTCTGTTTGCTAGTATTTTGTTGAGGATATCTGCATCTATGTTCATCAGTGCTATTGGCCTGTAGTTTTCTTTCTTGGTGACATCCTTGTCTGGTTTTGGTATCAGGGTGATGGTGGCCTCGTAGAATGAGTTTGGGAGTGTTCCTCCCTGTGCTATATTTTGGAAGAGTTTGAGAAGGATAGGTGTTGGCTCTTCTCTAAATATTTGAAAGAATTCGCCTGTGAAGCCATCTGGTCCTTGGCCTTTGTTTGTTGGAAGATTTTAAATCACATGTTCAATTTCAGTGCCTGTGATTGGTCTGTTCATAGTTTCTATTTCGTCCTGATTCAGTCTTCGCAGGTTGTGCATTTCTAAGTATTTGTCCATTTCTTCCAGGTTGTCCATTGTTTTGGCAGAGAGTTGCATGTAGTAATCTCTCACGATCCTTTGTATTTCTGCAGTGTCTGTCGTTACGTCCCCTTTTCACATCAAATTCTATTGATGTGAGTCTTCTCCCTTTTGGGCTTGATGAGTCTGGCTAATGGTTTATCAATTTTGTTTATCTTCTCAAAGAACCAGCTTTTAGTTTTATTGATCTTTGCTATCATTTCTTTCATTTCTTTTTCATTTATTTCTGATCTGATCTTTATGCTTTCTTTCCTTCTGCTAACTTTTGGGGTTTTTCGTTCTTCTTTCTCTAATTCCTTTAGGTTCAAAGTTAGGTTGTTCTTTCAAGATGTTTCCTCTTTCTTTTTTTCAAGTTTTAAAAAATAGTGTTTATTGAAGCATATCGTATGATAATGCTTATCATATTTATGATCAAATTTTGCTTTTCTGAAAAACAAATATGCATCACACTTGGATCAGTCCAAAAGTAGAGTATATTTAAAGCTTATGTGGTAAATATATTCATTTGATTTTTTTTCTCCATCTGTATTGGAGTATAATTGCTTTTCAAGGATGTGTTAGTTTTTGCTGTATAACAATGTGAATCAGTTATTCATAGACATATGTTCCCATATATCTTCCCTCTTGCGTCTCCCTCACTCCCCCCTCCCTATCCCTCACCCCCTCCCTATCCCTCCCCTCTATGTGGTCACAAAGCAGCGAGCGGAACTGCCTGTTATTTGTGGCTGCTTCTCACTAGCTATCTCTTTTACTTTTGGTAGTATACGGATGTCCATGCCATTCTCTCACTTTGTCACAGCTTACCCTTCCCACGCCCCACATCCTCAAGTCCATTCTCTAGTAGGACTCTGTCCTTATTCCTCTCTTACCCGTAGGTTTTCATGACATCTTTTTTTAAAAATTCCATATATATGTATTAGCATAAGGTATTTGTCTTTCTCTTTCTGACTGACTTCACTCTGTATGACAGACTCTAGGTCCATCCACCTTATTACAAATAGCTCACTTTTGTTTCTTTTTATGGCTGAGTAATATTCCATTGTATATATGTGCCACATCTTCTTTATCTGTTCATCTGATGATGGACACTTAGATTGTTTCCATCTCCGGGCTCTTGTAAATAGAGCTGCCATAAACATTTTGGTACATGACTCTTTTTGAATTATGGTTTTCTCAGGGTATATGCCCAGTAGTGGGATTGCTGGGTCACATGGTTGCTCTGTGTGTAGTTTTTAAGGAACCTCCATACGCTTCTCCATAGTGGCTGTGCCAATTCACATTCCCACCAGCAGTACAAGAGTGTTCCCTTTTCTCCACACCCTCTCCAGCATTTATTGTTTCTAGAATTTTTGATGATGGCCATTGTGACTGGTGTGTGATGATATCTCATTGTAGTTTTGATTTGCATTTCTCTGATGATTAATGATGTTGCATATTCTTTCATGTGTTTGTCGGCCGTCTGTATATCTTCTTTGGAGAAACGTCTATTTAGGTCTTCTGCCCATTTTGGGATTGGGTTGTATTTTTTTGGTTATTGAGCTGCATGTGCTCCTTGTAAATTTTTGAGATTAATCCTTTGTCAGTTGCTTCATTTGCGAATAATTTCTCCCATTCTTATGGTTTTCTTTAGGTCTTGTTTATGGTTTCCTTTGCTGTGCCAAAGCTTTGAAGTTTCTTTAGGTCCCATTTGTTTATGTTTGTTTATATTTCCAATTGTCTACGAGGTGGGTCAAAAAGGATCTTGCTGTGATTTATGTCAGAGAGTGTCCTGCCTATGTATTCCTCTAAGAGTTTGATAGTTTCCTCCCTTCCATTTAGGTCTTTAATCCATTTTGAGCTTATTTTTGTGTATGGTGTTAGGGAGTGATCTAATGTCATACTTTTACGTGTACCTGTCCAGTTTCTCCGGCACCACTTTTTGAAGAGGCTGTATTTTCTCCACTGTACATTCCTGCCTCGTTTATCAAAGGTAAGATGATGATATGTGCATGGGTTTATCTCTGGGCTTTCTGTCCTGTTCCATTGATCTATATTTCTGTTTATGTGCCAGTACCATACTGTCTTGATTACTGTAGCTTGCAGTATAGTCTGAAGTCAGGGAGCCTGATTCCTCCAGCTCCATTTTTCGTTCTCAAGATTGCTTTGGCTATTCGGGGTCTTTTGTGTTTCCATACATATTGTGAAATTTTTGGTTGTAGTTCTGTGAAAAATGACAGTGGTACTTTGATAGGGATTGCATTGAATCTGTAGATTGCTTTGGGGAGAACAGTCCTTTTCACGATGCTGATTCTTCGAATCCAAGAACATGGTATATCTCTCCATCTGTTTGTATCATCTTTAATTACTTTCATCAGTGTCTTATAATTTTCTGCATACAGGTGTTCTGTCTCCTGAGGTAGGTTTATTCCAAGATATTTTATTCTTTTTGCTTCGGTGGTAAATGGGAGTGATTTCTTGATTTCACTTTCAGATTTTTCACCATTAGTGTATAGGTATGCCAGAGATTTCTGTGCATTAATTTTGTATCCTGCTACTTTACCAGATTCATTGATTAGCTCTAGTAGTTTTCTGGTAGCACCTTTAGGATTCTCTATGTATAGTATCATGTCATCTGCAAACAGTGACAGCTTTACTTCTTCTTTTCCAATTTGGATTCCTTTTATTTCCTTTTCTTCTCGGATTGCTGTGGCTAAAACTTCCAAAACTATGTTGAATAAGAGTGGCGAGAGTGGGCAGCCTTGTCTTCTTCCTGATCTTAGTGGAGATGGTTTCAGTTTTTCACCATTGAGGACGATGTTGGCTGTGGGTTTGTCAAATATGGCCTTTATTATGTGGAGGAAAGTTCCCTCTATGCCTACTTTCTGGAGGGTTTTTTATCATAAATGGGTGCTGAATTTTGTCAAAAGCTTTCTCTGCATCTATTGCGATGACCATATGGTTTTTCGCCTTCAATTGGTTAATATGGTGTATCACGTTGATTGATTTGCATATATTGAAGAATCCTTGCATTCCTGGGTTAAACCCTCCTTCATCATGGTGTATGATCCTTTGAATGTGCTGTTGGATTCTGTTTGCTAGTATTTTGTTGAGGATATCTGCATCTATGTTCATCAGTGCTATTGGCCTGTAGTTTTCTTTCTTGGTGACATCCTTGTCTGGTTTTGGTATCAGGGTGATGGTGGCCTCGTAGAATGAGTTTGGGAGTGTTCCTCCCTGTGCTATATTTTGGAAGAGTTTGAGAAGGATAGGTGTTGGCTCTTCTCTAAATATTTGAAAGAATTCGCCTGTGAAGCCATCTGGTCCTTGGCCTTTGTTTGTTGGAAGATTTTAAATCACATGTTCAATTTCAGTGCCTGTGATTGGTCTGTTCATAGTTTCTATTTCGTCCTGATTCAGTCTTCGCAGGTTGTGCATTTCTAAGTATTTGTCCATTTCTTCCAGGTTGTCCATTGTTTTGGCAGAGAGTTGCATGTAGTAATCTCTCACGATCCTTTGTATTTCTGCAGTGTCTGTCGTTACGTCCCCTTTTCACATCAAATTCTATTGATGTGAGTCTTCTCCCTTTTGGGCTTGATGAGTCTGGCTAATGGTTTATCAATTTTGTTTATCTTCTCAAAGAACCAGCTTTTAGTTTTATTGATCTTTGCTATCATTTCTTTCATTTCTTTTTCATTTATTTCTGATCTGATCTTTATGCTTTCTTTCCTTCTGCTAACTTTTGGGGTTTTTCGTTCTTCTTTCTCTAATTCCTTTAGGTTCAAAGTTAGGTTGTTCTTTCAAGATGTTTCCTCTTTCTTTTTTTCAAGTTTTAAAAAATAGTGTTTATTGAAGCATATCGTATGATAATGCTTATCATATTTATGATCAAATTTTGCTTTTCTGAAAAACAAATATGCATCACACTTGGATCAGTCCAAAAGTAGAGTATATTTAAAGCTTATGTGGTAAATATATTCATTTGATTTTTTTTCTCCATCTGTATTGGAGTATAATTGCTTTTCAAGGATGTGTTAGTTTTTGCTGTATAACAATGTGAATCAGTTATTCATAGACATATGTTCCCATATATCTTCCCTCTTGCGTCTCCCTCACTCCCCCCTCCCTATCCCTCACCCCCTCCCTATCCCTCCCCTCTATGTGGTCACAAAGCAGCGAGCGGAACTGCCTGTTATTTGTGGCTGCTTCTCACTAGCTATCTCTTTTACTTTTGGTAGTATACGGATGTCCATGCCATTCTCTCACTTTGTCACAGCTTACCCTTCCCACGCCCCACATCCTCAAGTCCATTCTCTAGTAGGACTCTGTCCTTATTCCTCTCTTACCCGTAGGTTTTCATGACATCTTTTTTTAAAAATTCCATATATATGTATTAGCATAAGGTATTTGTCTTTCTCTTTCTGACTGACTTCACTCTGTATGACAGACTCTAGGTCCATCCACCTTATTACAAATAGCTCACTTTTGTTTCTTTTTATGGCTGAGTAATATTCCATTGTATATATGTGCCACATCTTCTTTATCTGTTCATCTGATGATGGACACTTAGATTGTTTCCATCTCCGGGCTCTTGTAAATAGAGCTGCCATAAACATTTTGGTACATGACTCTTTTTGAATTATGGTTTTCTCAGGGTATATGCCCAGTAGTGGGATTGCTGGGTCACATGGTTGCTCTGTGTGTAGTTTTTAAGGAACCTCCATACGCTTCTCCATAGTGGCTGTGCCAATTCACATTCCCACCAGCAGTACAAGAGTGTTCCCTTTTCTCCACACCCTCTCCAGCATTTATTGTTTCTAGAATTTTTGATGATGGCCATTGTGACTGGTGTGTGATGATATCTCATTGTAGTTTTGATTTGCATTTCTCTGATGATTAATGATGTTGCATATTCTTTCATGTGTTTGTCGGCCGTCTGTATATCTTCTTTGGAGAAACGTCTATTTAGGTCTTCTGCCCATTTTGGGATTGGGTTGTATTTTTTTGGTTATTGAGCTGCATGTGCTCCTTGTAAATTTTTGAGATTAATCCTTTGTCAGTTGCTTCATTTGCGAATAATTTCTCCCATTCTTATGGTTTTCTTTAGGTCTTGTTTATGGTTTCCTTTGCTGTGCCAAAGCTTTGAAGTTTCTTTAGGTCCCATTTGTTTATGTTTGTTTATATTTCCAATTGTCTACGAGGTGGGTCAAAAAGGATCTTGCTGTGATTTATGTCAGAGAGTGTCCTGCCTATGTATTCCTCTAAGAGTTTGATAGTTTCCTCCCTTCCATTTAGGTCTTTAATCCATTTTGAGCTTATTTTTGTGTATGGTGTTAGGGAGTGATCTAATGTCATACTTTTACGTGTACCTGTCCAGTTTCTCCAGCACCACTTTTTGAAGAGGCTGTATTTTCTCCACTGTACATTCCTGCCTCGTTTATCAAAGGTAAGATGATGATATGTGCATGGGTTTATCTCTGGGCTTTCTGTCCTGTTCCATTGATCTATATTTCTGTTTATGTGCCAGTACCATACTGTCTTGATTACTGTAGCTTGCAGTATAGTCTGAAGTCAGGGAGCCTGATTCCTCCAGCTCCATTTTTCGTTCTCAAGATTGCTTTGGCTATTCGGGGTCTTTTGTGTTTCCATACATATTGTGAAATTTTTGGTTGTAGTTCTGTGAAAAATGACAGTGGTACTTTGATAGGGATTGCATTGAATCTGTAGATTGCTTTGGGGAGAACAGTCCTTTTCACGATGCTGATTCTTCGAATCCAAGAACATGGTATATCTCTCCATCTGTTTGTATCATCTTTAATTACTTTCATCAGTGTCTTATAATTTTCTGCATACAGGTGTTCTGTCTCCTGAGGTAGGTTTATTCCAAGATATTTTATTCTTTTTGCTTCGGTGGTAAATGGGAGTGATTTCTTGATTTCACTTTCAGATTTTTCACCATTAGTGTATAGGTATGCCAGAGATTTCTGTGCATTAATTTTGTATCCTGCTACTTTACCAGATTCATTGATTAGCTCTAGTAGTTTTCTGGTAGCACCTTTAGGATTCTCTATGTATAGTATCATGTCATCTGCAAACAGTGACAGCTTTACTTCTTCTTTTCCAATTTGGATTCCTTTTATTTCCTTTTCTTCTCGGATTGCTGTGGCTAAAACTTCCAAAACTATGTTGAATAAGAGTGGCGAGAGTGGGCAGCCTTGTCTTCTTCCTGATCTTAGTGGAGATGGTTTCAGTTTTTCACCATTGAGGACGATGTTGGCTGTGGGTTTGTCAAATATGGCCTTTATTATGTGGAGGAAAGTTCCCTCTATGCCTACTTTCTGGAGGGTTTTTATCATAAATGGGTGCTGAATTTTGTCAAAAGCTTTCTCTGCATCTATTGCGATGACCATATGGTTTTTCGCCTTCAATTGGTTAATATGGTGTATCACGTTGATTGATTTGCATATATTGAAGAATCCTTGCATTCCTGGGTTAAACCCTCCTTCATCATGGTGTATGATCCTTTGAATGTGCTGTTGGATTCTGTTTGCTAGTATTTTGTTGAGGATATCTGCATCTATGTTCATCAGTGCTATTGGCCTGTAGTTTTCTTTCTTGGTGACATCCTTGTCTGGTTTTGGTATCAGGGTGATGGTGGCCTCGTAGAATGAGTTTGGGAGTGTTCCTCCCTGTGCTATATTTTGGAAGAGTTTGAGAAGGATAGGTGTTGGCTCTTCTCTAAATATTTGAAAGAATTCGCCTGTGAAGCCATCTGGTCCTTGGCCTTTGTTTGTTGGAAGATTTTAAATCACATGTTCAATTTCAGTGCCTGTGATTGGTCTGTTCATAGTTTCTATTTCGTCCTGATTCAGTCTTCGCAGGTTGTGCATTTCTAAGTATTTGTCCATTTCTTCCAGGTTGTCCATTGTTTTGGCAGAGAGTTGCATGTAGTAATCTCTCACGATCCTTTGTATTTCTGCAGTGTCTGTCGTTACGTCCCCTTTTCACATCAAATTCTATTGATGTGAGTCTTCTCCCTTTTGGGCTTGATGAGTCTGGCTAATGGTTTATCAATTTTGTTTATCTTCTCAAAGAACCAGCTTTTAGTTTTATTGATCTTTGCTATCATTTCTTTCATTTCTTTTTCATTTATTTCTGATCTGATCTTTATGCTTTCTTTCCTTCTGCTAACTTTTGGGGTTTTTCGTTCTTCTTTCTCTAATTCCTTTAGGTTCAAAGTTAGGTTGTTCTTTCAAGATGTTTCCTCTTTCTTTTTTTCAAGTTTTAAAAAATAGTGTTTATTGAAGCATATCGTATGATAATGCTTATCATATTTATGATCAAATTTTGCTTTTCTGAAAAACAAATATGCATCACACTTGGATCAGTCCAAAAGTAGAGTATATTTAAAGCTTATGTGGTAAATATATTCATTTGGTTTTTTTTCTCCATCTGTATTGGAGTATAATTGCTTTTCAAGGATGTGTTAGTTTTTGCTGTATAACAATGTGAATCAGTTATTCATAGACATATGTTCCCATATATCTTCCCTCTTGCGTCTCCCTCACTCCCCCCTCCCTATCCCTCACCCCCTCCCTATCCCTCCCCTCTATGTGGTCACAAAGCAGGGAGCGGAACTGCCTGTTATTTGTGGCTGCTTCTCACTAGCTATCTCTTTTACTTTTGGTAGTATACGGATGTCCATGCCATTCTCTCACTTTGTCACAGCTTACCCTTCCCACGCCCCACATCCTCAAGTCCATTCTCTAGTAGGACTCTGTCCTTATTCCTCTCTTACCCGTAGGTTTTCATGACATCTTTTTTAAAAAATTCCATATATATGTATTAGCATAAGGTATTTGTCTTTCTCTTTCTGACTGACTTCACTCTGTATGACAGACTCTAGGTCCATCCACCTTATTACAAATAGCTCACTTTTGTTTCTTTTTATGGCTGAGTAATATTCCATTGTATATATGTGCCACATCTTCTTTATCTGTTCATCTGATGATGGACACTTAGATTGTTTCCATCTCCGGGCTCTTGTAAATAGAGCTGCCATAAACATTTTGGTACATGACTCTTTTTGAATTATGGTTTTCTCAGGGTATATGCCCAGTAGTGGGATTGCTGGGTCACATGGTTGCTCTGTGTGTAGTTTTTAAGGAACCTCCATACGCTTCTCCATAGTGGCTGTGCCAATTCACATTCCCACCAGCAGTACAAGAGTGTTCCCTTTTCTCCACACCCTCTCCAGCATTTATTGTTTCTAGAATTTTTGATGATGGCCATTGTGACTGGTGTGTGATGATATCTCATTGTAGTTTTGATTTGCATTTCTCTGATGATTAATGATGTTGCATATTCTTTCATGTGTTTGTCGGCCGTCTGTATATCTTCTTTGGAGAAACGTCTATTTAGGTCTTCTGCCCATTTTGGGATTGGGTTGTATTTTTTTGGTTATTGAGCTGCATGTGCTCCTTGTAAATTTTTGAGATTAATCCTTTGTCAGTTGCTTCATTTGCGAATAATTTCTCCCATTCTGATGGTTTTCTTTAGGTCTTGTTTATGGTTTCCTTTGCTGTGCCAAAGCTTTGAAGTTTCTTTAGGTCCCATTTGTTTATGTTTGTTTATATTTCCAATTGTCTACGAGGTGGGTCAAAAAGGATCTTGCTGTGATTTATGTCAGAGAGTGTCCTGCCTATGTATTCCTCTAAGAGTTTGATAGTTTCCTCCCTTCCATTTAGGTCTTTAATCCATTTTGAGCTTATTTTTGTGTATGGTGTTAGGGAGTGATCTAATGTCATACTTTTACGTGTACCTGTCCAGTTTCTCCGGCACCACTTTTTGAAGAGGCTGTATTTTCTCCACTGTACATTCCTGCCTCGTTTATCAAAGGTAAGATGATGATATGTGCATGGGTTTATCTCTGGGCTTTCTGTCCTGTTCCATTGATCTATATTTCTGTTTATGTGCCAGTACCATACTGTCTTGATTACTGTAGCTTGCAGTATAGTCTGAAGTCAGGGAGCCTGATTCCTCCAGCTCCATTTTTCGTTCTCAAGATTGCTTTGGCTATTCGGGGTCTTTTGTGTTTCCATACATATTGTGAAATTTTTGGTTGTAGTTCTGTGAAAAATGACAGTGGTACTTTGATAGGGATTGCATTGAATCTGTAGATTGCTTTGGGGAGAACAGTCCTTTTCACGATGCTGATTCTTCGAATCCAAGAACATGGTATATCTCTCCATCTGTTTGTATCATCTTTAATTACTTTCATCAGTGTCTTATAATTTTCTGCATACAGGTGTTCTGTCTCCTGAGGTAGGTTTATTCCAAGATATTTTATTCTTTTTGCTTCGGTGGTAAATGGGAGTGATTTCTTGATTTCACTTTCAGATTTTTCACCATTAGTGTATAGGTATGCCAGAGATTTCTGTGCATTAATTTTGTATCCTGCTACTTTACCAGATTCATTGATTAGCTCTAGTAGTTTTCTGGTAGCACCTTTAGGATTCTCTATGTATAGTATCATGTCATCTGCAAACAGTGACAGCTTTACTTCTTCTTTTCCAATTTGGATTCCTTTTATTTCCTTTTCTTCTCGGATTGCTGTGGCTAAAACTTCCAAAACTATGTTGAATAAGAGTGGCGAGAGTGGGCAGCCTTGTCTTCTTCCTGATCTTAGTGGAGATGGTTTCAGTTTTTCACCATTGAGGACGATGTTGGCTGTGGGTTTGTCAAATATGGCCTTTATTATGTGGAGGAAAGTTCCCTCTATGCCTACTTTCTGGAGGGTTTTTATCATAAATGGGTGCTGAATTTTGTCAAAAGCTTTCTCTGCATCTATTGCGATGACCATATGGTTTTTCGCCTTCAATTGGTTAATATGGTGTATCACGTTGATTGATTTGCATATATTGAAGAATCCTTGCATTCCTGGGTTAAACCCTCCTTCATCATGGTGTATGATCCTTTGAATGTGCTGTTGGATTCTGTTTGCTAGTATTTTGTTGAGGATATCTGCATCTATGTTCATCAGTGCTATTGGCCTGTAGTTTTCTTTCTTGGTGACATCCTTGTCTGGTTTTGGTATCAGGGTGATGGTGGCCTCGTAGAATGAGTTTGGGAGTGTTCCTCCCTGTGCTATATTTTGGAAGAGTTTGAGAAGGATAGGTGTTGGCTCTTCTCTAAATATTTGAAAGAATTCGCCTGTGAAGCCATCTGGTCCTTGGCCTTTGTTTGTTGGAAGATTTTAAATCACATGTTCAATTTCAGTGCCTGTGATTGGTCTGTTCATAGTTTCTATTTCGTCCTGATTCAGTCTTCGCAGGTTGTGCATTTCTAAGTATTTGTCCATTTCTTCCAGGTTGTCCATTGTTTTGGCAGAGAGTTGCATGTAGTAATCTCTCACGATCCTTTGTATTTCTGCAGTGTCTGTCGTTACGTCCCCTTTTCACATCAAATTCTATTGATGTGAGTCTTCTCCCTTTTGGGCTTGATGAGTCTGGCTAATGGTTTATCAATTTTGTTTATCTTCTCAAAGAACCAGCTTTTAGTTTTATTGATCTTTGCTATCATTTCTTTCATTTCTTTTTCATTTATTTCTGATCTGATCTTTATGCTTTCTTTCCTTCTGCTAACTTTTGGGGTTTTTCGTTCTTCTTTCTCTAATTCCTTTAGGTTCAAAGTTAGGTTGTTCTTTCAAGATGTTTCCTCTTTCTTTTTTTCAAGTTTTAAAAAATAGTGTTTATTGAAGCATATCGTATGATAATGCTTATCATATTTATGATCAAATTTTGCTTTTCTGAAAAACAAATATGCATCACACTTGGATCAGTCCAAAAGTAGAGTATATTTAAAGCTTATGTGGTAAATATATTCATTTGATTTTTTTTCTCCATCTGTATTGGAGTATAATTGCTTTTCAAGGATGTGTTAGTTTTTGCTGTATAACAATGTGAATCAGTTATTCATAGACATATGTTCCCATATATCTTCCCTCTTGCGTCTCCCTCACTCCCCCCTCCCTATCCCTCACCCCCTCCCTATCCCTCCCCTCTATGTGGTCACAAAGCAGCGAGCGGAACTGCCTGTTATTTGTGGCTGCTTCTCACTAGCTATCTCTTTTACTTTTGGTAGTATACGGATGTCCATGCCATTCTCTCACTTTGTCACAGCTTACCCTTCCCACGCCCCACATCCTCAAGTCCATTCTCTAGTAGGACTCTGTCCTTATTCCTCTCTTACCCGTAGGTTTTCATGACATCTTTTTTTAAAAATTCCATATATATGTATTAGCATAAGGTATTTGTCTTTCTCTTTCTGACTGACTTCACTCTGTATGACAGACTCTAGGTCCATCCACCTTATTACAAATAGCTCACTTTTGTTTCTTTTTATGGCTGAGTAATATTCCATTGTATATATGTGCCACATCTTCTTTATCTGTTCATCTGATGATGGACACTTAGATTGTTTCCATCTCCGGGCTCTTGTAAATAGAGCTGCCATAAACATTTTGGTACATGACTCTTTTTGAATTATGGTTTTCTCAGGGTATATGCCCAGTAGTGGGATTGCTGGGTCACATGGTTGCTCTGTGTGTAGTTTTTAAGGAACCTCCATACGCTTCTCCATAGTGGCTGTGCCAATTCACATTCCCACCAGCAGTACAAGAGTGTTCCCTTTTCTCCACACCCTCTCCAGCATTTATTGTTTCTAGAATTTTTGATGATGGCCATTGTGACTGGTGTGTGATGATATCTCATTGTAGTTTTGATTTGCATTTCTCTGATGATTAATGATGTTGCATATTCTTTCATGTGTTTGTCGGCCGTCTGTATATCTTCTTTGGAGAAACGTCTATTTAGGTCTTCTGCCCATTTTGGGATTGGGTTGTATTTTTTTGGTTATTGAGCTGCATGTGCTCCTTGTAAATTTTTGAGATTAATCCTTTGTCAGTTGCTTCATTTGCGAATAATTTCTCCCATTCTGATGGTTTTCTTTAGGTCTTGTTTATGGTTTCCTTTGCTGTGCCAAAGCTTTGAAGTTTCTTTAGGTCCCATTTGTTTATGTTTGTTTATATTTCCAATTGTCTACGAGGTGGGTCAAAAAGGATCTTGCTGTGATTTATGTCAGAGAGTGTCCTGCCTATGTATTCCTCTAAGAGTTTGATAGTTTCCTCCCTTCCATTTAGGTCTTTAATCCATTTTGAGCTTATTTTTGTGTATGGTGTTAGGGAGTGATCTAATGTCATACTTTTACGTGTACCTGTCCAGTTTCTCCAGCACCACTTTTTGAAGAGGCTGTATTTTCTCCACTGTACATTCCTGCCTCGTTTATCAAAGGTAAGATGATGATATGTGCATGGGTTTATCTCTGGGCTTTCTGTCCTGTTCCATTGATCTATATTTCTGTTTATGTGCCAGTACCATACTGTCTTGATTACTGTAGCTTGCAGTATAGTCTGAAGTCAGGGAGCCTGATTCCTCCAGCTCCATTTTTCGTTCTCAAGATTGCTTTGGCTATTCGGGGTCTTTTGTGTTTCCATACATATTGTGAAATTTTTGGTTGTAGTTCTGTGAAAAATGACAGTGGTACTTTGATAGGGATTGCATTGAATCTGTAGGTTGCTTTGGGGAGAACAGTCCTTTTCACGATGCTGATTCTTCGAATCCAAGAACATGGTATATCTCTCCATCTGTTTGTATCATCTTTAATTACTTTCATCAGTGTCTTATAATTTTCTGCATACAGGTGTTCTGTCTCCTGAGGTAGGTTTATTCCAAGATATTTTATTCTTTTTGCTTCGGTGGTAAATGGGAGTGATTTCTTGATTTCACTTTCAGATTTTTCACCATTAGTGTATAGGTATGCCAGAGATTTCTGTGCATTAATTTTGTATCCTGCTACTTTACCAGATTCATTGATTAGCTCTAGTAGTTTTCTGGTAGCACCTTTAGGATTCTCTATGTATAGTATCATGTCATCTGCAAACAGTGACAGCTTTACTTCTTCTTTTCCAATTTGGATTCCTTTTATTTCCTTTTCTTCTCGGATTGCTGTGGCTAAAACTTCCAAAACTATGTTGAATAAGAGTGGCGAGAGTGGGCAGCCTTGTCTTCTTCCTGATCTTAGTGGAGATGGTTTCAGTTTTTCACCATTGAGGACGATGTTGGCTGTGGGTTTGTCAAATATGGCCTTTATTATGTGGAGGAAAGTTCCCTCTATGCCTACTTTCTGGAGGGTTTTTTATCATAAATGGGTGCTGAATTTTGTCAAAAGCTTTCTCTGCATCTATTGCGATGACCATATGGTTTTTCGCCTTCAATTGGTTAATATGGTGTATCACGTTGATTGATTTGCATATATTGAAGAATCCTTGCATTCCTGGGTTAAACCCTCCTTCATCATGGTGTATGATCCTTTGAATGTGCTGTTGGATTCTGTTTGCTAGTATTTTGTTGAGGATATCTGCATCTATGTTCATCAGTGCTATTGGCCTGTAGTTTTCTTTCTTGGTGACATCCTTGTCTGGTTTTGGTATCAGGGTGATGGTGGCCTCGTAGAATGAGTTTGGGAGTGTTCCTCCCTGTGCTATATTTTGGAAGAGTTTGAGAAGGATAGGTGTTGGCTCTTCTCTAAATATTTGAAAGAATTCGCCTGTGAAGCCATCTGGTCCTTGGCCTTTGTTTGTTGGAAGATTTTAAATCACATGTTCAATTTCAGTGCCTGTGATTGGTCTGTTCATAGTTTCTATTTCGTCCTGATTCAGTCTTCGCAGGTTGTGCATTTCTAAGTATTTGTCCATTTCTTCCAGGTTGTCCATTGTTTTGGCAGAGAGTTGCATGTAGTAATCTCTCACGATCCTTTGTATTTCTGCAGTGTCTGTCGTTACGTCCCCTTTTCACATCAAATTCTATTGATGTGAGTCTTCTCCCTTTTGGGCTTGATGAGTCTGGCTAATGGTTTATCAATTTTGTTTATCTTCTCAAAGAACCAGCTTTTAGTTTTATTGATCTTTGCTATCATTTCTTTCATTTATTTCTGATCTGATCTTTATGCTTTCTTTCCTTCTGCTAACTTTTGGGGTTTTTCGTTCTTCTTTCTCTAATTCCTTTAGGTTCAAAGTTAGGTTGTTCTTTCAAGATGTTTCCTCTTTCTTTTTTTCAAGTTTTAAAAAATAGTGTTTATTGAAGCATATCGTATGATAATGCTTATCATATTTATGATCAAATTTTGCTTTTCTGAAAAACAAATATGCATCACACTTGGATCAGTCCAAAAGTAGAGTATATTTAAAGCTTATGTGGTAAATATATTCATTTGATTTTTTTTCTCCATCTGTATTGGAGTATAATTGCTTTTCAAGGATGTGTTAGTTTTTGCTGTATAACAATGTGAATCAGTTATTCATAGACATATGTTCCCATATATCTTCCCTCTTGCGTCTCCCTCACTCCCCCCTCCCTATCCCTCACCCCCTCCCTATCCCTCCCCTCTATGTGGTCACAAAGCAGCGAGCGGAACTGCCTGTTATTTGTGGCTGCTTCTCACTAGCTATCTCTTTTACTTTTGGTAGTATACGGATGTCCATGCCATTCTCTCACTTTGTCACAGCTTACCCTTCCCACGCCCCACATCCTCAAGTCCATTCTCTAGTAGGACTCTGTCCTTATTCCTCTCTTACCCGTAGGTTTTCATGACATCTTTTTTTAAAAATTCCATATATATGTATTAGCATAAGGTATTTGTCTTTCTCTTTCTGACTGACTTCACTCTGTATGACAGACTCTAGGTCCATCCACCTTATTACAAATAGCTCACTTTTGTTTCTTTTTATGGCTGAGTAATATTCCATTGTATATATGTGCCACATCTTCTTTATCTGTTCATCTGATGATGGACACTTAGATTGTTTCCATCTCCGGGCTCTTGTAAATAGAGCTGCCATAAACATTTTGGTACATGACTCTTTTTGAATTATGGTTTTCTCAGGGTATATGCCCAGTAGTGGGATTGCTGGGTCACATGGTTGCTCTGTGTGTAGTTTTTAAGGAACCTCCATACGCTTCTCCATAGTGGCTGTGCCAATTCACATTCCCACCAGCAGTACAAGAGTGTTCCCTTTTCTCCACACCCTCTCCAGCATTTATTGTTTCTAGAATTTTTGATGATGGCCATTGTGACTGGTGTGTGATGATATCTCATTGTAGTTTTGATTTGCATTTCTCTGATGATTAATGATGTTGCATATTCTTTCATGTGTTTGTCGGCCGTCTGTATATCTTCTTTGGAGAAACGTCTATTTAGGTCTTCTGCCCATTTTGGGATTGGGTTGTATTTTTTTGGTTATTGAGCTGCATGTGCTCCTTGTAAATTTTTGAGATTAATCCTTTGTCAGTTGCTTCATTTGCGAATAATTTCTCCCATTCTGATGGTTTTCTTTAGGTCTTGTTTATGGTTTCCTTTGCTGTGCCAAAGCTTTGAAGTTTCTTTAGGTCCCATTTGTTTATGTTTGTTTATATTTCCAATTGTCTACGAGGTGGGTCAAAAAGGATCTTGCTGTGATTTATGTCAGAGAGTGTCCTGCCTATGTATTCCTCTAAGAGTTTGATAGTTTCCTCCCTTCCATTTAGGTCTTTAATCCATTTTGAGCTTATTTTTGTGTATGGTGTTAGGGAGTGATCTAATGTCATACTTTTACGTGTACCTGTCCAGTTTCTCCAGCACCACTTTTTGAAGAGGCTGTATTTTCTCCACTGTACATTCCTGCCTCGTTTATCAAAGGTAAGATGATGATATGTGCATGGGTTTATCTCTGGGCTTTCTGTCCTGTTCCATTGATCTATATTTCTGTTTATGTGCCAGTACCATACTGTCTTGATTACTGTAGCTTGCAGTATAGTCTGAAGTCAGGGAGCCTGATTCCTCCAGCTCCATTTTTCGTTCTCAAGATTGCTTTGGCTATTCGGGGTCTTTTGTGTTTCCATACATATTGTGAAATTTTTGGTTGTAGTTCTGTGAAAAATGACAGTGGTACTTTGATAGGGATTGCATTGAATCTGTAGATTGCTTTGGGGAGAACAGTCCTTTTCACGATGCTGATTCTTCGAATCCAAGAACATGGTATATCTCTCCATCTGTTTGTATCATCTTTAATTACTTTCATCAGTGTCTTATAATTTTCTGCATACAGGTGTTCTGTCTCCTGAGGTAGGTTTATTCCAAGATATTTTATTCTTTTTGCTTCGGTGGTAAATGGGAGTGATTTCTTGATTTCACTTTCAGATTTTTCACCATTAGTGTATAGGTATGCCAGAGATTTCTGTGCATTAATTTTGTATCCTGCTACTTTACCAGATTCATTGATTAGCTCTAGTAGTTTTCTGGTAGCACCTTTAGGATTCTCTATGTATAGTATCATGTCATCTGCAAACAGTGACAGCTTTACTTCTTCTTTTCCAATTTGGATTCCTTTTATTTCCTTTTCTTCTCGGATTGCTGTGGCTAAAACTTCCAAAACTATGTTGAATAAGAGTGGCGAGAGTGGGCAGCCTTGTCTTCTTCCTGATCTTAGTGGAGATGGTTTCAGTTTTTCACCATTGAGGACGATGTTGGCTGTGGGTTTGTCAAATATGGCCTTTATTATGTGGAGGAAAGTTCCCTCTATGCCTACTTTCTGGAGGGTTTTTATCATAAATGGGTGCTGAATTTTGTCAAAAGCTTTCTCTGCATCTATTGCGATGACCATATGGTTTTTCGCCTTCAATTGGTTAATATGGTGTATCACGTTGATTGATTTGCATATATTGAAGAATCCTTGCATTCCTGGGTTAAACCCTCCTTCATCATGGTGTATGATCCTTTGAATGTGCTGTTGGATTCTGTTTGCTAGTATTTTGTTGAGGATATCTGCATCTATGTTCATCAGTGCTATTGGCCTGTAGTTTTCTTTCTTGGTGACATCCTTGTCTGGTTTTGGTATCAGGGTGATGGTGGCCTCGTAGAATGAGTTTGGGAGTGTTCCTCCCTGTGCTATATTTTGGAAGAGTTTGAGAAGGATAGGTGTTGGCTCTTCTCTAAATATTTGAAAGAATTCGCCTGTGAAGCCATCTGGTCCTTGGCCTTTGTTTGTTGGAAGATTTTAAATCACATGTTCAATTTCAGTGCCTGTGATTGGTCTGTTCATAGTTTCTATTTCGTCCTGATTCAGTCTTCGCAGGTTGTGCATTTCTAAGTATTTGTCCATTTCTTCCAGGTTGTCCATTGTTTTGGCAGAGAGTTGCATGTAGTAATCTCTCACGATCCTTTGTATTTCTGCAGTGTCTGTCGTTACGTCCCCTTTTCACATCAAATTCTATTGATGTGAGTCTTCTCCCTTTTGGGCTTGATGAGTCTGGCTAATGGTTTATCAATTTTGTTTATCTTCTCAAAGAACCAGCTTTTAGTTTTATTGATCTTTGCTATCATTTCTTTCATTTCTTTTTCATTTATTTCTGATCTGATCTTTATGCTTTCTTTCCTTCTGCTAACTTTTGGGGTTTTTCGTTCTTCTTTCTCTAATTCCTTTAGGTTCAAAGTTAGGTTGTTCTTTCAAGATGTTTCCTCTTTCTTTTTTTCAAGTTTTAAAAAATAGTGTTTATTGAAGCATATCGTATGATAATGCTTATCATATTTATGATCAAATTTTGCTTTTCTGAAAAACAAATATGCATCACACTTGGATCAGTCCAAAAGTAGAGTATATTTAAAGCTTATGTGGTAAATATATTCATTTGATTTTTTTTCTCCATCTGTATTGGAGTATAATTGCTTTTCAAGGATGTGTTAGTTTTTGCTGTATAACAATGTGAATCAGTTATTCATAGACATATGTTCCCATATATCTTCCCTCTTGCATCTCCCTCACTCCCCCCTCCCTATCCCTCACCCCCTCCCTATCCCTCCCCTCTATGTGGTCACAAAGCAGCGAGCGGAACTGCCTGTTATTTGTGGCTGCTTCTCACTAGCTATCTCTTTTACTTTTGGTAGTATACGGATGTCCATGCCATTCTCTCACTTTGTCACAGCTTACCCTTCCCACGCCCCACATCCTCAAGTCCATTCTCTAGTAGGACTCTGTCCTTATTCCTCTCTTACCCGTAGGTTTTCATGACATCTTTTTTTAAAAATTCCATATATATGTATTAGCATAAGGTATTTGTCTTTCTCTTTCTGACTGACTTCACTCTGTATGACAGACTCTAGGTCCATCCACCTTATTACAAATAGCTCACTTTTGTTTCTTTTTATGGCTGAGTAATATTCCATTGTATATATGTGCCACATCTTCTTTATCTGTTCATCTGATGATGGACACTTAGATTGTTTCCATCTCCGGGCTCTTGTAAATAGAGCTGCCATAAACATTTTGGTACATGACTCTTTTTGAATTATGGTTTTCTCAGGGTATATGCCCAGTAGTGGGATTGCTGGGTCACATGGTTGCTCTGTGTGTAGTTTTTAAGGAACCTCCATACGCTTCTCCATAGTGGCTGTGCCAATTCACATTCCCACCAGCAGTACAAGAGTGTTCCCTTTTCTCCACACCCTCTCCAGCATTTATTGTTTCTAGAATTTTTGATGATGGCCATTGTGACTGGTGTGTGATGATATCTCATTGTAGTTTTGATTTGCATTTCTCTGATGATTAATGATGTTGCATATTCTTTCATGTGTTTGTCGGCCGTCTGTATATCTTCTTTGGAGAAACGTCTATTTAGGTCTTCTGCCCATTTTGGGATTGGGTTGTATTTTTTTGGTTATTGAGCTGCATGTGCTCCTTTTAATTTTTTGAGATTAATCCTTTGTCAGTTGCTTCATTTGCGAATAATTTCTCCCATTCTGATGGTTTTCTTTAGGTCTTGTTTATGGTTTCCTTTGCTGTGCCAAAGCTTTGAAGTTTCTTTAGGTCCCATTTGTTTATGTTTGTTTATATTTCCAATTGTCTACGAGGTGGGTCAAAAAGGATCTTGCTGTGATTTATGTCAGAGAGTGTCCTGCCTATGTATTCCTCTAAGAGTTTGATAGTTTCCTCCCTTACATTTAGGCCTTTAATCCATTTTGAGCTTATTTTTGTGTATGGTGTTAGGGAGTGATCTAATGTCATACTTTTACGTGTACCTGTCCAGTTTCTCCAGCACCACTTTTTGAAGAGGCTGTATTTTCTCCACTGTACATTCCTGCCTCGTTTATCAAAGGTAAGGTGATGATATGTGCATGGGTTTATCTCTGGGCTTTCTGTCCTGTTCCATTGATCTATATTTCTGTTTATGTGCCAGTACCATACTGTCTTGATTACTGTAGCTTGCAGTATAGTCTGAAGTCAGGGAGCCTGATTCCTCCAGCTCCATTTTTCGTTCTCAAGATTGCTTTGGCTATTCGGGGTCTTTTGTGTTTCCATACATATTGTGAAATTTTTGGTTGTAGTTCTGTGAAAAATGACAGTGGTACTTTGATAGGGATTGCATTGAATCTGTAGATTGCTTTGGGGAGAACAGTCCTTTTCACGATGCTGATTCTTCGAATCCAAGAACATGGTATATCTCTCCATCTGTTTGTATCATCTTTAATTACTTTCATCAGTGTCTTATAATTTTCTGCATACAGGTGTTCTGTCTCCTGAGGTAGGTTTATTCCAAGATATTTTATTTTTTTTGCTTCGGTGGTAAATGGGAGTGATTTCTTGATTTCACTTTCAGATTTTTCACCATTAGTGTATAGGTATGCCAGAGATTTCTGTGCATTAATTTTGTATCCTGCTACTTTACCAGATTCACTGATTAGCTCTAGTAGTTTTCTGGTAGCACCTTTAGGATTCTCTATGTATAGTATCATGTCATCTGCAAACAGTGACAGCTTTACTTCTTCTTTTCCAATTTGGATTCCTTTCATTTCCTTCTTCTCTGATTGCCATGGGTAAAGCTTCTAAAACTATGTTGAATAAGAGTGGTGAGAGTGGGCAGCCTTGTCTGATCTTAATGGAAATGCTTTCAGTTTTTCACCATTGAGGATGATGTTGACTGTGGGGTTGTCATATATGGCCTTTACTCTGTTCAGGAAAGTTCCCTCTATGCCTATTTTCTGCAGGGTTTTTTTTTTATCATATTTGGATTTTGAATTTTTTGGAAAGTTTTCTCTGAATCTATTGGGAAAATCTTATGGTATTTCTCCTTCAATTTGTTAATATGATGTATCATTTTGATTGATTTGCATATATTTTAGAATCCTTGCATTTCTGGAATAAACCCCACTTGCTCATGGTTTATGATCCTTTTAACGTGCTATTTGATTCTGTTTGCTAGTATTTTTTGAGGATATTTGCATTTATATTCATCAGTGATATTGGCCTGTAGTTTTCTTTCTTGGTGACATCCTTGTCTGGTTTTGTTATAATGGTGATAGTGACCTAGTATAATGAGTTTCAGAGTACTCCTCCCTCTGCTATATTTTTGAAGAGTTTGAAAAATATAGGTGTTAGCTCTTCTGTAAATGTTTAAAGAATTTTCCTCTGAAGTCATCTGGTCCTGTGCTTTTGTTTGTTGGAAAATTTAATCACAAATTCAATTCCAGTGTTTGTGATTAGTCTGTTCATATTTTCTATTTCTTCCTGGTTCAGTCTTGGAACGTTTTGCATTTGTAAGAATTTGTCCATTTCTTCCAGGATGTCCAGTATACTGGCAAAACGTTGCTTGTAGTAATCCCTCATGAGCTTTTTTATTTCTACAGTGGTAGTTCGTACTTCTCCTTTTTCATTTCTAATTCTATTGATTTGAGCCTTCTCCTTTTTTTTCTTGATGAGTGTGGCTAATGGTTTATCAATTTTGTTTATATCCTCAATGAACCTGATTTTAGTTTTATTGATGTTTGTTATTGTTTCATTCATTTCTTTTTCATTTATTTCTAATCTGTTTTTTTATGTTTTGTTTCCTTCTGCTAACTTTGGCGTATTTTTATTGTGCGTTGTCTAATTTTTTTAGGTTCAACTTTCGGTTGTTTATTCAAGATATTTCCTGTTTCTTAATGTAGGATTGTATTCCTGTAAACTTCCCACTTAGAACTAGTTTTGCTGCATCCCATAGGTTCTGTTTCGTCGCGTCTCCATTTTCATTTGTTTCTAGGTTTTTTTTTAAGTTCCTCTTTGATTTCTTCAGTGATCACTTCCTTATTAAGTAGTGTATTGTTTAGCCTCAATGTAGTTGTATTTTTTACAGATTTTTTCTTGTAATTGATATGTAGCCTCATAGCATTGTTGTCGGAAATGTTACTTGATATGATTTCAATTTTCTTAAATTTACTGAGGCTTGATTTGTGACCCAACATATGATCTATCCTGGAGAATGTTCCATGAGGACTTCAGAAAAATATATACTCTGTTGTTTTTTGATGGAATGTCCTATAAATATCAATTAAGTCCATCTTGTTTAATGTATGAATTAAGGCTTGTGTTTCCTTTTTTATTTTCATTTTGGATGATCTGTCCATTGGTGAAATTGGGGTGTTAAAGTCCCCTACTATGAATGTGTCACTGTCAATTTCCCCTTTTATGGCTGTTAGTATTTGCCTTATGTATTGAGGTGCTCCTGTGTTGGGTGCATAAATATTTACCATTGTTACATCTTCTTGGATTTACCCCTTAATCATTATGTAGTGTCCTTCTTTGTCTCTTCTAATAGTTTTATTTTAAAGTCTATTTTGTCTTATGTGAGAATTGCTACTCCAGCTTTCCTTTGGTTTCATTTGCATGGAATATCTTTATCCATTCCCTCACTTTCACTCTGTATGTGTCTCTAGGTCTGAAGTGGGTCTCTTGTAGACATCATATATATGGGTCTTATTTTTGTATCCATTTAGCCAGTCTGTGTCTTTTGGTAAGAGCATTTAATCCATTTACATTTAAGGTAATTATCAATATGTATGTTCCTATTCCCATTTTCTTAATTGTTTTGGGTGTGTTATTGTAGGTCTTTTCCTTCTCTTGTGTTTCTTGCCTAGAGAAGATCCTTTAGCATTTGTTGTAAAGCTGGTTTTGTGGTGCTGAACTTTCTTAGCTTTTGCTTGTCTATAATGGTTTTAATTTCTCCATCAATCTGAATGAGATCCTTGCTGGGTAGGGTAATATTGGTTGTAGGTTTTTCTCCTTCATCACTTTAAATATGTCCTGCCAGTCCCTTCTGGCTTTCAGAGTTTCTGCTGAAAGATCAGCTGTTAACCTTATGGGGATTCCGTTTTGTGTTATTTGTTGTTTTTCCCTTGCTGCTTTTGATATGTTTTCTTTGTATTTAATTTTTGACAGTTTGATTAATATGTGTCTTGGTGTGTTTCTTCTTGGAGTTGTCCTGGGTCTCTCTGAGCTTCCTGGACTTTATTAACTACTTCCTTTCCCATATTATGGGAGTTTTCAACTATAACCTCTTCAAATATTTTTCAGTCCCTTTCTTTTTCTCTTCGTCTTCTACATCCCCTATAATTCGAATGTTGGTGCATTTAATTTTGTCCCTGAGGTCTCTGAGACTGTCCTCAGTTCTTTTCTTTCTTTTTTCTTTATTCTGCTCTGCAGTAGTTATTTCCACTACTTTATCTTTCAGGTCACTTATCCGTTCTTCTGCCTCAGTTTTTCTGCTACTGATCACTTCTATAGTATTTTTAATTTCATTTCTTTTGTTGTTCATTGTTGCTTGTTTCATCTTTAGTTCTTCTATGTCCTTGTTAAATGTTTCTTGCATTTTGTCTATTCTATTTCCAAGATTTTGAATCACCTTTACTATCATTATTCTGAATTCTTTTTCAGGTAGACTGCCTATTTCCACTTCATTTGTTCGGTCTGGTGCATTTTCATCTTGCTCCTTCATCTGCTGTGTGTTTTTCTGTCTTATCATTTTGCTTATCTTACTGTGTTTAGGGTCTCCTTTTTGAAGGCTGCTTGTTCATAGTTCTTGTTGTTTTTAGTGTCTTTTCTCCTTGGCTAAAGTTAGTTCAGTGGGTTGTGTAGGCTTCCTGGTGGAGGGTACTAGTGCTTGTGTTCTGGTGAATGAGCCTGAATCTTCTATTTCTGGTGGGCAGGCCCACGTCTGGTGGTGTGTTTTGGGGTGTCTGTGGACTTATTATGATTTTAGGCAGCCTCTCTGCTAATGGGTGGAATTGTGTTCCTGTGTTGTTAGTTGTTGGCATAGTGTGTCCCGCACTGTAGCTTGCTGGTCGTTGAGTGAAGCTGGGTGTTGGTGTTGAGATGGAGGTCTCTGGGAGATTTTCACAGTTGGATATTACTTGATGCTGGGAGGTCTCTTGTGGACCAGTGTCCTGAAGTTGGCTCTCCCATCTCAGAGGCACAGCACTGACTGCTGGCTGCAGCACCAAGAGCCTTTCATCCAAATGGCTCAGAATAAAAGGGAGAAAAAGTAGAAAGAAAGAAAGTGGATAAAAGATAATAAAATAAAGTAAGGTAAAATAACATAATTATTAAAATAAAAAATAATTATGAAGAAAAAAACTTTTTTAACTTAAAAAAAACCAACCAACCAACCAACCAACAAACAAAAAAACCCAGATGGATAGATCCCTAGGACAAATGGTGGAAGCAAAGTTATACAGAAAAAATCTCACACAGAAGCATATACATACACACTCACAATAGAGGAAAAGGGGAAAAATAATAAATCTTGCTCTCAAAGTCCCCCTCCTCAATTTGGGATGATGCATTGTCTATTCAGGTATTCCACACATGCAGGGTACATCAAGTTGATTGTGGGGATTTAATCCACTGCTCCTGAGGCTGCTGGGAGAGATTTCCCTTTCTCTTCTTTTTTTGCACAGCTCTCAGGGTTCAGCTTGGGACTGAGCCCCGCCTCTGTGTGTAGGTCACCGAAGGGCTTCTGTTCTTTGCTCAGACAGGCCGGGGTTAAAGGACCAGCTGCTTCGGGGACTCTGGCTCACTCAGGCTTGGGGGAGGGAGGGGTACAGAGTGCAGGACGAGCCTGTGGCAGGAGAGGCTGACGTGACATTGCACTAGCCTGAGGCACGCCGTGTGTTCTCCCGGAGAAGTTGTCCCTGGATCCTGGGACTCTGTCAGTGACGGGCTGCACAGGCTCCCCAGAAGGGAGGTTTGGGGAGTGACCTGTGCTCGCACACAGGCTTCTTGGTGGTGGCAGCAGCAGCCTTAGCCTCTCATGCCCATCTCTGGGATCTGTGCTATTAGCCATGGCTCTTGCCCATCTCTGGAGCTCCTTTAAGCAGTGCTCTTAATCCCCTCTCCTCATGCACCAGGAAACAAAGAGGGAAGAAAAAAATCTCTTGCCTCTTCAGCAGGTCCAGACATTTCCCCAGACTTCCTCCCAGCTAGCCGTGGTGCACTAACCCCTTCAGGCTGTGTTCATGCTGCCAGTCCTCTCCCTGTGCTCCAACCGAATTCTGAGCCTCAGCTCCCAGCACCCGCCCACCCCAGTGAGTGAGCAGACAAGCCTCTTGGGCTGGTGAGTGCTGGTTGGCACCGATCCTCTCTGCGGAAATATCTCCACTTTGCCCTCTGCACCGCTGTTGCTGCGCTCCCTTCCATGGCTCAGAAGCTCCCCCCCCGACTCTGCCACCCACAGTCTCTGCCCACAGTGGGGCTTCCTAGTGTGTGGAAACCTTTCCTCCACGGCTCCGTCCCACTGGTGCAGGTCCCGTCCATATTCTTTAGTCTGTTTATTCTTTTTTCTTCTGCCCTTCCCATGTACGTGGGGAGTTTCTTGCCTTTTGGGGGGTCTGAGGTCTTCTGTCAGCATTCAGTAGGTGTTCTGTAGGAGTTGTTCCACGTGTAGATGTATTTCTAGTGTACCTGTGGGGAAGAAGGTGACCTCTGCGTCTTAGTCATCTGCCATCTTCCCCCTCTCCCTCTTCTTTCTTTTCTTCATGGTGAGCCTGGCCAGAGGTTTGTCAATTTTACCCTTTCAACGAACAAGCTCTTGATTTTATTGACTTTTCTTCTATTGTTTTTTAACCTCTATTTTATTTATTTTCTCTCTGATCTTTATTATCTCTTTCTTTCTACTGACTTTAGGTTTTGTTTGTTCTTCATTTTCTAATTCTTTTAGGTGGTAGGTCAAGTTGTTTATTTGAGATTTTTCTTGTTTCTTAAAGAAAGTTCTTAAAGAAAGTTCCTGTATCACTATGAACTTCCCTCTAAGAACTGCTTTTGCTGCATCCCATAGATTTTGTATGGTTGTGCTTTCATTGTCATTTGCCTCAAGGTATTTTTAAATTTCTTTTTTGATTTCATTTTTGACCCATTGGTTTTTTAGTAGCATGTTTTTTAGTCTCCAGGTAATTGTTTTCATCTCATTTATTTTTCTGTGGTTGTTTTCTATTTTCATGCCATTGTGGTCAGAAAAGATGTTTGAAATAATTTCTATACTCTTAAATTTGTTGAGGCTTGTTTTATGCCCTAGTATGTGGTCAATCCTAGAGAATGTTCCATGTGCAGTTGAAAATAATATGTATTCTGCTGTTTGGGATGTAATGTCCTGAAGATGTCAATTAAGTCTAACTCTTCTGTTGCATCATTTAGGATCTGTGTTGTGTTATTGCTTTTCTGTCTCAAAGATCTGTCCATTGATGTGAGTGGGGTGTTAAAGTCTCCTACTATGATTGTATTCCTGTAGATTTCTCCCTTTATGTCTGTTGGTATTTGTTTTATGTAATTGGGTGCTCCTATGTTGGGTGCCTATTTGTTGATGAGTGTAACATCCTCTCCTTGTACTGATCTTTTTATCATTATATAGTGTCCTTCTTTATCTTTCTTTATAACTTTGTTTTAAAGTCTATTTTGTCTGATATGAGTATTGTGGGCTTTGCTTTCTTGTCATTTTCGTTTGCATGAAATATCTTTTTCCATCCCCTCATTTTTAATCTATGTGTGTCCTTTGCCCTAAAGTGGGTCTCTTGTAGGCAACATATTGTAGACTCTTGTTTTTATCCAATCTTGCACTCTGTGTCTTTTGATAGAGCATTTAGTCCATTGAAATTTAAGATAATTATAGATAGATGTGTATTTTTTGCCATTTTAAACCTTGTTTTCCTGTTGATTTTATATTTCTTCTTTGTCCCTTTCTTTTTCTTTTTCCTTTTGTGGTTTGATGAGTTTTTTTTGTATTATGCTTATGTTCTTTTCTTTTTGGTTTTTGTGAATCTATTTTATGTTTTTGATTTGTGGTTGCCTTGTTTTTCAAGTATGTTAACCCCTTCCTATGTCTACTTGCTTTAGACTGGTAGTCATATAGGCTCAAACACATTCTAGAAAAAAATCCTACACTTTCTTACCCTCCTACCCCACATTTTATGATTTTGATGTCCTCTTTTGCATCTTCATGTTCATCATTTTGCTGTTCATTGTGGTTATCATCACTTTCACAGAAGTTTTTTATTTTTATTTTTTTTTAAATCTATGTACTGGCTTATTTAAGTGATTTACTTTCCATTTATGATGTTCTCTTTCCTATTGATTCTTTTCTTTTTTTCTTTTTTTTGGAATTTACAAAGGGATAGGTTTACATAGAAACAATGTTAAAGGTATTTACCAAAATTGAAAAAAGGTATACATCACCAGATAGAAAATAACGAAGTGTCAAAATAGATAGATTCAAGTAATTTCAAAGACTTCCAGTAAAGTGTGAAATTGCTAATATCCCCAGTACCCATTCTTCACTTTGTTCTTTTGGTTATAGGACACTCTGGGTTTTATCTGGGTTCATTTTCTTAAGTTAATTAAAATAACATGCGTGACAAAAATCAATTTCTATTCTCCGTGGGCTTTTTTCTCACTGTTTCCTGATTTTTCTTCTTGTTGGAAGAAATCTTTCAATTGTTCTTTTCGTGAGAATCTGTGTGTACTAAATTATTTTAACATTTAAATATAAGGAAGTGTTTATTTTCCCCTACTAATAAGTGACAGTTTATCTGGATATAATATTATAGAATTACAGTAATTTTCCTTCAGCACATTGAAGATTTTATTCCCTTGTATTTAATATGAGACTCCATTGTCCTAATTTGTGGCCAGGGCCCAATGCCTTCAGGGTAATGGGAACTAACATCTCTTGCACTTGATGAAGTCTGTTGCCAGTCCAACCATTGTTCTTTCTTTTCTTCTTCTTTTTTTTCTTTTTAAAATAGATAAATAAACTGACACCAAGCATTGTAAATGGATGACCACAACAAAAGCAACAATGATTGCAATTACCAAACACGAAACACACTCATACTAGGTCATAATACTGGCATTCAGTCCAGTAATCCTCCACTGTAACAGCTCCTTTACTTTGCAGTGAAAATTGATTTATATATTTTTTGCCTCTGAGTCCTTGTGGGATTTTCTTTTATTCAAACAGAAAGTCACAAAAATTATAATCATCCTCATCACTTCACTCAGTCCCATGTATTTTTTTCATCTTGATCTTTTGTTAACACTTTTATGAATTCATCAGTTTTCCATTAGAGTTCTGAAAGTGCTTCTTCATTCAGTTCAGCAGTATAGTCAGTTACCAGAAACCTGTGCTTGTCAGTCTTTTCCATGAATTCCTTGAAGATGAAACACTTTTATAGGAACATTTTTGCAAAAGCATCAGAATACACACAGAACTCTCTGTAAATGACAAAATTAAAAATGACCATGACTAAAGATTTGATGAAAGTTCATAATAATGCAATTGACAAGGAAATTTATTTATTTATGATATATACATTTTAAAGTAATAACTAGAATTATGACTTATAACATTATACCAGAACATATAACATTTTAAGAAATTTCATGTAATGTCTGAACCATTTATATTAACATATTTCCATACAAATAACTCAAAGAAAGTTTAGTATTAATTGTTCTTTTTGTTTGTATGTTTGGTTTTCTATACTGCAGGTTCTTATTAGTTATCAATTTTATACACATCAGTGCATACATGTCAATCCCAATCGCCCAATTCAGCACACCACCATCCCCACCCCACAGTGGTTTTCCCCCCTTGGGGTCCATACGTTTGTTCTCTATATCTGTGTCTCAACTTCTGCCCTGCAAACAGGTTCATCTGTACCATTTTTCTAGGTTCCACATACATGCGTTAAAATACGATATTTGTTTTTCTCTTTCTGGCTGACTTCACTCTGTATGACAGTCTCTAGATCCATCCATGTCTCAAAAAATGACTCAACTTCATTCCTTTTTGGGGCTGAGTAATATTCCATTGTATATATGTACCACATCTTCTTTATCCATTCATCTGTCAATGGGCATTTAGGTTGCTTCCATGACCTGGCTATTGTAAACACTGCTGCAATGAAGCCTGGGACGCATGTGTCTTTTTGAATTATGGTTTTCTCTGGGTATGTGCCCAGTAGTGGGATTGCTGGATCATATGGAGTTCTATTTTTAATTTTTTAAGGAACCTCCATATTGTTCTCCATAGTGGCTGTATCAATTTACATTCTCACCAAAAGTGCAAGAGAGTTCCCTTTTCTCTCACCATCTCCAGCATTTGTTGGTTGTAGATTTCCTGATGATGCCCATTCTAACTGGTGTGAGGTGATACCTCATTGTAGTTCTGATTTGCGTTTCTCTAATAATTAGTGATGTTGAGCAGCATTTCGTGTGCTTATTGGCCATCTGTATGTCTTCTTTGGAGAAATGTCTATTTAGGTCTTCTGCCCATTTTTGGATTGGGTTGTTTGTTTCTTTAACATTGAGCTGCATGAGCTGTTTATATATTTTGGAGATTAATCCTTTGTCTGTTGATTCATTTGCAAATGTTTTCTCCCATTCTGACGGCTGTCTTTTCATCTTATGTATGGTCTCCTTTGCTGTGCAAAAGCTTTGAAGTTTCATTAGGTTCCATTTGTATATATTTTTTTATTTCCATTACTCTAGGAGGTGTATCAAAAAGGATCTTGCTGTGATTTATGTCAGAGTTCTTCCTATGTTATCCTCTAAGAGTTTTATAGTGTCCAGTCTTACATTTAGGTCTTGAATCCATTTTGTGTTTATTTTTGTGTATGGTGTTAGAGAGTGCTCCAATTTCATTCTTTTACATGTAGCTGTCCAGTTTTCCCATCACCACTTATTGAAGAGACTGTGTTTTCTCCATTGTATGTCTTTGCCTCCTTTGTTATAGATTAGTTTACCATAGGTGAGTGGGTTTATCTCTGGGCTTTCTCTCTTGTTCCATTGATCTATGTTTCTGTTTTTGTGCCAGTACCATATTGTCTTGATTACTGTAGCTTTGTAATATAGTCTGAAGTAAGGGAGTCTGATTCCTCCAGCTCCTTTTTTCCCCCTCAAGACTGCTTTGGCTATTTGGGGTCTTTTGTGTCTCCATGCAACTTTTGAGATGATTTGTTCCAGTTCAGTAAAAAATGCCATTGGTAATTTGATAGGGATTGCATCAAATCTGTAGATTGCTTTGGACATTATAGTCATTTTCACAGTATTGATTCTTCCATTCCAAGAACATGGTATATCTCTCCATCTGTTGGTATCATCTTTCATTTCTTTCATCAGTGTTTTATAGTTTTCTGCATACAGGTCTTTTTTTCCCTAGGTAGGTTTATTCCTAGGTATTTTATTCTTTTTGTTGCAGTGGTAAATGGGAGTGTTTCCATAATTTCTCTTTCAGATTTTTCATCATTAGTGTACAGGAATGCAAGAGATTTCTCTGCATTAATTTTGTATCCTGCAATTTTACCAAATTCATTGATAAGCTTTAAGTTTTCTGGTGGCATTTTTAGGATTCTCTATGTATAGTATCACGTCATCTGCAAACAGTGACAGTCTTACTTCTTCTTTTCCAATTTGTATTCCTTTTATTTCTTTTTCTTCTCTGATTGCCATGGCTAGGACTTCCAAAACTATGTTGAATAATAGTGGTGAGATTGGACATCCTTGTCTTGTTCCTGATCTTAGAGGAAATGCTTTCAGTTTTTCACCATTGAGAATGATGTTTGCTGTGGGTTTGTCATATATGGCCTTTATTATGTTGAGGTAGATTCCCTCTATGCCCACTTTCTGGGAGTTTTTATCATAAATGATGTTGAATTTTGAAAAAGCTTTTTCTGCATCTATTGAGATGATTGTATGGATTTTATTCTTCAGTTTGTTAATATGGTGTGTTATGTTGATTGATTTGCATATATTGAAGAATCCTTGCATCTCTGGGATAAATCCCACTTGATCATGGTGTATGATCTTTTTAATATGTTGTTGAAATTGGTTTGCTAGTACTTTGTTGAGGATGTTTGCATCTATATTCATCAGTGATATTGGTCTCTAATTTTCTTTTTTTGTAGTATTTTTGTCTGGTTTTGCTATCAGGGTGATGGTGGCCTCATACAATGAGTTTGGGAGTGTTCCTCCCTCTGCAATTTTTTTAGAAGAGTTTGAGAAGGATAGGTGTTAGCTCTTCTCTAAATGTTTGATAGAATTTACCTGTGAAGCCATCTGGTCCTGGACTTTTGTTTTTTGGAAGATTTTTAATCACAGTTTCAATTTCATTACTTGTGATTGGTCTGTTCATATTTTCTATTTCTTCCTGGTTCAGTCTTGGAAGGTTATACCTTTCTTAGAATTTGTTCATTTCTTCCAGGTTGTCCATTTTATTGTCATAGATTTGCTTGTAGTAGTCTCTTAGGATGCTTTGCATTTCTTCAGTGTCTGTTGTAACTTCTCCTTTTTCATTTCTAATTTTATTGATGTGAGTCCTCTCCCTCTTTTTCTTGATGAGTCTGGCTAATGACATCAATTTTTTTTGTCTTCTCAAAGAACCACCTTTTACTTTTATGGATCTTTGCTATTGTTTTCTTTGTTTCTATTTCATTTATTTCTGCTCTGATCTTTATGATTTCTTTCCTTCTGCTAACTTTGGGTTTGTTTGTTTTTCTTTCTCTAGTTCCTTTAGGTGTAAGGTTAGATTGTTTATTTGAGATTTTTCTTGTTTCTTGAGGTAGGCTTGTATAGCTATATACTTCCCTCTTAGAACTGCTTTTGCTGCATCCCATAGGTTTTGTATCATCTTGTATTAATTGTCATTTGTCTCTAGGTATTTTTTGATTTCCTCTTTGATTTCTTCAGTGATCTCTTGGTTATTTAGTAACATGGTTTAGCCTCCATTGTTTGTGTTTTTTACGTTTTTTTTCCCTGTAATTCATTTCTAATCTCATAGCATTGTGGTCAGAAAAGATGCTTGATATGATTTCAGTTTTCTTAAATTTACTGAGGCTTGATTTGTGACCCATGATGTGATCTATCCTGGAGAATGTTCCATGTGCACTTGAGAAGAAAGTGTAATCTGCTGTTTTTTGGTGGAATGTCCTATAAATATCAATTAAATCTATATGGTCTATTGTGTCATTTAAAGCTTCTATTTCCTTATTTATTTTCATTTTGGATGATCTGTCCATTGGTGTAAGTGAGGTGTTAACGTCCTCCACTATTATTGTGTTACTGTTGATTTCATTCTTTATAGCTGTTAGCAGTTGCCTTATGTATTGAGGTGCTCCTGTGTTGGGTGTATATATATTTATGATTGTTATATCTTCTACTTGGATTGATTCCTTAATCATTATGTCGTGTCCTTCCTTGTTTCTTGTAACATTCTTTATTTTAAAGTCTATTTTATCTGATATGAGTATAACTACTCCAGCTTTCCTTTGATTTCCATTTGCATGGAGTAATCTTTTTCCATCCCTTCACTTTGAGTCTGTATGTGTCCCTAGGTCTGAAGTAGGTCTCTTGTAGACAGTATATATATTGGTCTTGTTTTTGTATCCATTCAGGGAGCCTGTGTCTTTTGGTTGGAGCATTTAATCCATTCACCTTTAAGGTAATTATTGATATGTATGTTCTTATTCCCATTTTCTTAATTGTTTTGGGTTTGTTTTTGTCGATCCTTTTCTTCTTTGTGTTTCCCACTTAGAGAAGTTCCTTTAGCATTTGTTGTAGAGCTGGTTTGGTGGTGCTGAATTCTCTTAGCTTTTGTTTGTCTGTAAAGCTTTTGATTCCTCCATTGAATCTGAATGAGATCCATGCTGGGTAGAGTAATCTTGGTTGTAGGTTCTTCTCTTTCATCACTTTAAGTATATCATGCCACTCCCTTCTGGCTTGTAGAGTTTCTGCTGAGAAATCAGCTGTTAACCTTATGGGAGTTCCCTTGTATGTTATTTTTCATTTTTCCCTCGCTGCTTTCAATAATTTTTCTTTGTCTTTAAATTTTGTCAGTTTGATTACTATGTGTCTTGGCATGTTTCTCCTTGGGTTTATCCTGTATGGGACTCGTGGCACTTCCTGGACTTGGGTGGCTATGTCCTTTCCCATGTTAGGGAATTTTTTGACTATAATGCCTTCAAATATTTTCTCTGGTCCTTTCTCTCTCTTCTCCATCTGAGATCCCTATAATGTGAACGTTGTTGCATTTAATGCTGTCCCAGAGGTCTCTTAGGCTGTCTTCATTCCTTTTCATTATTTTTTCTTTATTCTCTTCCACAGCAGTGAATTCCACCGTTCTGTCTTCCAGGTCACTTATCCATTCTTGTGCCTCAGTCATTCTGCTACTGATTCCTTCTAGTGTAGTTTTCACTTCAGTTATTGTATTGTTCATCTCTGTTTGTTTGTTCTTTAATTCTTCTAGGTCTCTGTTCAACATTTGTTGCATCTTCTCGATCTTTGCCTCCATTGTTTTTCTGAGGTCCTGGATCATCTTCACTATTATTATTCTGAATTCTTTTTCTGGAAGGTTGCCTACCTCCACTTCATTGAGTTGTTTTTCTGGGGTTTTATCTTGTTCCTTCATCTGGTACATAGCCCTCTGCCTTTTCATCTTGTGTATCTTTCTGTGAATGTGGTTGTTGTTCCACAGGCTGCAGGATTATAGTTCTTCTTGCTTCTGTTTTCTGCCTTCTTGTGGATGAGGCTATCTAAGAGGCTTGATGGGAGGGGACTGGTGGTGGGTAGAGCTGACTGGTTCTCTGGTGGGCGGAGCTCAGTAAAACTTTAATCCACTTGACTGTTGATGGTTGAGGTTGTGTTCCCTCCCTGTTGGTTGTTTGACCTGAGGCAACCCAACACTAGAACCTACCTGGGCTTTTTGGTGGGGCTAATGAGAGACTCTGGGAGGGCTCACGCCAAGGAGTACTTCCCAGAACTTCTTCTGCTAGTGTCCTCATCCCCATGGTGAGCCACAGCCACCCCCCACCTCTATGGGAGACACTATAACACTAGCAGGTAGGTTTGGTTCAGTCTCTCCTGGGGTCACTGCTCCTTCCTCTGGGTCCTGATGTGCAAGCTATTTTGTGTGTGCCCTTCCAGAGTGGAGTCTCTCTTTCCCCCAGTCCTGTCGAAGTCCTGCAATCAATTCCCACTAGGCTTCAAAGTCTGATTCTCTAGGAATTCCTCCTCCTGTTGCCAGACCCCCATGTTGGGAAGCCTGACTTGGGGCTCAGAACCTTCACTCCAGTGGGTGGACTTCTGTGGTATAAGTGTTCTCCAGTCTGTGAGTCACCCACCCAGCAGTTATGGGATTTGATTTTACTGTGATTGCACCCTTCCTAGCGTCTCATTGTGGCTTCTCCTTTGTCTTTGGATGTGGCGTAACTTTCTTGGTAAGTTCCAGTGTCTTCCTGTTGATGATTGTCCAGCATCTAGTTGATTCTTGTGTTCTTACAAGAGGGAGTGAGAGCACGTCCTTCTACTCCGCCATCTTGGTTTCTGTACCCTACTTCTTTTCTATTTAGAGAATAACTTCCATTATTTCTTTTAGGATAGGTTTAGTATTGCTGTGTTCTTTTAGTTTTTGCTTGTCTGAGAAATTCTTTATCTCTCTTTCTATTCTAAATGATAATTTTTCTGTGTAGAGTATCCTAGGTTGCAGATTTTTCCCTTTCAGGACTTGGAATATATCTTGCCACTCCCTTCTGGCCTGCAATATTTCTGTAGAGAAATCAGCTGATAGCCTTATGGGGGATAGCCTTGTAATTAATTCTTTGTTTTTATCTTGCTGCCTTTAGAATCCTTTCTTTATCTTTAACTTTTGCCATTTTTATCATAATATGTCTTGGTGTAGATCTGTTTGGGTTTATCTTGTTTGGGACCCTCTGTGCTTCCCGTATCTGGATATCTGTTTCTTTCTTTAGGTTTGGGAAGTTTTCAGCCATAATTTCTTCAAATACATTTTCAATATCCTTTCTCTTTCTTCTCCTTCTGGGATTCCTATTATGTGTAGATTGGCATGCTTTATATTATCCCACAGCTCTCTTATACTGCTTTCATTTTTTTTAAATTTGGGTTTCTGTCTGCTAATTGGGTGATTTCCATTATTCTATCTTCTAGATCACTTATTTGTTCTTCTGCATTATTCATTCTGATATTCATACCCTTTAGTTCAACTTTTATCTCTTCAAATGAATTCTCTAATTTTTCTTGGCTCTTCCTTATGCTTTCTAGTTCCTTTGTACAGTCATCTACATTTCTGTTGATAGCCTTTCTTAATTCATTCAGTATTTTCAGTATCTCTTTTTTGAACTTGGTGTCTGTTAGACTGAAGAGGTGTGTTTCATTGTTCTTTCAGGGGAATTCTCTCCATCTTTTAATTGGGAGTGGTTCCTCAGCTTCTTCATTTTACTTATGTTTGTCTTGCTCTATAAGTTTAGGAGAAACAATTATCTCCTGTGGTCTTGGAGGGCTATTTTTATGTGGGAATGTTCCTCTGTAACCTGTGTGGGTTTAATATTTTTTCAGTGTGAGGGCTGTTTTTAGTATGGATGCCTGTCACCTCTTTCCTCAGTGTATGCTGGCCGTTATCCCCTTGATAGGAGGTGTCACTTGGACACCTCCTATGTGGAGGTGTGGAGTAGGAAGGAATCTGCAGGGAGTGGGGGAGGAAGGATTGATAGCATCCTTCTCCAGGTTGCTGAATTCCAGTGTTGCTCTGGTGGGTGGTGGGAGTCTCGCAGTAGGGGTAAATGAATCACATGGGAACACCAGTGAGTTTGGCCATTTATTGATGCCACACAATGGCAGGCTATGGTTACAGTCTGGTTTTAAATACTGAGGTACCCACCAAGGTACCCCTTAAGGAGGCTGGGCCTGGCAAAGCAGCAGAGATGCAGAGAGGACAATGGATGAGGCCGTGTACCACATACAACCACTTTGGAGGACAGTGATAGGTAGAATTGTGCTTCCCCCAACCAGGTTTTTTTTTTAATGACATAACTTAAAAATACTACTACTAATAATATTTGAACTAGCAATACAACAGAAAAAGAGTAGCATCAAATATGTTTGCTAAGTTTTAGCACCAGACAGTTCATGTCATGTGGTCTCTCTCAAAAGTGAATCACTATGCACAGATTCATTGTCCCAGGGCTTGATCCTATAGTCAGAAGGGAGAAGAGCTAAGACCTGTAATCTCGGGGGTAGCAATGTGTAGCTTTCAGAGTTTGGAGGATTTTAGCCAACTGATTGGGAAATTATGATCTGAAACAATATAAATCCCTCAACTTGTGTTCCATAAATGTGATAAAAGTTATCAAAAACATTCACTAAATATCTGAAAGCATCACACTGGGATGACTCCACCAAGTAGAGATGGTTCAGGAGATTGGAT
Organism: Mesoplodon densirostris; assembly: GCF_025265405.1. NCBI lineage: Eukaryota > Metazoa > Chordata > Mammalia > Artiodactyla > Ziphiidae > Mesoplodon > Mesoplodon densirostris. Next base: position 28,436,845 of record NC_082663.1, read on the forward strand.
GGAGGTGCATTCTTGATTAAGAAAACCAAATATGAAAACAAGTCATTCCTACAAAGGGGCCATTGCTTGTATCACAAAATGATTTCCTGTTTTACAAAAATATTCACTATTTAGTCTCTTAAAATATTGTTTTCTTGTCGTGTGTTGAATTATGTTTCGATGTTTAAGAATTAAACTAACCCACACCTTTTCAGAGAAGAGCTAACTCTACCACTGGGAAAGGCAATGTAAACCAAATTGGGTTTGAGAACCTTCATGTATTTAAGCACCAGGCCTTGTGGCGGCCTCTCTGATTCATGGTAGATGTGTATCCAGTGTCTCTTGCTACACATCTCAGTTGCTTGTTCAAGGTGGGAAGAAAGGAGGCCATGGAAGAAATAAACCAACAATACTACTTCATGTTGGCCCCCATGAGCACCAAAAGGATGGTCAGACTCCATTCAGGTTCTTGCCTTCAGTCTCCCTGTTAATCTGAGGTCCCTCTCTTATTGCAAGCATGGGGACCTGTCAAAACTCTGATGACCCAAAGCTGAGTGACTAAGGCAACAACCATGTTAAATGACTCTAGTAGCAAGTGCTGTCTTGATTCTGATGTCCAGAAGGACAGCTGCTACCCAGCTGTCTTACAACACAGCCCCACACAGGAAGTGAATGTCCATGATGCAGGGTTAGGGGCCAATATTCTGCCTTTGAGAAACTAGAGAAAGGCCTAGAATGGAGCACCTGGACAGACCCTTCCTACATTTCTACCATTTTTGCCACATGGGTCATAAATAACATTTTGCATATTGGGAAATCTGGCTTAGTTTAGTTTGCTGAGGTCAGTAGGAATCGGAGTTTGTTCCTGAGTTTTCTAAGACTGGTCATATCCAGGTCTCTGATGACATGCATGATCCTAGGGTAGCAGAGTACCAGGTTAAGTTAAATCCATCCAACTTACTAAATTAATCTCCCTGAAAGCCTACACTATACTTCAGGGACAGTTTTTGAGAACTGCCTCATTAGAAAAAATCAGGTTCTTTTCTACTCACATCACTGACAATGTAAGCATCTTCTTGCTAAAACTTATTTCACCAGAGACTGTCACTGGCCAGCAATGTTTAGATTTAAAGACAGAATACAAGAACATAATTATATAGAAATAAGTTCCCTGGTTTTGGTAAACATTTCTACTCACCTCCTGTTTCTGCTCTATCTCAAATTTCATCCCAACCTCAGTGTTTTATTTCCCACAGGCATTTATCAGAATAATACACAGTAATGGCTTGAAAAAAATGCATAATATAAAAAATTTAAGCTTCTGGTATCCAAGCAATAGAACTGGCGTTGGCCAGCAACACCATTACAAATTTAACAGAAGATGAATGTGGACTTGCCCATTTGTACATCTATCTATGTTTATATTTGTTCTGCCACCAACTAGATATTAGCACCATTTTTCAATAGCACCATTCTGCTGAATGGATAGATAATTCAAGGGAGAGATGGGATACTGTGCTCCATGGTGAATGTTAACGGTACCTGTGCGTGAGACTGAAGACACGCTGCCCACTACATGAAGCCCACTCTCCTGCCTTCCCCTCTGTCAATAGCTGATTCTGAGGGCTTCTTCTCCTGGGGGCTCCACACGCCCCCCCATTTTCCACGTTCAGTTCATATAAATACCTCCACTTACAAACCAGGAAATTCACCTTGAATCTGAGACCACAGCCTACTTTGTCCTGATGGGTGATGGGGACATCCAGAAGAAGCATTCTAGTTTTCATTTCACTTTTTTGGACTACCTGACTCACCTGTTCCACACACCCCCCAGACAACAGATCCTCAAAAGTAACTATTGGGTGCGCTAGAGAATAGATCAGATTTACCTCACTTTTGAAAAGACTTTTTTCTCGAGACTAGAAGTTTATACCAAACTTTTCTATACTTAATACAATTTACCTGGTTCTCGGAAATATTTTAATCTAGAGCTCCATTTTCCAACCTGAGGGTAGGTGGGGGCAGGTTGCAGCTGTGGACCTGGCCGTAGCAGTTGTGGTGTGCAAACCCCTAGTGGTGAAAAGATGTTCACCCTGAACTGAAGACTCAGGCAGGGAATATGCTAGAGAAGGGAAAGCCACACAGGAAGACTCATTTGCTTTTCTGCAAAGGAATGGGTATTTGCCAGGGAAGTGGGAAGAACAAAAAGCCCATGTTCTTCCCTTCCTTATACTAGCAAGACATTGATTTGTTAATTTGCTTTTTAACAGTTTTCATAGAAATTATCCTTAAGTCAGAAATGTCTTCTGTATAACTAACCTAAATCCCTTAGGTTTACTAAAGCCTACAGTTCCTGCCCATATCCTCTTCTTCTAGTGTCTCCAGGAAGGAATGGGAGTCCCAACAGCCCAGATGAAGAGTCCATAGGGATTAGGGACAGACTAAGGGTGAAACCAGCACTTCCTCTTCCTGCCCCAGTTGAACACAGGGTGAAGAAAGCAGTCCCCTGCCTGGATGAATTACAAGAATGTTCCTGAAAGCTCTCCCATGACATTTTAAACAGCAGCTGCCCCAAGTAGGGAGACAAAAAAAGGGTGATTTCACCAAGGTAAGTTAATAAGATTATTTGTTCCCTGGATAAGTGTGGCTCTGTTTCCTGATAACTCTTGAGGTAGTCTGGGAAAAAATCTGGTCTCTCTGTTTTTATCTTTAAGGGAGGAACAAAAGACATCATTTCACAGACTTGCCCACCTTGGTACCTTTCCCACGAGCTGATCTCATGAAAGGCCCGATTCTCCTGGATACCTCACCTGCCTATCAGGGAGAGGTGAGTATTACAGTCCCATGTCTCCTATGAGGGACATTTTGTGGCTAAAGAACAGTGGGCTTTGTTTAGTTATGAGCCAAAGTTGAACCTGAAATACACAGAGTAAAAGCACAATGAAGTGGTCCCTGGGCCTAGAACATGTCACGGTCAGCAGGCTGCTGCAGTCTGTGGTGGAGGGTGGCTTTCTTCTGGACTTAGGGTGCTCTGGGGTTTTTGAGTGGCTGTCGCTTTCTTGGCCTTTGGGTGTGGGCGATGTGTGTCTGGGAACATGAGAGGCAGCACTGAGCCCTCACGGTGGGCACAGAACATTTCTTCATAGTTTTTAGTGTCTGGCAGAAACTGGCTGATAAGTTGTCCTTGGTGCAAAGTAAATCTGTGGGAGGAGAAAAAAAATAGGAAAAAACCAAAGATTATCCTTTTGTAAGTGAATAAGTGCGACTTGTATTAATGGAAGACTTTATGTGTCTACTGAGAAAGGCTCCATAACAATTCATAATGGTTGACATCCACTGACATTCACTCCTGTGTAGCAATGTTATACATTCCCACCCTTGCCATGGCCACCCGGTGGTGAATACTTCCCCACTCCTGGACTTTGGGTTCAGCCCTCTGACTTGCTTTGGACAATGGGATGTTAGTGGACATGATCCCTGCAGGGCCTTAGAATGTGAGGGAGGATGAGGCTGCCCTGATGAGCTTCTGCCATCACCGTTAGAAGACTCTGGCTCATGCAGCCACTGGACCAAGGAGGATGAGACATATGGAGCAGACCTACACCCAACCTATAGCTTGCAGCCAAGGCCAACCACAGCCAAACTAGATCAGCTGAACTTGAGCTGAGCACAGAATTCACGCTTGTAGTTTTAAAGCACTGAGTTTAGAGGTGCCTTGTTATGCAGGATTGGTATGCAATAGTTGAACGCAATATTTTACTTGCATCACTTCATTGAATCTTCACAGCAGTAACTATCAGGTAAATACAACTGTTCTTTCCATTTTACAAAAGGAGACGTAAAGCCTACAGAAGTTAAGAACTTGCACAATGTTATCCAGCTGATAAGTGGCACAGTCAGATCTGAACATGGGCAGTTTTGACTCTAGCTCATGCTTTTATCAATCATATCATCCAGAGCACCAAGCAGTCACCCCGTCAGCCAACTAACCAACGCTTCCTGAGCAAAGGATATAGATATATAAAATGTGGTCACTGCCCTCCAGAAATGTACCATGTAAATGAAGGCATAGACATGCACAAATAATTCCAAGGGTAAGGATACAATTAGTTACTTGGGTACTAATCCTTGTTCTACCCTAACTCTGGGCAAGTAAGTTCCTGAATTATTTTGGCCCTCCTTTCCTCATATATGAAACAGAGAATTGGACTAGATTTCTCAGGGACCACCCTTGCATATTCTATGGGTGGTACTCAGACTGCACTGGCCCATGTACTCCTGGTCTGGAAAGAATTCAGTAAGGCCCCAATAACACATTTTTCTTTTATAAAGTGAAATTGTTTCAAACTTTGCTTCAGTGCCCCTCAGAGCTCTGGTTGATCTTTCTCCATTACAGAAAAGATTTGAACAGTCCTAAAGAAAAGCTTTTCCCTGAACAGGCTGCTGTCCTTTGTAAATAGAACTGTCAGTAAAAGTAGAAATTGAGGTAGTATTCTCTTTACTCAAATCTGTGACAGTATTTTTGCCTCTCTATGCATTTTTCACCTTCAGGTCATGAAGGCAGAAAATGCTTTTTATCTTCTCAGAACTCATCATTTCCTTGACTGTGCCTTATTTTTTCATGAAGAAATGTCTTCTGTTAGCTGTCAGAATTCCATTTGGTTTGCAAGTGTTAAGTGCGCTTGGGAGTAGGTAACATATAATGCTTCTAGAGCCCAAAACCTCTTCATTGCTGATTATTTTCTTCTTCAGGCCTCTTCCTAAACATTTCATAAAACTCAGTGCCCTCTAATGCCCCAGTAAACTTCTGTACATGATCTGACATTTCAGAAGGAGTACATATTTCTGCCAAGTGTTCCTAATGTGGTATAGAAATCTGAGCTCTTCATCTCCCACGTGCCCACCAGAGCAGCAGGTGTTCTCCATGGGGCTTGGATTGTGCATCATGTAGGCTGCTGCTCAGAACAAGGCAGGGCTTCCTCCCTAGGCTTCTGGCATTGGGGCAGGGCCCAGAATGGAAGCCTAGGCATTACAGGGCTGCTCTGATTTCTTAGCCAGCCTCTCCTAAATTCCTTATGGATGGTGGACGGAGAAGGTGCATCTGGGGTAGCTCTTTGCCCCACATTCTCCCTGCCATGAGTATGTGAGTGCTCTGGGGCTACTACAAGAAAAGAAGACAGAAGAAGTATGAAAGTTTAGCTTCCATTCCTTCTCTCCACAAAGCTTTTGGCCACGTTGGACCACAAGGATCCCTTCTGTCCCAATCTCCAAACTTGTATTATTATTGTTAACATTTGCTCAAACATGGCACTATGTTCTATCTTGAACTGTTCTGTAAATGGTGTTGAGCCTTTTCTGCTAAAGGCTGAAGTGTGACCTCTCTCTAGGGTGTCTACTGTTCTAAAAAGGCCCCTTAGAGGACCCCAAAATCTTTAACTTTGTTCTGGGTTGAATTGGATCCTCCAAAGTTTAAGTGTTCCCCCAAAGTTGAAGTCCTAACCATTGGTACCTGTGAATGTGATGTTATTTGGAAATATTTCCTTGCAGAAGTAATTATGATGTAAATTAAGATGACTTAATCAACATGACTGTGTCCTTATAGAGAAAAGACAGACACATGCAGTAAAGAGAAAGCCATGTGACGACACAGACACACAGAGGAAGATGGCCATGTGATGATGGAGGCAGAGATTGGAGTTATGCAGCTACAAGCCAAGGAAAGCCAGTGACTACCAGAAGCTAAGAGACAGAGAGCATGGCCCTACCAAGAACTGTGGTTTTTGGACTTCTTGCCTCCAGAACTGTGAGACTAAATTTCTGTTGTTTTAACAACACAGATAACAGATAACAATTTCTTAAGCACTTACCACACACTAGGCAATGTGCTGGGCATATTACTATCTCATTTGATCTTCATATAAATTTACTTACACCTGTTGTTCTCCCTTTAAAACTGAAGTTCCACAGAGGCTTAATAACTGGCCCAGTGTCTCATAGCTAGAACAGAGATGGTGGTATTGGAATCTGAATGCTGCCTCGGTGCCTCTAAAGCACTGCCACCAAGAAAATGAATCTCTTGTGCTGGTTATGGGGAAGGAGGGGCCCACATGGACAGGTCTTCCCTGACCAGAGAAGCTTCATTTGTTCAACCAAGGGCCCCCACTTGTCAGGTCAACATCTACATGACTGAAAGAGGTTCAACCAAGCCTGGTGTTCTTGCCTGATCTTGGGAACCACTGGATCATGAGCCCAGCTTTTCAATGGTCCTCAGAGCCCTGGGAACATGTGGGTCCTAGAATCCTCCTGTTTAAAAGTGGGAAACTGGAATAAAGAGTGGAGGATACCGGTGACCTACATTGGGAGCCTGTGTTCCAGACCTATGTTTAGCAGCTCATTTAGACAAAGACTGGGAGCCCAACATCATGGCAGGGCTTAATTGCACCAGTTCTCGTTATTATTGTGAAACAATGAAGGCTGCTGTGTTCATCAGCCAACTGGTTCCCAGCTGAAGCACACAATGCTTATAATTGGGGGCAACTTAGAAAGGACATCCCAATTTGCCTATGCCTGTTTAATAGAAATCATACTTGGAAATGTAAAGGGACAGTTATAAGCTTCTTCCCCTGCTGTCGGTTATGTCTAGGTTGAAGGGATAATATTTTGCCCACAAAAGTTGGAAAATAATTTCAATGTTGTTGGCAAATACAGTGTCTGTAAGACTTTGGGTTTCATGAGGCCAGGGAATGTGTCAGACTTGTTTCTGTGTTCTCAGTTTTTAGTACTTGCCTGAGACATATCTTGTGATCAGTAATATTTGCTGAATAAATGAAGGTTCTGTTCATCTGGAAGAATATCTTTCAGTAGGAAGACGCTAAGCTCACCTCTGCCCACAGGCACACCAAAATTACAACTATTTATAGAGCAACTATTGATGTGAAAGATTGGAAGACTGGCAGAAAAGCTCTTCTACGACTAAAAGTATAAAGAAGGAACCACAACAAGACAGGTAGGAAGGATGGAGATGTGGTATAGTCAGGACCCCAGGGTGGGTGAACCACAAATGGGAGAATAATTACAATTACAGAGGTTCTCCACGAGCGAGGGGCTTGAGCCCCACATCAGGCTCCCAAGCCCAGTGGTCCTGCATTGAGAAGATGAGCCCCCAGAACATTTAGCATAAAGGTCAGTAGGGCTTAATCAGGAGATCCAGGGGCTATGGGGAATAGAGACTCCACTCCTATAGGGCACACACAAAATCTCACAGGACCCAGCACAGAAGCAGTAATTTGAAAGGAGCCTGAGTCAGACCCACCTGCTGATCTTGGAGAGTCTCCTTCAGAGACAAGAGGCAACTAGAGCTCACCCTCGGGACACAGACACTGGTGACAGCCATTTCGGGAAGCTCGTTTTACCACGAGGACACTGGTGCTGGCAAGCACCATTTTGGAATCCTCCCTCCAACACTAGGACCAGGCTCCACCCACCAGTCTGTCAGCACCAACACTGGGATGCCTCAGGCTGAGCAACTAGCTGGGTGGAGACACAGGCTCACTCACCAGCAGCCCTGCTGCCTTAAAACCCCCTGAGCTGCTTTGGGACCTGGCCCTGTCCATCAGAGGGCCTAGGGCCCAGCCCTGTGTGTGCTGAGACTAGACTCAGGACTCCCGGGTCCTGGAGCCAACCCTGGCTCCACCCACCAGTGGGCAGACACCAGCTCCAGGACCCTCAGGGCCCTGCAGCCAGAAGTCTGAAGACCAAGTTTCACCCACCAGTGGGTAGACACAAGCCCCAGGACTACTGCAGCTTGCCAGGTCAGTACCCCCTGGGCCTGACCATCAGCAGGCTGACATCTGCTCTGAGACACCTTAAGTCCCTCAGCCAGCAGTCCCAGGATCTGACCCCACCTACCAGTGGGGTGACACCAGCTCCAAGACACCTTGTATCTCTCACCAGCAGGCCAACACCAGCTTTGGAACACCCTGAAACTCACAGCCAGCCATGTCAGGAACCGGCTCTGCAGTCACCCACTCCAGAACCCAGCTCTGCCTACAAGCCCGCCAGGATTACCCAGGGGAATCCTGGGACTCTGCAGCCAGCTATCTCATGCCCTACCCTGCCCCACCAACTAGTAGTCTCCACACAAGGCAGAGCCTCACACCAACCTAATAAGAAGCCAGTCACACCTACCAGACCACCCACAGTAGTCACCTCATCACAAAAAGAAGGACCCATGCAGCCCATGTAGGGGGCACCCCTATAGCATATAGCTCTGGTGACCAGAGGGGAGTATGCTGCTGGGACACACAGGATGTCTCCTACAAAAGGCCACTTCTCCAGGGTGAGAAAATATAATCAACCTACCACATACATTGAAATAAAAACAGCAAATTAGGGAAAATGAGGCAACAGAGGAATATATCCCAAATGAAGGAATAAGATAAAACACCAGAAGAACTAACTGAACTGAAGATAGGCAACCTATCCAATAAAGAGTTCAAGGTAATGATTGTAAAGATACTCAAATAACCTGGGAGAAAATTGGGTGAATACAGTAAGAAGATTAACAAAGAGAAAGAAACAGAGCTGAAGAATAGAAAAACTGAAATTAAAAATACACTAAAAGGATTAAATAGTAAATTAGATGATACAGAGGAATGGATCAGTGAACTGGAAAGCAGAGTAGTGGAAATAACTGGAGTTGAACAGAAAAAAAAATTTAAAAAATGAGGACAATTCAGAAACCTCTGTGATATAACATCAAGTGTACTGACATTCACATTATATGGCTCCCAGATGGAGAACAGAGAGAGAAATGGGAAGAGGACATATTTGATGATATAATAGCTAAAAATTGCCCTAACCTGCAGTAGGAAATAGACAAGCAGGACCAGGAAGCACAGAACCCAAAACAGGAACCCAAAGATAATCATACCAAGACACAATGTAATTAAAATGGCAAAAATTAAAGATAAAGGGAGAAAATTAAAATCAGCAAGGGATGCCGGAGAGGGTGTGGAGAAAAAAGGGAACCCTCCTATATTGTTGGTGGGAATGTAAACTGGTACAGCCACTATGGAGAACAGTATAGAGGTTCCTTAAAAAATTAAATATAGAACTACCATATGATCCAGCAATCCCACTCCTGGGCATCTATTTGGAGAAAAGATACATGCACCACAATGTTCACTGCAGCACTATTTACAATAACCAGGAAATGGAAGCAACCTAAATGTCCATCAACAGACAAATGGGTAAAGAAGATGTGGTACGTATATACAGTGTAATATTACTCAGCCATAAAAAAGAAAAAATAATGCCATTTGCAGCAACATGAATGGACCCAGAGATTGTCATACTGAGTGAAGAAAGTCAGACAAAGACAAATATCACATGATATCACTCATATGTGGAATCTAAAAAAGGCTACAAGTGAACTTATCTACAAAACAGAAATAGAGTTTGGGACTTACCTGGTGGTCCAGTGGTAAAGAATACACTTTACAATGCAGGGCACATGGGTTTCATCCCTGGTCAGGGAACTAAGATCCCACATGCCATGGGGCAACTAAGCCCATGTGCCACAAATACTGAGCTTGCTTGCCTCAATTAGAGAGCCTGTGTGCCACAAACTATAGAGCCCATGTGCCCTGGAGCCTGCGTGCCACAACTAGAGAGAGAAAACCTGGACACCACAACTAGAGAGAAGCCTGTGCACCACAACAAAAATCCCACATGGCTCAATGAAGATCCCGCGTGCTGCAACTAAGATCTGACGCAGCCAAAAATAAAATAAAATAAAGAATAAAGAAATCTTAAAAAAACTAAAACAAAACAGAAATAGAGTTACAGATGTAGAAAATAAACTTATGGTTACTGGGGGGTATGTTGGGGGGAGGGATAAATAGGAAGATTGGGATTGACACATACACACTACTACATATAAAATAGATAACTAATAAGGACCTACTGTATAGCATAGGGAACTCTACTCAATACTCTGTAATGGCCTATATGGGAAAAGAATCTAAGAAAGAGTGGATATATGTATATGTATAACAGATTCAGTTTGCTGTACACCTGAAACTAATACAACACTGTAAGTCAACTATACCCTAATAAAAATAAAAATTAAAAAAATCAGCAAGGGAAAAGCAACGAGTAGAAAAGAACTCCCATATGGCTATCAGTTGACTCTTCAGCAGAAACTCTGCAGGCCAGAAGGGCACGATATATTTCAAGTGATGAAAGGGGAAAGAATACTCTACCTGGCAAAGCTTTCATTTAGATTTCATAGAGAGATCAAAAGTTTTATAGACAAGCAAAAGCTAAAAAAATTCAGCACCACCAAACCAGCTTTACAAGAAATGCTGAAAGGAACTTCTCTAAGTGAAAAAGAAAATGCCACAGTTAGAAACATGAAAATTACAAAAGGAAAATTTAAGTGGTAAAGACAAATATGCAATAAAGGTAATAAATCAACCATGTATAAAGCTAGTAGAAAGATTAAAAGGCAAAAGTAGCAAAATCATCTATATCCACAATAAGTAGTTAAGGGATATACAAAACAAAAATATATAAAATATGTCAAAAACAGTAAACATGGAAGAGGGGAGTAAAAATGCAGGGTTGTTAAAATGCATTTGAACTTAGAGATCAGCAACTTAAAATAATTATATATATATATGGCTATATATAAACCTCATGGTGGACTTCCGGGGAAGATGGCGGAACAGTAAGACACGGAGATCACCTTCCTCCCCATAGATACACCAGAAATACAGCTACACGTGGAACAACTTCTACAGAACACCTACTGAACGCTGGCAGAAGACCTCAGACCTCCCAAAAGGCAAGAAACTCCACACATACCTGGGTAGGGCAAAAAAAACAAAACAAGAAAAAACAGAGACAAAAGAATAGGGATGGGACCAGCACCAGTGGGAGGGAGCCGTGAAGGAAGAAAGGTTTCCACATACTAGGAGCCTCTTTGTGGGCGGAGACTGTGGGTGGCGGAGGGGGGAAGCTTCGGAGTAGCGGAGGAGAGTGCAGCCAGAGGGGTGCGGAGGGCAAAGCAGAGAGATTCCCGCACAGAGGATCGGCGCTGACTGGCACTCACCAGCCCGAGAGGTTTGTCTGGTTGGCCACTGGGGAAGGCAGGGCTGGGAGCTGAGGCTCTCACTTTGGTTGGAGTGCAGGGAGAGGACTGGGGTTGGCGGCATGAACACAGCCTGCAGGGGGCTAGTGCACCACGGCTAGCTGGGAGGGAGTCCGGGCAAAGTCTGGAGCTGCCAAAGAGGCAAGAGAATTTTTATTCCCTCTTTGTTTCCTGGTGCGTGAGGAGAGAGGATTAAGAGCGCTGCTTAAAGGAGCTCCAGAGACGGGCGTGAGCCGCGGCTAACAGCGCGGACCACAGAGATGGGCATGAGACGCTAAGGCTGCTGCTGCCACCATGAAGAAGCCTGTGTATGAGCACAGGTCACTATCCACACCCCCCTTTAGGGGAGCCTGTGCAGCCCACCACTGCCAGGGTCCCGGGAACCAGGGACAACTTCCCCGGGAGAACGCACGGCGCAACTCAGGCTAGTGAAACGTCCCACTGGCCTCTGCCACTGCAGGCTCATCCCGCACTCTGTAGCCCTCCCTCCCCCCAGCCTGAGTGAGCCAGAGTCCCCGAATCAGCGGCTCCTTTAACCCCATCCTCTCTAAGCGAAGAACAGACACCCTCCAGTGACCTACACACAGAGGCAGGGCCAAATTCAAAGCTGAGCCCCGGGAGCAGTGAGAACAAAGAAGAGAAAGGGAAATCTCTCCCAGCAGCCTCAGAAGCAGCGGATTAAAGCTCCACAATCAACTTGATGTACCCGGGATCTGTGGAATACATGAATAGAAAATGAATCATCCCAAATTGAGGAGGTGGACTTGGAGAGCAAGATCTATGATTTTTGCCCTTTTCCTTTTTTTTTTCTGAGTCGTGTGGATGAAAGGCTCTTGGTGCTGCAGCCAGCAGTCAGTGCTGTGCTTCTGACGTGGGAGAGCCAACTTCAGGACACTGGTCCACAAGAGACCGCCTAGCTCCACATAATAACAAATGGCGAAAATCTTCCAGACATCTCCATCTCAACACCAGCACCCAGCTTCACTCAACGACCAGCAAGCTACAGTGCTGGACACCCTATGCCAAACAACTAGCAAGATAGGAAGAAAACCCCATCCATTAGCAGAGAGGTTGCCTTAAATCATAATAAGTCCACAGACACCGCAAAACACACCACCAGATGTGGACCTGCCCACCAGAAAGACAAGATCCAGCCTCATCCACCAGAACACAGGCACTAGTCCCCCCCACCAGGAAGCCTACACAACCTATTGAATCAACCTTAGCCACTGGGGACAGACACCAAAAATAACGGGAACTACGAACCTGCATCCTGCAAAAAGGAGACCCCAAACACAGTAAGATAATCAAAATTAGAAGACAGAAAAACACACAGCAGATGAAGGAGCAAGATGAAAACCCACCAGACCTAACAAATGAAGAGGAAATAGGCAGTCTCCCTGAAAAAGAATTCAGAATAATGATAGTAAAGATGATCCAAAATCTTGGAAATAGAATAGACAAAATGCAAGAAACATTTAACAAGGACCTAGAAGAACTAAAGATGAAACAAGCAATGATGAACAACAAAATAAATGAAATTAAATATACTCTAGATGCGATCAATAACAGAATAACAGAGGCAGAAGAACGGATAAGTGACATGGATGACAAAATAGTGGAAATAACTACTGCAGAGCAGAATAAAAAAAAAACAATGAAATGAACTGAGGACAGTCACAGAGACCTCTGGGACATTAAATGCACCAACATTCGAATTATAGGGGTTCCAGAAGAAGAAGAGAAAAAGAAAGGGACTGAGAAAATATTTGAAGAGATTAAGTTGAAAACTTCCCTAATATGGGAAAGGAAATTGTTAATCAAGTCCAGGAAGCACAGAGAGTCCATACAGGATAAATCCAAGGAGAAATACACCAAGACACATATTAATGAAACTGTCAAAAATTAAATACAAAGAAAACATATTAAAAGCAGCAAGGGAATAACAACAAATAACACACAACGGTATCCCCATAAGGTTAAAAGCTGATCTTTCCACAGAAATTCTGCAAGCCAGAAGGGACTGGCAGGATATATATAAAGAGATGAAGGAGAAAAACCTGCAACCAAGATTACTCTACCCAGCAAGGATCTCATTCAGATTTGGTGGAGAAATTAAAAACTTTACAGACAAGCAAAAGCTGAGAGAGTTCAGCACCACCAAACCAGCTTTACAACAAATGCTAAAGGAACTTCTCTAGGCAAGAAACACAAGAGAAGGAAAAGAACTACAATAACAAACCCAAAACAATTAAAAAAGTGGGAATAGGAACATATATATCAATAATTACCTTAAAAGTAAATAGACTAAATGTTCCCACCAAAAGACACAGATTGGCTGAATGGATACAAAAAAGCAAGACCTATATATATGCTGTCTACAAGAGACCCACTTCAGACCTAGAGACACATACAGACTTAAAGTAAGGGGATGGAAAAAGATATTCCATGCAAATAGAAAGCAAAAGAAAGCTGGAGTAGCAACTCTCATATCATACAAAATAGACCTTAAAATAAAGACTATTAGAAGAGACAAAGAAGGTCACTACATAATGATGAAGGAATCAATCCAAGAAGAAGATATAACAATTGTAAATATTTATGCACCCAACATAGGAGCACTTCAATACATAAGGCAAATACTAACAGCAATAAAAAGGGGCAAACGACAGTAACACATTCATAGTAGGGGACTATAACACCCCACATCCACCAATGGACAGATCATCCAAAATGAAAATAAATAAGGAAATGCAAGCTTTAAATGATACATTAAGCAAGATGGACTTAATTGATATTTATAGGACATTCCATCCAAAAACAACAGAATACACATTTTTCTCAAGTGCTCATGGAACATTCTCCAACATAGACCATACCTTGGGTCACAAATCAAGCCTTGGTAAATTTAAGAAAATTGAAATTGTATCAAGTATCTTTTCTGACCACAATGCTATGAGACTAGATATTAATTACAGGAAAAAATCGGTAAAAAATACAAGCACATGGAGACTAAACAATACACTACTTAATAACGAAGTGATCACTGAAGAAATCAAAAAGTACCTAGAAACAAATGACAATGGAGACACGACAACCCAAAACCTATGGATGAAGCAAAAGCAGTTCTAAGACGGAAGTTTATAGCCATACAATCCTACCTTAAGAAACAGAAAACATCTCGAATAAACAACCTAACCTTGCACCTAAATCAATTAGAGAAAGAAGAACAAAAATTCCCCAAAGTAAGCAGAAGGAAAGCAATCATAAAGATTAGATCAGAAATAAACGAAAAAAATGAAGGAAACGATAGCAAAGATCAATAAAACTAAAAGCTGGTTCTTTTAGAAGACAAGCAAAATTGATAAACCATTAGCCTGACTTATCAAGAAAAAAGGGAGAAGAGTCAAATCAATAGAATTAGAAATGCAAAAGGAGAGGTAACAACTGACACTGCAGAAATACACAAGATCATGAGAGATTACTACAAGCAACTCTATGCCAGTAAAATGGACAAAGTGGGAGAAGTGGACAAATTCTTAGAAATGCACAACTGGCCAAGACTGAATCAGGAAGAAATAGAAAATATTAACAGACCAATTGCAAGAACTGAAATTGAAACTGTGATTAAAAATCTTCCAACAAACAAAAGCCCAGGACCAGATGGCTTCACCGGCAAATTCTATCAAACATTTAGAGAAGAGTTAACACCTATCCTTCTCAAACTCTTCCAAAAAATAACAGAGGGAGGAACACGCCCAAACACATACTACGAGGCCACTATCACCTTGATACCAAAACCAGACAAGGATGTCACCATGAAAGAAAACTACAGGACAATATCACTGATGAACATAGATGCAAATATCCTCAACAAAATACTAGCAAACATAATCCAACAACACATTAAAGGGATCATACACCAGGACAAATTGGGGTATATTCCAGGAATGCAAGGATTCTTCAATATATGCAAATCAATCAACGTGATACACCATATTAAAAAATTGAAGGAGAAAAACCATATCATCATCACAATAGATGCAAAGAAATCTTTTGACAAAAGTCAATACCCATTTATGATAAAAACCCTGCAGAAAGTAGGCATAGAGGGAACTTTCCTCAACATAATAAAGGCCATATATGACAAAACCACAGCCAACATTGTCCTCAATGGTGAAAAAGTGAAAGCTTTTTCCACTAAGATCAGGAACAAGACAAGGTTGCCCACTCTCACCATTCTTATTGAACATAGTTTTGGAAGTTTTAGTTACAGCATTCAGAGAAGAAAAGGAAATAAAAGCAATCCAAATTGGAAAAGAAAAAGTAAAACTGTCACTGTTTGCAGATGACATGATACTATACATAGAGAATCCTAAAGATGCTACTAGAAAACTACTAGAGCTAATCAATGAATTTGGTAAAGTAGCAGGATACAAAATTAATGCACAGAAATCTCTGGCATTCCTGTACACTAATGATGAAAAATCTGAAAGTGAAATCAAGAAAACACTCCCATTTACCATTGCAACAAAAAAAATAAAATGCGTAGGAATAAACCTACCTAAGGAGACAAAAGACCTGTATGCAGAAAATTATAAGACACTGATGAAAGAAATTAAAGATGATACAAATAGATGGAGAGATATACCATGTTCTTGGATTGGAAGAATCAACATTGTGAAAATGACTCTACTACACAAAGTAAACTAGAGATTCAATGCAATCCCTATCAAACTACCACTGGCATTTTTCACAGAACTAGAACAAAAAATTTCACAATTTGTATGGAAACACAAAAGACCCCGAATAGCCAAAGCAATCTTGAGAGAGAAAAATGGAGCTGGAGGAATCAGGCTCCCTGACATCAAACTATACTACAAAGCTACAGTACAATATGGTACTGGCACAAAAATAGAAATATAGATCAATGGAACAGGATAGAAAGCCCAGAGATAAACCCATGAACGTATGGTCACCTTATCTTTGATAAAGGAGGCAGAAATGTACAGTGGAGAAAGGACAGCCTGTTTAATAAGTGGTGCTGGCAAAACTGGACAGGTACACGTAAAAGTATGAGATTAGATCACTCTCTAACACCATACACAAAAATAAGCTCAAAATGGATCACAGACCTAAATTTAAGGCGAGACACTATCAAATTCTTAGAGGAAAATACAGGCAGAACACTCTATGACATAAATCACAGCAAGATCCTTTTTGACCCACCTACTAGAGAAATGGAAATAAAAACAAAAATAAGCAAATGGGACCTAATGAAACTTCAAAGCTTTTGCACAGCAAAGGAAACCATAAACAAGACCAAAAGACAAGCCTAAGAATGGTTGAAAATATTTGCAAATGAAGCAACTGTCAAAGGATTATGCTCCAAAATTTACAAGCAGCTCATGCAGCTTAACAAAAAAAAACCAAACAACCCAATCCAAAAATGGGCAGAAGACCTAAATAGACATTTCTCCAAAGAAGATATACAGATTGCCAACAAGCACATTAAAGAATGTTCAAAGTCATTAATCATTAGAGAAATGGAAATCAAAACTACAATGAAATATTATCTCACACCAGTCAGAATGGCCATCATCAAAAAATCTAGAACCAATAAATCCTGGAGAGGGTGGGGAGAAAAGGGAACACTCTGGCCCTGCTGGTGTGAATGTGAATATGTACAACCACTATGGAGAACAGTATGGAGGTTCCTTAAAAAACTAAAAATAGAACTACCATATGACCCAGCAATCCCACTCCTGGGCATGTACCCTGAGAAAACCATAATTCAAAAAGAGTCATGTACCAAAATGTTCATTGCAGCTCCATTTACAATAGCCCAGAGATGGAAATAACCTAAGTGTCCATCATCAGATGAACAGATAAAGAAGATGTGGCACATATATACAATGGAATATTACTCAGCCATAAAAAGAAATGAAACTGAGCTATTTTTAATGAGGTGGATATATCTAGAGTCTCTCATACAGAGTGAAGTCAGTCAGAAAGAAAAATACAAATACCGTATGCTAACACATATATATGGAATTTAAGAAAAAAATGTCTTGAAGAAACTAGGGGTAAGAGAGGAATAAAGACACAAACCTACTCGAGAATGGACTTGAGGATATGGGGAGGGGGAAGGGTAAGCTGTGACAAAGCGAGAGAGAGTCATGGACATATATACACTAACAAACTTAAGGTAGATAGCTAGTGCGAAGCAGCCGCATGGCACAGGGAGATCAGCTCGGTGCTTTGTGACCGCCTGGAGGGGTGGAATAGGGAGGGTGGGAGGGAGGGAGATGCAAGAGGGAAGATATATGGGAACATATGTATATGTATCACTGATTCACTTTGTTATAAAGCACAAACTAACCCACCATTGTAACGCAATTATACTCCAGTAAAGAACTAAAAATATAAAAATCAAAAAAATCAATAAAATAAACCTCATGGTAACCACAAACCAAAAGTCTATCATAGATACACAAAAAAGAGAAAGGAATCCAAATATAACACTAAAGATGGTCAACAAATCACAAAAGAAGTGAAGAAAAGAAATGAACAAAAAAAGAACTATAAAAACAATTAACAAAGTGGCAATAAGTACATATCTATCAATAATTATGTTAAATATAAATGAATTAAATTATCCAATTAAAAGACATAGAGTGGCTGAAGGGATACAAATACAAAACCTGTATGCCTATAAGAGACTCACTTCAGATCTAAAGACAGACTGAAAGTGAGGGGACGGAAAGAGGTATTCCATGAAAATAGAAGTGAAAAGAAAGCCATGGTAGCAATAAAGGTATCGGACAAAATAGACCTTAAAGCAAAGATTGTAACAAGAGACAAAGAACATTATACAATGATCAAGAAATCAATCCAAAATGAAGATATAACAAAGGTAAATACATATTCACCCAACATAGGGAGCACCTAAATACATAAAGCAAATATTAACAGACATAAAGGGAGAAATTGACAGTAACTCAATAATAGTAGGGGAATTTCACACCATGCATATATCAGAGGGCAGATCATCCAGAAAGAAAATCAATAAGGAAACACTGGCCTTAAAGGTACATAAACAATCTCCCAGAGGAAGCTGATGCTACTGATTCAAGGACCACATTAACACAGATTGGAACAGGGTCCAAGGACAAGATGGTGGAGTAGAAGAACCTGAGCTCACCTACTCTTAAGAAAACACCAAAATCACTACTAACTGTGAACCATCAACAAAAAAGACTGAAACCTATGAAAAAAGATATTCTACTTCCTAAACAAAGAAGCAGCCACCCACAATGTGTTGGTAGAAGGGGTGCATCTGTGATACAATCAAATCTCAAACCTGCTGAGTGGGTGACTCACAAATTAGAAAATAATTATATCACAGAGTTTCTCCCATAGGAGTCAGAGTTCTGAGCCCCATGTCAGGCTTCCCAGTTTGGGGGTTTGTAATTGGGAGGAGGAGCCCCAGGGAATTTGGCTTTGAAGCCCAGTGGGACTTGATCACAGGAACTTCACAGGACTGGGGGAAACAAACTCCACTCTTGGATGGTGTGCACAGAGTCTCGTGTGCACCAGGACCCAGGGGAAAAATAAGTGACTTCATAGCCACTTGGGCCAGACCTACCTGCTGGGCTTGGAAGATCTCCTGGAGAGGTGGGGTGTGCATGTGGCTGTGGCTCACTGTGGGGACAAGGACACTGCTGCCGAAGGTACTGGAGACTACTCATTGGTGTGAGTTGTCCTGTAGGTCCCCATTTTGATGCCAAGACCTGTCCCTACCCATTTAGAGAAGAGTTGACACCCATCATTCTAAAATTATTTTTAAAAATTTTAGAGGAAGGAACACTCCCAAACTCATTCTATGAGGTCACCATCACCCTAATACCAAAACCAGACAGATACCACAAAAAAAAATGAAAGAAAGAAAATTACAGGCCAATACCACCAATAAACAAAGATGCAAAAATCCTCAACAAAATACTAGCAAACTGAATCCAACAATATATTAAAAGGATCATACACCATGATCAAGAGGGATTTATCCCATGGATGCAAGGATTTTTCAATATGCACAAATCAATCAGTGTGATACACCACGTTAACAAAGTGAACAATAAAAACCATATGATTATCTCAATAGATGCAGAAAAAGCTTTTGGCAAAATTCAACACCCATTTATGATTAAAAAAACTGTCTGGAAAGTGGGCATAGAGGGAACATACCTAAAATAATAAAGGCCATATATGACAAACCCACAGCTAACAACATATTCAATGGTGAAAAACTTAAGACATTTCCTCTAAGATCAGGAACAAGACAAGGATGTCCACTCTGACCACTTTTATTCAACATGGTTTTGGAAGTCCTAGCCACGGCAATCAGAGAAGAAAAATAAATAAAAGGAATTCAAATTTGCAAAGAAGAAGTAAAACTGTCACTGCCTGCAGATGACATAACACTATACATAGAAAATACTAAAGATGCTACCAGAACACTACTAGAGCTCATCAATGAATTCAGTAAAGTTGCAGGATACAAAATTAATACACAGAAATCTGTGGCATTTATATACACAAAGAAAGAAAGATCAGAAAGAGAAATTAAGGAAACAATCTCATTTACTATTGCATAAAAAAGAATAAAATACCTAGGAATAAACCTACCTAAGGAGGCAAAAGACCTGTACTCTGTAAACTGTAAGATATTTATGAAAAAAATCAAAGATGACATAAGCAGATAGAAAAATACCATGTTCTTGGATTGAAGAATCAATATTGTCAAAATGAGTATACCACCCAAGGTAATCTACAGATTTAATGCAATCCATATCAAATGACCAATGGCAGTTTTTGCAGATCTAGAACAAAAAACTTAAAATTTGTATGGAAACACAAAAGACCCCAAATAGGCAAAGCAATCTTGAGAAAGAAAAACAGAGCAGGAGGATCCAGGCCCCCTGACCTCAGGCTCTACTATAAAGCTACAGTAATCAAAACAGTATGGTACTGGCAAAAAGACAGAAATATAGATCAATGGAACAGGATATACAGCCCAGAAATAAACCCACACACCTACAGTCAATTAATCTATAACAAAGGAGGCAAGAATATACAGTGGAGACAAGACTGTATCTTCAGTAAGTGGTGCTGAGAAAACTGGACAGCTACATGTAAAAGAATGAAGTTAGAGAATGTACTAAAACCATACACAAAAATATACACAAAATGGATTTAAGGCCAGATACTATAAAACTCTTAGAGGAAAACACAGGCAGAACACTCTTTGACATAAACTGCAGCAATATCCTTTTGGATTCACCCCCTAGAGTAAGAAAAATAAAAACAAAAATAAACAAATGGGACCTAATTAAACTTAAAAGCTTTTGCACCACCAAGAAAACTATAAACAAAAATACAACTCACAGAATGGGAAAAAATACTTGGAAATGAAGCAATCGACAAAGGATTAATCTCCAAAATATACAAACAGCTCATGCAGCCCAATATCAAAAAAACAAAAAAAACAATCAAAAAATGGGCAGAACTAAATAGACATTTCTCCAAAGAAGACATGCACATGGACAGAAAACACATGAAAAGATGTTCAATGTCACTACTTACTAGAGAAATTCAAATCAAAACTATAATGAGGTATCGCCTCACACCAGTCAGAATGGCCATTGTTAGAAAGTCTACAAACAGTAAATGCTGGAGAGGGTGTGGAACAAAGGGTGTTGTTGTACACTGTTGGTGGGAATGTAAATTGGTGCAGCCACTATGGAGAACAGTAGGGAGGTTCCTTAAAAACTAAAGATAGAGCTACCATATGATCCTGCAATCCCACTCCTCAGCATATATCTTGAGAAAACCATACTCCAAAAAGATACAGCCACCCCAATATTCATTGCAGTACTATTTACCATAGCCAAGACATGGAAGCAACCTAAATGCCCATCAACAGATGAATGGATAAAGAAGATGTGGTATATATATATAATGGAATATTACTCAGCCATAAAAAAGAATGAAATAATGCCATTTGCAGCAACATGGATGGACATAGAGATTATCATACTAAGTACAGTAAGTCAGACAAAGACACATATCATGACATCACTTGTATGTGGAATAAAAAAACATATAAATGAACTTATTTACAAAACAGAAACAGACTCACAGAGTTAGAAAACAAACGTATGGTTACCAAAGGCAAAAGGTGGGGGAAAGGGATAAATTAGGAAGTTGGGATTAACATGTAGACACTACTATAAATAAAATAGATAATCAACAAGGACCTACTGTATAGCACAGGGAACTCTCCTCAATACTCTGTAATAACCTATATGGGAACAGAATCTGAAAAAGAATGCATATATGTATAACTAAATCACCCTGCTGTACACCTGAAACACAAAAATTGTAAATCAACTATACTCCAATATAAAATAAAAATTAAAAATATAAGTAGAAGAGCTCTAAAAAAAGATCACTGATCACAGATCACCATAATTCAGTAGTAATGAAAAAGCTTATAATATTGTGAGAAGTACCAAAATGTGACTCTGAGACACTAAGTGAGCAAATGCTGTTGGGAAAATGGTGGCAATAGCCTTACTCAACTCGGAGTTGCCACAAACCTTCAATTTATAAAAATGTAATATCAGAGAAGCATAATAAAGTGGCAAACAATAAGAAAAAAAGAACACAGCATGGATCAGCTTGACTAGAGAATATGTACTTCACATATGTTCTTTGAATTTGGCAATGGTATCTTGTGATTTAAGGGTTTTCCTTTTGGTTGGCTGGTTTTTCTTCAGATGAACCTATCCTTGATGAAAGTGAGATCTTAATGAAACCTTAATTCAGACACTGCAAATCACAAACACACTCCATGTATGAAAGAAACAGATACATATCCCCACATTTCTTTCCCAGTTCCAATTACCCATTTCAATAGAAAACATTTTTCCTTAAAAAATGATACATTAAACCAAATGGAGATACAGATACACACACACACACACACACACACACACACACACACACACACATATACCTTCCATCCAAAAGCAGCAAATAAACATTCTTTAAGATGTACATGGAATATTCTACAGGACAGATCACATTATGCCACAAAACAAGTCTCAGTAAATTTAAGATAACTGAAATCATATCAAGCATCTTTTCGAAATACAGTATATGAGACTAGAAATCAGCTACAAGAAAAAACTTAAAAAACCACAAACATATGGAGACTAAATAACATTCTGCTAAGCAACCAATGGATCACTGAGGAAATAAAAGAAGAAATCAAAAAATACCTATAGACAGACGAAAACAAAACACAAAGATCCAAAGTTTGTGGGATGCAACAAAAGCAGTTCTAAGAAGGAAATTTTAGACATACAAGCCTACCTCAGGAAACAAGAAACATCTCAAAAATGAAAAAAGAACCCCAACATTACACCTAAAGGAATTAGAAAAAGAAGGACAAATAAAACCCAAATTTAGAAGGGAAAAGATCATATACATAAGAGCATAAATAAATGGAGACTAATAAAACAATAATAAAGACCAATGAAACTGAGAGGTGGTTCTTTGAAAAGATAAAAGGAGGGCCCACATCAATAAAGTCAGAAGTGAAAAAGAAGTAACAACTGATACCACAGAAATACAAAGGATCATAAGAAATTATATGAACAATTATACACCAATGAAATGGATAACCTACAGGAAATGTACAAATTTCTAGAAATGTACAATCTTGCAAGACTGAATCAGGAAGAAACAGAAAATGTGAATAGACTGATTACCAGTAATGAAAATGAATCAATAATAATAAAAAAAACCTCCCAACAAACAAAAGCCTGGAGCCAGATGGCTTCATAGGTGAATTTTACCAAACATTTAGAGAAGAGTAACATGTATCCTCTTCAAACTGTTCCAAAAATTGAGGAGAAAGAAACACTTACAGATTCATTCCACAAGGCCAGCATTGCCCTGATATCAAAACCAGATAAAGAGATCACAAAAAAGAAAATTGTAGGCCAGTATTATTGATGGACAAATACAAAAATCCTCAACAAAATATTAGCAAACCAAATTCAACAATACATTCAAAGGATCATACACCATGATCAAGTGGGATTTATCCCAGGGATACAAGGATGGTTCAGTATTTGCAAATCAATCAATATGAATAACAAATTGAAGAATATAATCATATGATCATCTCAACAGATGTCAAAAAGATTTTGATAAAATTCAACATCCATTTATGATAAAAAAAAACTCTCCAGAAAGTGGGTTTAGAGGGAACATACTTCAACACAATAAAGCCCATATGATAAGCCCACAGCTAACATCATAGTCAATGGTGAAAAGCTTAGCTCATTTCTTCTAAGATCAGGAAGAACACAAGGATGTCCACTCTCACCACTTTTATTCAACGTAGTATTGGAAGTCCTAGCCACAACAATCAGAAAAATAAAATAAATCCAAACTGGAAAGGAAGAAGTAAAATTGTCACTGTTTGCAGATGACATGACACTAAACATAGAAAATCCTAAAGATGCTACCAGAAAACTAGTAGAGCTCCTCAATAAATTCAGTAAAGCAGCAGGTTACAAAATTAATATACAGAAATCTGTTGCATTTCTATAACTAACAATGAACTATTAGAGAAATTAAGGAAAGAATCCCATTTACAACTACATCAAAAGGAATAAAATACCAAGGAATAAATCTAAGGAGGTAAAAGACCTGTACTTGTAAAACTATAAGACAATGATAAAAGAAATTGAAGATGACACAAACAAATGGAAAGATATCCTGTGTTCATGAATTGGAAGAATCAGTATTGTTTAAATGACTATACTACCTAAGGAAATCTACAGATTCAGTGCAATCCCTATCAAAATACCAATGACATTTTTCACAGAACTAGAACAAATAATTCTTAAATTTGTACAGGAACACAAAAGTCCTCAAATAGGCAAAACAATCTTGAGAAAGAACAAAGATGGAGGTATCACGTGACCTGATTTCCAACTATACTACAAAGCTATGGTAATCAAAACAGTATAGTACTGGCACAAAAACAGATACACAGTTCAATGGGGCAGAATAGAGAGCCCAGAAATGAACCCACTCTTATATGGGCAAATAATCTATGACAAAGCAGTGAAGAATATACAATGGAGAAAAGACAGCTTCTTCAACCAACAGTGGTGGGAAAACTGGACAGCTACATGGGAAAGGATCAAACTGGACTACTCTCTCACACCATGCACAAAAAGAAATTCAAAATGCATTAAAGACTTAAACCTAAGACTGGAAACCATAAAGCCTCTCAAAGAAAACATAGGTAGTATGCTCTTTGACGTCAGTCTTAGTAATTTTTTTTTTTGGATCTGTCTGCTTAGGCAAGGGAAACGAAAGCAAAGATAAACAAATGGGAATACATCAAACTAAAAAGCTTCTGCACAGTGAAGGAAAATATCAACAAAATGTAAAGGCTGCCTACTGAATGGGAGAAGAAATTGATATTTGCAAACAGTGTATTTGATAAGGGGTTAATATCCAAAATATACAAAGAACTCATACAACTCAACATCAAAAAACATAAAAGCTGATTAAAAAATGGACAGAGGATCTGAATAGAAATTTTCCAAAGAAGACATACAGATGGCCAACAGGTACATGAAAAGATGCTCAACATCACTTATGAAAAGGGAAATGGAAATCAAAACCACAATAAGATATCATCTCACACCTTTCAGAATGGCTTGCATCAAGAAGACAATAAATAATAAACATGGGTCAGGATGTGGAAAAAAGGGAACCCTTGTGCCCTGTTGGTGGGAATGCACATTGGTGCAGCTACTATGGAACACAGTATGGAGGTTCCTCAAAAAATTAAAAATATAACTACCATATGATCCAACAATTCCACTCCTGTGTATTATCCAAAGAAAACAAAAACACTAATTAGAAAAGATATATGCACCTCTATGTTCATTGCAGCACTATTTACACTAGCCAACATATGGAGGCAACCTAAATGCCCATCAATAGATGAATGGATAAAGAAGATGTGCTATATATATATATATATATATATATATATATATATATATATATATATATATATATACACTCATACATACATACACACACAATGGAATATTACTCAGCCATGAAAACGAATGATATCTTGCCATTTGTGACAATATGGATGGACCTAGAGGCTATTATTTTAAGTGAAATAACTCAGAGAAAGACAAACACTGCATGGTCTTACTTATTTGTGGAATCTAAAAAACAAAACAAAACAAAAACAGACTAATAGATACAGAGAACAAACAGGTGGTTGCCAGAGGGGTGTGGGGTAGGGGGAGGAAAGATATACTTGAGGGAGGTTGAGAGGTACAAACTTCAGTTATAAAATTAATGAGTCATGGGTATGAAATGTACAGTGTGGGGAATATAGTCAATAATTATGTAATATCTTTGAATGGCGACAGATGGTAACTCAACTTATCATCGTGATCAGCTTGAAATGTATAGAAATATCAAATCCCTATCTTGTGTGCCAAGAACTAACATGGTGTTGTTATGTTTCAAAAATAAACTCAGAAAAATAGATAAAATTTGTGGTTACCAGAGGTGGGTGTAGGGGAGGAGGAAGTGGAGGAAGGCAGTCAAAATGTACACATTTCCAGTTACAATACTAAGGATGTAATATACAACACGATAAATATAATAAGCACTGCTGTACAATATATATGAAAGTTCTTAAGAGTAAATTCTAAGAGTTCTCATCACAAGAAAACATTTCTATTTCTTTAGTATCTATGAGATGATGCATATTCAGTAAACTTATTGTGATAGTCAGTCCCTAATGTATGTAAATCAAATAATTATGCTGTACACCTTAAATTTATACAGTGCTATGTGTCATTTATATCTCAATAAAACTGGAAGAAAAAATTTTACGTCTGCTGACTCAAATGTTTATTTGTATCAACTTTAAGTACTAACCTTAGTACTTTCCTTATTTTTCTATTGCATTCTGTACCCCTCATTCCCCAAATTAAACAACAGCAACAACCCAAGAATGGTGTGCATAAGGGTTTTGCTTTTGTTTTTTAATCATCATGAATATAATGCCTAGAAGATAGCTGATATTCAGTAAATATTTCTGGATGAATTTTTTTGACTTTTAGAAAAATTGGTGTATAGTTGATTTACAATGTTGTGTCAGTTTCTGTTGTATGATGAAGTGAATCAGCTACACGTATACATATATCCCCTCCCTCTTGGACCTCCTTCCCACTCCTCCCCTATCCCATCCACCTAGGTCACTGCAGATCACCGAGCTGAGCTCCCTGCAGTATACAGAAGGTTCCCACTAGCTATCTGTTTTACACATGGCAGTGCACATATGTCAGTCCCAATCTCCCAATTCATCCCACTCCTGCTTTCCATCTTTGGTGTCCATACATTTGCTCTCTACATCTGTGTCTCTATTTCTGCCTTGCAAACAGGTTCATCTGTACCATTTTTCTAGATTTCACATATGTGTGTTAATAGATGATATTTATTTTTCTCTTTCTGACTTACTTCACTCTGTATGACAGTCTCTAGGTCCAACCCATGTCTCTACAAATGACCCAATTTTGTTCTTTTTTATGGCTGAGTAATAGTCCACTGTGTACATATGTACCACATCTTCTTTAGCTATTCATCTGTTGATGGACATTTATGTTGCTTCCATGTCCTGGCTATTGTAAATAGTGCTTCAGTGAACATTGGGGTGCATGTTGCCCTTTTGTTTTTCTTTGTTTTTTAATATCTTTATTGGAGTATAATTGCTTTACAATGTTGTGTTAGTTTCTGCTGTACAACAAAGTGAATCAGCTATATGTATACATATATCCCCATATCCCCTCCCTCTTGCATCTCCCTCCCATCCTCCCTATCCCACCCCTCTAGGTCATCATAAAGCACTGAGCTGATCTCCCTGTGCTATGCAGCAGCTTCTCACTAGCCATACATTTTACATTTGGTAGTGTATATATGTCAGTGCCACTCTCTCACTTCGTCCCAGCTTCCCCTACCCTGCTGTGTCCTCAAGTCTGTTCTCTACATCTGTGTCTTTATTCCTGACCTGCCACTAGGTTCATCAGTACCACTTTTTTAGATTCTATATATGTGTGTTAGCATACAGTATTTGTTTTCCTCTTTCTGACTTGCTACACTCGGTATGACAGACTCTAAGTCCATCTACCTCATTACAAATAATTCAGTTTCGTTCCTTTTTATGACTGAGTAATATTCCATTGTATATATGTGTTACATCTTCTTTATCCATTCATCTGTTGATGGACACTTAGGGGCTTCCATGTCCTGGCTAATGTAAACAGTGCTGCAATGAAAATTGTGGTACATGATTCTTTTTGAATTATGGTTTTCTCAGGGTATATGCCCAGTAGTGGGATTGCTGGGTCATATGGCAGTTCTATTTTTAGTTTTTTAAGGAACCTCCATACTGTTCTCCTTAGTGGCTGTATCAATTTACATTCCCACCAACAGGTCAGGAGGGTTCCCTTTTCTCCACACCCTCTCCAGCATTTATTGTTTGTAGATTTTTTTGATGTTGGTCATTCTGACTGGTGCGAGGTAATAATACCTCAATGTAGTTTTGATGTGCATTTCTCTAATAATTAGTGATGTTGACCATCCTTTCATGTGTTTGTTGGCCATCTGTATGTCTTCTTTGGAGAAATGTCTATTTAGATCTTCCACCCATTTTTTGATTGGGTTGTTTGTTTTATTGATATTGAGCTTCAAGAGCTGTTTGTATATTTTGATTTTTTTAACCCATATGCTTGGAAAGAGTTCTATAGCTCCCACTATGGAAATAGTAGTTCTGATTTATATTTTAAGTCATTAACAATTTAGATGGCACCTAAAGAAAATAAAATGGCCTGGAGGAAAACAAACCTTACATGAATTCATACCTGATTTTACAACATGGGCATGGGGGCATGTTTACTGTGATGGCTGGCTGGCTGAGAAGAATCTGGGCATTGAGTGGCTTATTTTCAAAGCATTTTAGAGGGTACAGGGGTCAGGGTGGGTGGTTGGCTTTTTTTAAATCAAGAAATTTCTTAATTTCATTCTCTACGTCTGCATCTTTATTCTTGTCCTGCCCCTTCAGAACCATTTTTTTTTTTAGATTCCATATATATGCGTTAGCAGATGGTATTTATTTTTCTCTTTCTGACTTACTTCACTCTGTATGACAGACTCTAGGTCCATCCACCTCACTACAAATAACTCAATTTTGTTTCTTTTTATGGCTGAGTAATATTCCATTGCATATATGTGCCACATCTTCTTTATCCGTTCACCTGTCGATGGGCACTTAGGTTGCTTCCATATCCTGGCTATTGTAAATAGTGCTGCAATGAACATTGTGATACATGACTCTTTTTGAATTATGGTTTTCTCAGGGTATATGCCCAGTAGTGGGATTGCTGGGTCATATGGTAGTTCTGTTTTTAGTTTTTTAAGGAACCTCTATGCTGTTCTCCATAGTGGCTGTATCATCTAATTATAATTCTTGATAAACAACTGGGAAGGGTAAGCTGGGATGAAGAGAGTGGCATGGACATATATACACTACCAAATGTAAAAGAGATAGGTAGTGGGAAGCAGCCTCATAACACAGGGATATCAGCTTTGTGATCACCTAGAGGGGTGGGATAGGGAGGATGGGAGGGAGATGCAAGAGGGAGGAGATACAGGAATATATGTATATGTATAGCTGATTCACTTTGTTATAAAGCAGGAACTAACACACCATTGTAAAGCAATTATATTCCAATAAAGATGTTAAAAAAATCAAAAAAAAAAGAAATTTCTTGCAGCTGCTCTTTCCTATTGTTTCTATATGAGTAAGCATGACTCTGCCTTCGAAAGAAACTTGTAATTACCTTTTGTTGCCCTGATAATTTTTGGTGAGTGGAATTCATTTTTATTTACATCCATTGTCAGCTAACCATTAGTCATCATCTCTTCAGTGTGAGATTTCAATGTAAAAAATACCAGATATGCATTTAACCCAATTTTGGTGATTGAAAATTGTCTTCAAATGTCTTATTGCTGGGCAGTGCAATGTACATATAATTTAAAAATAACCAATAGAGACTTCCCTGGTGGTCCAGTTGTTAAGACTCCACAATTCCACTGCAGGGGACACGGGTTCAATCCCTGGTTAGGGAACTAAGATCCCACATGCTGTGTGGTACGACCAAAGACAAAAAACAATAACATTAGGCATGGTCAACCAAGACTGTGTTGCTTCCTCAATTATAAAAAAGCCATCACAGCTTAGAAGGATTCTATACTCTCAGCATTTTAGAAACATGGTACCAAAGAATGTGATGAGATGACATGAAAGGAAATGTCCCAAATTCACCCCTTGGTCTAGAACAGGGTGCTTCTCATGAAAAGATGATCATCACCGCTAATTATTAGAGAAATACAAATCAAAACTACAATGAGGTACCTATAGATTATCACACTAAGTGAAGCAATTCAGAAAGAGAAAGACAAATAGCATATATCACTTATATGTGGATTCTAAAATATGACACCAATGAACCTATCTATGAAACAGATACAGATTCAAAGACACAGAGAACAGACTTGTGGTTGCCACGGGGGATGGGGGATGGGGAGGGAAGGATTGGGAGTTTGGGGTTAGCAGACACAAACTAGTATATATAGAATGGATAAACAACAAGGTCCTACTGCATAGCACAGGGAAATATATTCAATATCCTGGGATAAACCATGATGGTAAAGAATATGAAAAATAATATGTAAATGTATAATTGAATCACTGCTGTACAGCATAAATTAATGCAGCATTGTAAATCAACTATACTTCAATAAAATGTAAAAAAAATAGAACAGGGTGTTTCTCAAACTTTAATGTGCATCCAAATCACCTGGGAATCTTGTTTAAATGCAGATTCTGATTCAGTAGGTCTGGGGTGAGGCCTGAGATGCTGCATTTCTAACAAGCTCCCAGGTGATGCCAATGCAGCTAGTCCAGGGACCACACTGAGTAGCAAGAGTCTGGAAGGCTAAAACTTAATAATACCTCTGAAAATGAGCCCTAGGTAGCTCCGTTTGGAGGTTCAAGTAAGGTCAATGATAGCCAGCCTCAAATGCAAGTTGGTCAGAAAGAAGTAGCATGTGATCATTAGATCTGAAGCATTTTCCCCTCAGTGCACTGTGTTCAGGATTTCCAACCCACCCCTCTCCCCTGACCTCTGCACCTGTGTAAAAACAAATCACAGACCACTCCTACCTAAATAATTTATCTACTCTTCAACAAACATGTCCCAAAAAGAATGCATTACCTTTCCCCATTCCCAAAACCACTCCTGGGCTTCGTCTCTCACAGAATGGTAGCCTCATCTACTCAGCTGCCCAAGTCGGAAATCTGGGCTTTGTTCTCCCTCCTCTTTCATGGCACAAAGTCCTGTCAGGTGTCTCTTTTAAGCAGCTCTTGAATCCACTCACTTCTCTCTATCTGCGCTTCTGCTGCCTTAGTTCATGCCACGTACACCTCCTGCTTGGGGTACAGCTGTAGTCTCTGAACTGGTTCCTTTCTCTATCTTCCACAGTGCAGGCTGCATGACTTTTTTATCATCACTCCCCTGTTTGGAATACTTCAATGGCTCCCTTCTGTCCTAGGGATAAAGTCCAAACTCATCAGCGTTGCTTCATGAGGCTCTTTATCCTCTAGCTGCAGCTTACCCCTCTAGCCCTGCTCTTCCCTAACTCCCCTTGAACTGTGTACTGCATTTAGACTTATATGCCATGACATCATCTTCTTCCTGCTTACTGCAGACACTGAAAGCCACTCCTGGAACCTCTCCCCTGACCTCTCTACTCATCCATCACTTCCTCTGGAGGCCTTCCCTCCTCTCCCCAGTGTACATATGATGCCCTTCCCAAGTGCTGTCATAACACCCTTACCGCCCTGATTAGTATCTCACTGGTTGGTGATTTTGTTCCTTGTTTGACATTATGTTTAACACAAAGTAAGTGCTCAGCAAATATCTGTTAAATAAATACATGATTTGTAAATAAACAATCTCAGGGAAACTATTCTCAGGGTATTAACTCTGACAGCAGTCTCTGTCGAATGTCAGCCCTCAATGCTTGGAAGGAGGTAGGAGCGGATTAATAAACAGCAGGTTTCACTACCTCTCATCCTTAAGAATCTTTGGAAAAAGACTACCACTGGTAGAGAGCCTTAAATACCTGCAAATCCACTTTCCCTGGATAGCTGTTGGCCAGTGGCTGAAAGGTGTGGGTATGTGAACGCTCAGCTCATTGGCCTCAAGAGCAGACAGCTCTGAGATATAACTTTCACCCTGGAGCTTCACTGTGGGAGCAGGCTGAAGCTAGGAATGTGCCTGAGATGGCAGCCCAGCTGTGCTTCCTCCCTTTTCTGTCTTGTTTCCAACTCCCTTAGCTATCTTCACTGGGAGCACTTCCTGAATGAATCCCTTGCACACAAGTTTGCACCTCAGGGTCTGTTTCTATGGAACCTGACCTCAGACAACAGTGCAAGATTGATAGAAAGGTCCATTCAGTACTTGACTGGGTTCCTGAGAAAGGCTAGAGCATTTCTCAGAAATCTTTGAAAAAAATGGAAGTGATTCTCATTTGTGTGGGATGAAGTCAGTGTAAACGTGGTTTGAGATAGGAAAATGGATGAGATAATTCCTCAAGGAATTAATGCCGAACTTCACGGAATCAGACAGATGGTTCCCAGGGGAGCTGGCTGGCCTCTTCAGCATTAAGATTCTTAGCTCTGTAAAAGGGGATTAAAACTACCCACAAATCAAGTCATGCAGGACAACTTATTTATGAAAAGCTCTGTGCCCCTGAGCAAAGCCATTCACCTACCAGCATTCTTCCTGCAGGCCTGCTGGTTGCATTTTTGGAATTCTGGGGGTCTGGGTTCGTGATCACACAGGCATCGGTCCTGGTCCTCAGTTTTATTGTTCTCTGAGGCAACACAATGGACAGTCCTCTTCTGAAAGCCACCTCCACAGGATGCAGTGCACTGGAAGAGAGGGGCACAGGGAGAGAGTCAGAATTCTCCCCCAGGATCACCAGGAGAACTCCAGCATAACTGCTTTAACCCCACAGTTGTCAGATAGGGGCAAGCCTCAATTATCACAAGGCTTTTTGAAGGAGTCATTGAATAAAGGCACTAATAATTTGGAGATGTGAATTTAGGAAGAGTTTATATTATAGATTGTGTGAACTGAATTTGGCTTAATTTACAATTGGGTTCTCCGAAGAATGTGGTCAGAGGTTGAACTGCAAGCAAAATAGAAAAAAAATTCATATCTGGCCTCTGGAGCCACAGCAGTCATTTCTCTGAACTGGTTTTGATTTGGGGCTGGGAGTCAGATGTGAGGAGAGGGGATAGAGCTACGAGGAAAGCTGAGAGAGGATCAAAAGGGAAGAGGGAGAGGAAAAGCAAGGTGGAACGGAGAGGGAATTTGGAATGGACCTAGCTGTACCATGTGTGGCCTCAAGCCACCTAACAGACAAGATTCATGTCATGTCATGATGTGGCTACCTGGAAGCAGAAGGGAGATTCTCTGGCCTGGGAAACCATCCTGGGGATGTAAGAAAATGTGCCTGAATTTATTATATATACATACACTCTTTAAAAGAATTTTTATTGTGGTTAAAATATATAAAACATAAACTTTACTATTTTAAACATTTTTCCACTATACTGTTCAGTGCCTTAAATATATTCACATTGTTCTGTAATCATTACCACCATCCATCTCTAGGAGTTTTTCATCTCTCCAAACTGAAACTCTGTACCCCCAACCTACCCCATCCCAGTCCCTGGCAACCACCATTCTATTTTTTATCTATTTGGCTATTGGAGGTACCTCATATAAGTAGAATCATACAATATTTGTCCTTTTGATACTTGCTTCTTTCAATTAGCATAATGTCTCCAGGTTTCCTCCATGTTATAGCATGTGTCAGAATTTCCTCTTTAAGGTGGGATAATATTCCATTGTATGTAGGTACCACATTTTCTTTATCCTTTCAACTGTTGATGGACATTGGGTTGCTTCCACCTTTTGGTTACAGTGACCCACATATACTCTTATGGTTTACATTCTATTTCATGTTTTACTACTTTTCGCCTCATCTGTCTTATATAATCAAAATCTCCCAGAGGGCAGAAACCAGTTCCTCTTTCTTTGTTCTGCACAGTAAGTAGGTGAGTGCTAAACGCAGCCTGACCATTCAGTAAATACCCATTGATTGGCCGAAAAAGACTGCTGCATGGTAAATTCTGGAAAAATATCCAGGTCCTAAATATCCCATTTGCCATTTGAAATATTATTGGTCAACAAGATTACTAGGCTTAAAAAAATACCCACACTGGACACCACTGAAACTCAGAATACTGTTACCAAACCCTGTTTTCCATAAAACTCCAATGTGGGATAAGAGGAGAAACATCAAATTCTTCTGAACATCCATTACTTTATTTTACTCTACTCTTCATAAAGCCTAGAGCAAGGCAATCAGCATGTAACCTTATGTCTGTTTTATAAAGTCAGAGATTACTCTGATTAAATCTAAAGGTAATTTTATTCAGTGAATTCACATCAAATTTTCCATGAATATGGACAAAAGAAAAGTAAGAACATAACTACTCAACTGATCCTGAGTAAATAAAAGTGTGCCACAGAGGACAGAGGGAAGAACAAGTGACATTAATCAAGCCATAATATGATAAAGGGTACTGGAGGTACTGGACCAGAATTCAGGAGACTTGGGCTTTTTCACGCACTACACATTGTCCTGGATCTCATTCAACATCTCTTTTTCTTCCTCTGTTAAACAAGGCTGTTACAGGCAAGAATATACAATGGAGAAAAGATAGCCTCTTCAATAAGTGGTGCTGGGGAAACTGGACAGCTACATATAAAAAAATGAAATTAGAATACTCCATAACACCTTGCACAAAAACTCAAAATAGATTGAAGACTTAGATGTAAGACTGGACACTATAAAACTCTTAGAGGAAAACATAGGCAGAACACACTTTGACATAAGTCCCTGCAATATCTTTTTGTATCTACCTCCTAGAGTAATGAAGATAAAGACAAAAACAAACAAATGGTACCTAATCAAACTTAAAAGCTTTTGCACAGCAAAGGAAACCATACACAAAACAAAAGACAACACACAGAATGGGAGAAAATAGTTTGCAAACAATGTAACTGACAAGGGATTAACCTCCAAAATATACAAACAGCTCATTCAGCTCAATATCAAAACAACAAACAACCTTAATCAAAAAATGGGTCAAAGATCTAAATAGACATTTCTTCAACAAAGACATACAGGTGGCCCAAAAAACACATGAAAAGATGCTCAACATCACTAATTATTAGAGAAATGCAAATCAAAACTGCAGTGAGGAATCACCTCACACCAGTCAGAATGGCCATGATCAAAAAATCTATAAACAATAAATGCTGGAGAGGGTGTGGAGAAAAGGGGACCCTCTTGCACTATTGGTGGGAATGTAAATTGATACAGCCACTATGGAGAACAGTATGGAGGTTCCTTAAAAAACTAAAAATAGAACTACCATATGACCCAGCAATCCCACTATTGGCCATATACCCTGAGAAAACCATAATTCAAACAGACACATGAACCCCAGTGTTCACTGCAGCACTATTTACAATAGCCAGGTCATGGAAGCAACCTAAATGCCCATCAACAGATGAATGGATAAAGAAGATGTGGTACATATATACGATGGAATATTACTCAGCTATAAAAAGGAATGAAATTGGGTCGTTTGTAGATACATGGTTGGATCGAGAGATTGTCATACACAGTGAAGCCAGAAAGAGAAAAACAAATATTAATGCATATATGTGGAATCTAGAAAGATGGTACAAACTGGTTTGCAAGGCAGAAATAGAGACACAGATGTAGAGAACAAACATATCGACACCAAGTGGGGAAAGGGCAGGTGGGGACAACTGGGAGATTGGGATTGACATATATACACTAATATGTATAAAACAGTTATCTAATGAGAACTTGCTGTATAGCAAAGGGGACTCCACTTCACTGTACAATAGAAACTAACACAACATTGTAAAACAACTATGCCCCAATTTAAAAAGAAAAGGTTAAAAAAAAAGATGTGGTACACATATACAATGGAATATTACTAAGCCATAAAAAAGAACGAAATAATGCCACTTGGATGGACCTAGAGATTATCATACTAAGTGAGGTAAGTCAGACAGAGAAAGACAAATATCATGGTATCACATGTAGAATCTAAAAAAGTGATACAAATGAACTTATTTACGAAACAGAAACAGACTCACAGACTTTGAAAACAAACTTATGGTTACCAAAGGGGAAAGGTTGGGGGGAGGGATGTTAGGAGCTTGGGAGTAACATATACACACTTCTACATATAAAATAGATAGTCAACAAGGACCCACAGGGAACTGTACTCAATATTCTGTAATAACCTATATGGGAAAAGAATCTGAAAAAGAATGGATATATGTGTATGTATAACTGAATCACTTTGCTGGACACCTGGAACTAACACAACATTGTAAATCAATTATACTCCAATATAAAATAAAAATTAAATTAAAAACAAAACAAACAAACAAAAAAGATGGAAGAGCTAATTCCAAACCAAGCACAAAAATAAGCAGAGAGGTCACTGCCCGTGCATTTATTAGCTAATTTAAATAACTTGTGATGGAGAAGATGCATGAATCTGTGTTGTATTAAATTAGAGGATTAAGCAGGAAGCATGGTTACTGATTTGGGTTTTGTTAATTGTGGTAATGCCGTGAGTTTGGGGTTTTAGAGACAAGGTAACTCTCTTAATGTTCAGTTCCACTTCTTTGTATCCAATAAAAATAAGGGATCTTTGTGCAGAACTGAGCACCCAAAATAGGGATGGGGCTTAGTTGGGGCTTAGCTCTAAGCTAAGATTGCTGAGCAACTGAATTGATCACACCCTACACTGAACTCTGCACTATCCTCTTTCAGTCCTGGATGCTTCTCTTCAGCTTAAACTGGTCTGTTTGGAAAAGTTGATTCCCAGGTCTCAGCAGATGATCAGTAAAGACTCTCTGTGAGAAGCTATAAAATAGACACATGAAGACTGGACTCACTGCTTGCTATCACTCAACCAACATAGATCAAATGAAGAAACCATTTGATTATTTAAAACTGGTACAAACTAATGCAAGCATCTCAATTGAATAATTTTCTTTTTAAAAAAATAAATTTAGTTAGTTAGTTTTGGCTGCATCGGGTCTTTGCTGCACACGGGCATTCTCTAGTTACGGTGAGCAGGGGCTACTCTTTGCTGCGGTGCATGGGCTTCTCATTGTGGTGGCTTCTCTTGTTGTAGAGCATGGGCTCTAGGCATGAGGGCTTCAGTAGTTGTGGCGCATGGGCTCAGTAGCTGTGGCTCATGGGCTGTAGAGTGCAGGCTCAGTAGTTGTGGTGCACAGGCTTAGTTGCTCCGTGGTATGTGGGCTTTTCCCAGACTAGGGCTCAAACCCATGCCCCCTGCATTGGCAGGCAGATTCTTAACCACTGTGTCACCAGGGAAGTCCTTTAATAATTTTCTTGCACTTACTATTAATATATGTCAGGCACTGTAAGTACATAGGCAATATCCTTGAGTTAAATTCTTGGAACAACCATGTAAAATAAGATTTGTTTTTGGGTGTTGTAGAATCAGATATTCCTCTCCTCTGACTTTTTTTTCCTTTTTTCATAGCATTTAATGAAGAACATGGGGGCACATGTCCTTCAGTTTTGGAAAATTTTTCTTGTATTCTTTTTTTTTTATCGGAGTATAATTGCTTTACAATGTTGTGTTAGTTTCTGCTTTATAACAAAGTGAATCAGTTATACATATACATATGTTCCCATATCTCTTCCCTCTTGCATCTCCCTCCCTCCCACCCTCCCTATCCCACCCCTCCAGGCGGTCACAAAGCACCGAGCTGATCTCCCTGTGCTATGCGGCTGCTTCCCACTAGCTATCTACCTTACGTTTGGTAGGGTATATATGTCCATGCCTCTCTCTCGCTTTGTCACAGCTTTCCCTTCCCCCTCCCCATATCCTCAAGTCCATTCTCTAGTAGATCTGTGTCTTTATTCCTGTCTTACCCCTAGGTTCTTCATGACATTTTTTCCCTTAAATTCCATATATATGTGTTAGTATACAGTATTTGTCTTTCTCTTTCTGACTTACTTCACTCTGTATGACAGACTCTAGGTCCATCCACCTCATTACAAATAGCTCAATTTCATTTCTTTTTCTGGCTGAGTAATATTCCATTGTATATATGTGCCACATCTTCTTTATCCATCATCCGATGATGGACACTTAGGTTGTTTCCATCTTCGGGCTATTGTAACTAGAGCTGCAATGAACATTTTGGTACATGACTCTTTTTGAATTATGGTTTTCTTTGATAATTTCCTCACTTCTATTCCATCTCCATCCTCCCTTTTTTATTAGTTTTTTTAATTTTTAATTTTAGTTTATTTTTTTATACAGCAGCTTATTAGTCATCAATTTTATACACATCAGTGTATACATGTCAATCCCATCCATCCTCCTTTTCTGAAATCTTATTATTTTGATGTTGTGCCTGCTGGCCTGATCCTCTAATTGCCTTACCTTTTATCTCAGTTTGTCTTTGTGTTGATTTTCTTGAGAGATTTCTTCACATTATTTTCACAATCTTATGTTTGAATTTTCACTTTTGCTATTCTAAAAATTTCTAAATTCTCCTTATATTCTCCTTATATGCTTTTTACATACCTTTAATAAGAAGCTAGCTCATGGATATAGTCTCTTATTTCTCTAAAGAGACTAATTATATATATTTTATGAGGAGTTCTTTCATTTCTTTCATGGTCTCTATTCCTTGGAGTTCCTTTTGTTCTGTTCATTTTGTTATTTTGTTCTTGGTGTGATAGGTTTTCTCAAATGTCCAGAAATCCTATGCTATCTATGTATATTTAAGATGAGGCACCAGTGAGCTGACTGGATGTTCCATGTGTGGCAGTTGTTGAGACATGGCTTTATATAAGGTGAGAAGGAAGAGGTCTCTTATGTAGTTTTTTTCCTCTTGAGGCTAAGCTGGTCCCCTGCCTTTGTGGAGCTCAGTTGGGGAGGGGGATATCACACTATTTACTGTGTGTATTGTCATCACTTAATCACTGGTGAGACAATTAATCCTTTTGCCCTGATCAACTATGCCTGATTCCAAGGTATCAGAGAGAAGACCTCCAGGCTATGGTTGGGATGTAGGAAAATTTCTAAAGATCCAACTGCTTCTCTTACAAACTTTCAACCAACTCCCATTTTCCCTTACCCTCACCTCTGCCTTCAGATGTACCTGGAAATCTCTGCTGTAGACAGTTTTTAGCTTTCTCTGACATGCTACGAAGTCAATTGTAAGTTTGGGTATATACCTTTTTTTTTTTAGAAAATAAAAACTTTATTTTTTCAGGTTTATAAGATAGTTCCCATTACATATAACATTATGGTCAAGGACTCTACAACCACAAAAGCCTGCAGTCACATAAATATATCCAATCAATGCCTTTTACTGCTAAATGAGGCATCTGATGTCCAGAGGGTCATGTTTTGAGTAGAAGTCGTCCTTAATGGGATGGCTCCCATCAGTGCATTAGGAACTAGCCAAGTAACCTTGCTTGCTAGAGCTGTCTGACTCAGAGGAGAAGAACGGACAGATGGCCTGCTGATCAGAGGTGGGACAGAACTAGACTTTCTCTCATGGTTTAAGATATTTCAAAATCTCAGAATTCAGATTTGGCTTCTACAGCACATTTGGGGGAGTTTCAACTTTTGGATGAAAAAGGAAACCAATTTAGTGGTTAGAAATAGAAGACTGCTTAAGAGGGGTCCTAACTGCCCCCTTCCTGCAGGAGTGAGGAGAGGAAGGCCCCAAGCTCACCAGCCCTTGGCTTAGACCATCGCTCTCCCAGGAAGAGGGAGAGCATGGCTCCACCCCTCGACTCCTCATGGTTCAGTGGCACTGACACTCATTCAAGGTAGTGAACATCTAGAAGTTCCATATGCTGCAGCTGGAGTTTGCCAATCAGATTCTGCTTGGAGCTTTAATGTAAACAAGTTTGTGTAAACTGCAAACAAGCCGTGGCACAAGTCTCCTGGGACACTAGCTTTGCTCCCCCAACTTGCAGAGCAGAAGACAGGAATACCCCAAACCAAATAAAAGCCCAAATAGGCATCTAAATCTGGAGCAGACATTCATTCTGCTGGACACCACCAGCTGCCCCAGGGTGATGCTAAGGCACAGTCAGTTTCACATTCGAAAGTAAAGCCACCTCTTAAACCCAGGACATAGCTGGCTATCTACTTCTATCTTCCAAAAGTGTACTGACCCCATCACTTTCCTGTTGTCTCCTGTCCTCTTCTCTGTCTTCGTGGGTTTGTGCCACTTTTAGCTGTTTTTTTTTTTTTCCTTCTTCTGGCTGTTTAATGGAGTTTGGGGAACAGAGGCAAATGTATATATTCGATCCAACCATGTGTCTTACTTGAACTCTGGTAACTTCTCCTTTTCTCTTAATAATAGGTAATGACGTCAAGGACAATCCTAAAGACTGGCTTGGTAGGTGGAGCCACCTCCATTGCCCCCTATTTTTTGATATGCACAACTGATGAATTAGTAGCACATGGCTCTTCCAAGGAAACTTTAACTCATCTCTACCTCCAAGAGACTGCTACTTCTACCTCCCTCTAAGGAAATTCTGTACTTCTGCTGTTGGAAACTTTTACATCTCAGAAATACAGGTCTACCTCATTCTTAAAAGGGCAGTACTATAATAAATTAATAAATTATCCAGTTCCTCCATCAATGGACATTTAGATTATTTTCAGGAATTGCTATTATAGCAAGGTGGCAATGAACATTCTTTATAGTCATCTTGGATTACATCTGGTGGTATATCTGTGGGTTAAATTATTAAAGGTAGAATTACTGGGTCAGATAGTCTATGGATTTTAAAGTTCTCACTGATTTTAATACTTTCTATTCTAACTTCATACAGATGATTATAACCAAAGAAATGCACTGGAAATCTGGCTAAAGAATAACCATACAAAACTTCACAATTTACAACCTCAGTGTTACCTAACATTGACATTACCTAAATGTCAAAATGAGGAGCAGCCTGCATTCTTACAGGAAAATGGGAATGTTTTTGACAATTTCCTCTTCTCATTGTGTACCCTGAGAGCTTATGTTTCACACATCATTATTACTGTCATATTTACTGGTATATTATCATCATTCTTGCCAGAAAGAAAACTGCATTATCCAAATTTCCTTTGCAATGAATGATAAGGTACTAGAGCCACGGGGAGTTGACAGTGACACTTAAAAATGTTTATCTGTAGTTTTTAATCTATAGGATTTTTTTCCCCTGAATGGGCCCAAATTTATAGCATTCTCATGACAGTTCAAAGTATATCAAATTTTCTTTTCTGATGGTCACATTTGATTGATTAGTGATGCTTATAATTGTTACACAGGGCTCCAGGGTATTTATGAAAAGCCTAATCCTGAAACACATCTTTATCTGTTGAGGACAATTTTTTCAGGTTGTGAAATCAAAGATGGATGAGAAAATTGGTTTTAGAAATAACTGAACCTCCAATAAATAGGAAATAAAGTATATTTCCAAGGGAGATATTGTAAGATGCCTAAATATAAATTAAATTTTCTTCATATGAAAAATAATACAACTGTATGATATTGTTTTCTGTTGTTCACATGACCCATGGGGGTAGGGTGAAAACTGGTCCTGGACCTGGCAGACAGCTTAGTAGAATGTATAACCAGAAGCTTGCTCAGACACCAGAATCTCCTTTGGCAATTCATCATGAATCAGCATTAGATGCCAATTAATATAGGGCATTCATAGAAAATACTATGGGTTCTGTCTAAGGGAATGGTTGATGTCATTCTTCATTGTCTACTAGGCATTTTTTAAGCTATAAAAATAGTAAAATATGTATTTTTTTAAATTTTTGCAGGCTAACTGATTAATGTACAATGTTCCTTTAGCAATAACGAGTCATCTTGTTCTTCCTGGATTTGGGAAGAGACTAATACAACCTTGAGTTGGATGCGCCAGCAGAAGCCTTTCTTAAGAGTACATGCCACAGGACTTTCCTGGTGGTGCAGTGGTTAAGAATCCGCCTGCTAATGCAGGGGACAGCGGTTCGAGCCCTGGTCTGGGAAGATCTCACATGCCGCAGAGCAACTAAGCCCGTGCGCCACAACTACTGAGCCTCTGTTCTAGAGCCAATGAACCACAACTGCTGAGCCTGTGCACCTAGAGCCTGTGCCCCACAACAAGAGAAGTCACCGCAATGAGAAGCCCGCACACCACAATGAAGAGTAGCCCCTGCTAGCCGCAACTAGAGAAAGCCCATGTGCAGCAACGAAGACCCAACACAGCCAAAAATAAATTTTAAAAAATGTACCTGCCAGCATTCAAATTGATCATGGCTATGCAGGTAAAACTACACAACTATAACAATGACAATTGCTAAGAACATAGCAACCTAAAAATATCTTGGGACATTATGTTTGGTAAAATACTGCATTAGCGTCTGTTATAATTATAACCATCAAAATACACTTACACAAGAACAAGTTACTTTAAAAAATATTAATAGTTGAGGGGTTAGTGTATCAGATCCTCTCGGCTCACCTGTCTCCCAGATGTTGGCCTTTGATGGGCCCCAGCTGAGGTGGCAACCAGCTTCATGGAAGCTCATTGGCCTGTACCTCATGCATGCCCTTGCTGTGTGCCTTTTACCCTGACAATGGATTTTCTTGTTGCCAATGAGATGTGAGACACAGTGGGACCTGCCCACACATAAATAACCCAGGACAATGGGGGATGCTACCCATCTAAGGGGAGATTTTTTACACAATCCTGGGAGATAGGAGCTGGTAGATAATCTCCTCTCTTCCTGCCTCTGGACAAACTGCTCCAAGAGACAGTAGTTCAACCAGCTTTTAAAAGACCTTCTTTTGGGCTTCCCTGGTGGTGCAGTGGTTGGGAGTCCACCTGCCAATGCAGGGGACACGGGTTTGTGCCCCGGTCCGGGAGGATCCCGCATGCCGTGGAGCGGCTGGGCCCGTGGGCCATGGCCATTGAGCCTGCACGTCCGGAACCTGTGCTTCACAGCAGGAGATGCCAAAAAAGACCTTCTTTCCAGAGCAGACAATCAGTTGCTCTTGACACCAAGCAGTGGTCAGTTAGGAAAAATGGTCAGCCTGGTAATGCACCACCTCATACTTGATTATCCTCCTTCCCTGCCTCCTTCCTCTTTTCTATCACTCCTGATTCCCTGACATTGTATTTCCTTATAAAGTATTAGATTTTGCCTCAACTTTATTTTCTAGAGAACCTAGAATACAATAAGTCAGAGTAGTGGAAGAATCTGTCTGTGGAAGATTTTTTTTTATTTTCAGTGTCACTGATAGTCTTATTTCTACAATAAACTTTGTAAGAATCATAAATCTTTCTCTCATTTACAATTTAACTATTTCATTTGTCCTTCCATCAAACATGCTGACCATCTAGCAAACTGATAATCTGCGGGTTGACAAGAGACCTGAAATTCACTAACTCATGCTAAGCCTCAAGCTTCAGGGCACATGCAACTCCTATTTGCTCTGCAAAAAGCCAGAGGATCCAAGATGTTAGGACCCCAAATCACTTTTCCTTAGGCTTTGTGCCTTTGGGCTAGTTTTCGGTATTTGATCTTTTCTCTTTTGAAAGTATTTGATCTTTTTATATTCTGAACTCAGGACAGTTAACACTGACCACCATGTCAGCCATGGGTCAAGTTTTAGCAGACTTAGAAGTATTAGAGAGCAGAAAAGTAAAATACAGAACTGAAATATATAGAAACACACTTTAAATCAATGTATACATTGAACATTTACAGGGATTATATATGACTTTTAAAATCAAAAGGAAACAAATGCTATTTTTAAAAAATAAATGAAAGAGATTATAACCTGACTCTTACCAGGTCCCAGTTCCCAGTGGCCCAGTGACAGCAAGGGTGCCCATTGCAGGGTTCAATGGATGTGGGCCTTATCGTCCAGTCACACAGGCCTCCTGGACAAGTCACTCCTCTCTTCTGAATTCCACCTCCACATGACCTGGAACACTGGCCCACAACAGGGACAAAGTCAGGTAAAAATCACATGGTGTCATTTTCAGAGATAAAGGGTAGGGACATGTCTTTTTTCACTGTATCTTCAGTGCCTGACACAGCACCTGGAAGATGTGAATATTCAGTAGATGCTGAATAAATGTTTACTTTATTTAGAAAAAAAATACTTGACAGTTCATCTCTAGTTCCACACCCTGTATGTCAACCCATTCCCCTCTAATTATTTAGTAAGTGTTCTTTTTTCCTTTTTCAGTTTGGAAATAAAAAAATGTAAGGTAAGTCTGGAACAATGATTATTTTTTCTATGTCATATTATTAAGTTACAAAGATATACATGTATATAGTATAAAATATAACCTATCTTCAGAGCAGAAATTCCTATGATTACTGAACAAATATTCATGATTACTGAATATTTCAAGTGGGGATTAAAAAATTAGTTTGGTAATCACTGGTTCAGCATTACTTGAGATAAGGCATACCTTATTGCAGTACATCACAAAGTTGGTAGCAACAGTTAGGCCCAGTTATATTAACTCCAAATCTAGGTAGCTTTGTATAATCACCAAAACATGTTCCTAGTGTCTGTGTGAATTCACAATCATGTGTATTTAGATGTTTTTCATCAAAGTATGCTAGAATAAAGAATTTAGATTGCCAAAACAGCTATTATTAATTTTTAAATAAAGAACTCAATAAAAGACAGAAAAACTCAATAGA
The DNA here is from genome assembly GCF_025265405.1 of Mesoplodon densirostris. Lineage (NCBI taxonomy): Eukaryota > Metazoa > Chordata > Mammalia > Artiodactyla > Ziphiidae > Mesoplodon > Mesoplodon densirostris. Next base: position 28,481,139 of record NC_082663.1, read on the forward strand.
ATTATATTTTCTTTAAATGCTTTTACTATTATTTTTGCTGTGTACACTGTTACTAAGAATATGAGTATCTCTATTGGAATCTGGAACATTTGTGCCAGGTTCCTTACAATGACCGCTCTGTCATTTCAAATGACAAAGGTGAAATAAGCCCCAGGACTCAGCCCTTCCATCAACAGGTGAGCTCCAGACCCGGACCCCACAGGGCCCACTGCCACCTGCACTGGAACACTGCCCCACCCAACCAGTGGGCCAAAAATAGCACCAAGATCACCAGGCCATGCAGCTATCCATGTTATGAGCTGGCCCTTCCCATCAGCATGCCAGCAGCCACCAGATGAGGCAGGACTTAGGAATCAACCATATCAGGAAAAAGCCCACCTACCAGAGCTCCTACAGTAGTCAATCCCACCACAATAGAAGGGCCCATGCAGCCCACATAGGGGGCACCCCTAGAGCACACAGCTCTAGTGACCAGAGGTGAGTGTGCTCTTGCCCCACTGGACATACTGTGCATAAGGCCACTTCTGTAAGATTGGGAAACATAACCAACTTACCTAATACATAGAAATAAACACAGAGAATTAGGCAAAATGAGGAGTCACAGGAATATGTTCCAAATTAAGGAACAAAACAAAATCTCAGAAACAAAACTAAATGAAGTGGAGGTAAGCAATCTACCTCAAAGAGTTCAAGGTAAAGATCATAAAAATGCTCAACAAACTCAGGAGAAGAATAAATGAATAAGGTGAGAATTTCAACAAAGAGTTAGAAAATATAAAGAAGGACCAGACAGAGGTAAAGAATACAATAACTGAGATATAAAGTACATTAGAAAGAATCAACAGTAGATTAGATGATACAGAGGAACATATCAGTGAACTGGAAGAGGAGTGGAAATCACCCAAGCTGAACAGAAAAAGGAAAGAATTTTTAAAAATGAGGATAGTTTAAGAGACCTCTGAGAAATGCAAATCAAAACTACAATGAGGTATCACCTCACACTACTCAGAATGGCCATCATCAAAACATCTACAAACATGGGTTTCCCTAGTGGCACAGTGGTTGAGAGTCCACCAGCTGATGCAGGGGACATGGGTTTGTGCCTCGGTCCAGGAAGATCCCACATGCCGTGGAGTGGCTAGGACTGTGAGCAATAGCTGCTGAGCCTGCGCGTCCAGAGCCTGTGCTCTGCAACAGGAGAGGCCACAACAGTGAGAGGCCGGCGTACTGAAAAAAAAAATCTACAAAGAGTAAATGCTTGAGAGGAAGTGCAGAAAAGGGAACTTTATTGCACTGTTGGTGGGAATGTAAATTGATACAGCCACTATGGAGAACAGTATGGAGGTTCCTTAAAAAACTACAAATAGAACTATCATACAACCCAGCAATCCCACTACTGGGCATATACCCTGAGAAAACCATAATTCAAAAAGAGTCATGTACCACAATGTTCCTTGCAGCTCTCTTTACAATAGCCAGGATATGGAAGCACCCTAAGTGTCCATCGACAGATGAATGGATAAAGAAGATGTGGCACATATGTACAATGGAATATTACTCAGCCATAAAAAGAAATGAAATTGAGTTATTTGTAATGAGGTAGATGGACCTAGAGTCTGTCACACAGAGTGAAGTAAGTCAGAAAGAGAAAAACAAATACTGTATGTTAACATATATATATGGAACCTAAAAAAAAAAAAGGTTCTAAAGAACCTAGGGGCAGGACAGGAATAAAAATGCAGACATAGAGAATGGACTTGAGGACACATGGAGGGAGAAGGGTAAGCTGGGACAATGTGAGAGAGTGGCATGGACTTATAAATACTACCAAATGTAAAATAGTTAGCTAGTGGGAAGCAGCTGCATAGACAGGGAGATCAGCTCGGTGCTTTGTGACCACAAAGAAGGGTGGGATAGGAAGGGTGGGAGGGAGATGCAAGAGGGAGGAGATATGGGGATATATGTATATGTATAGTTGATTCACTTTGTTATACAGCAGAAACTAACACACCATTGTAAAGCAATACTCCAATAAAGAAGTTAAATAAAAAAAGAAGATTACAGACTAATATCACTGATCAACATAGATGCAAAAATTCCCAAAAAATATTAGAAAAAATATCTAATGATACATTAAAATGATCATACACCATGATCAAGTGGGATTTATCCCAGGGATAAAAGGATTGTTTTTGATTCAAAATCAATCAGTGTGATACACCACATTAACAAACTGAATAAAAATAATCATGATCACATCAATAGATGCAGAAAAAGCTTTTCACAAAGTTCAACACCCATTTATAATAAAAACTGTCAACAAAGTGGGTACAGGGAACATACCTCAACATAATAAAGGCCGTATATGACAAACCTATAGCGAACATCATACTCAACAGTAAAAAGCTGTAACCATTTCCCCTAAGATCAGGAATAAGACAAGGATGCCCACTCTTGTCACTTTTATTCAACATGGTATTGGAAGTCCTAACCACAACAATCAGACAAGAAAATAAGAGGAATCCATATTGGAAAGGAAGAAGTAAAACTGTCACTGTTTGCAGATGACATGATACTATACATAGAAAATCCTAAAGATGCCACCAAAAAACTACTGGAGCTCATCAATGAATTTGATAAAGTTGCAGGTTATAAAATAAATATACAGAAATCTGTTGCATTTCTGTAACTAAAAATGAACTAGCAGGAAGAGAAATTAAGGAACAATCCAATTTACAACTATATCAAAAAGAATAAAATACCAATGAATAAATCTAACCAAGGAGGTAAAAGACTTGTACTTGGAAAACTATAAGACACTGAAGAAAGCAACTGAAGATAACACAAACAACTGGAAAGATACACCGTGCTCATGGGTTGGAAGAATTAATATAGTTAAAATGACTATACTACCCAAGGAAATCTACAGATTCAGTGCAATCCCTATCAAAATACCAATGACATTTTTCACAGAACTAGAACAAAAAATTCTTAAATTTGTATGGAAACACAAAAGACCTTGAATAGGCAAAACAATCCTGAGAAAGAAGAAAGGTGGAGGTGTCACATGGCCTGATTTCCAACTATACTACAAGGCTATGGTAATCAAAACAGTATGGTACTGGCACAAAAACAGACACATAGTTCTATGTAACAGGATAGAGAGTCCAGAAATAAACCCATACTTATATGGTCAACTAATCTATGACAAAGGTGGCAAGAATATACAATGGGGACTAGAGAGCCTTTTCAATAAAAGGTGTTGGAAAAACTGGACTACATTTTCACACCATATACAAAAATAAACTCAAAATGTATTAAAGATTTAAATGTAAGACCTGAAACTATAAAACTTCTTGAAGAAAACATAGGCTGTAGATACACTCTTTGACATTGGTTTTAGATATATATATATATATATTTTTTGATCTGTCTCTTCAGGCAACAGAAAGAAAAGCAAAAATAAACAAATTAGAGTACATCAAACCAAAAAGCTTTTGCACAGTGAAGTAAAATATCAACAAAATGAAAAGGCTGCCTACTGAATGGGAGAATCTATTTTCAAACAATATATTTGATAAGGGGTTAATATACAAAATATACAAAGAACTCATACAAGTCAACATCAAAAAACATACAACCTGATTAAAAAATGGGCAGAGGACCCAAATAGAATTTTTTCCAAAGAAGATATACAGATGGCAAACAGCAATGTGGAAAGATGCTCAGCATCAATAATTATCAGGGAAATGCAAATCAAAACCACAATGAGTTATCACCTCACAGCTGTCAGAATGGTTAGCTTCAAAAAAGACAACAAATAACAAATCTTGGCCAGGATGTGGAGAAAAGGGAACCCCTGTGCCCTGTTGGTGGGAATTTAAATTGGGGTAGTCATTATGGAAAACTGTATGGAGGTTCCTCCAAGAATTAAAAATAGAACTGCCATATGATCCAGCAATTTCACTCTTGGGTATTTACTGAAGAAAACAGATATCAATTCAAAGAGATATATGCACCTCAATATTCACTGCAACATTATTTATAACAGAAGATATGGAAGCAATGTAAGTGTCCATTGATAGATGAATGGATAAAGAAGACGTGGTGTGTGCGTGTACACACACACACAAAATGGAATACTACTCAGCCATAAAAAATAAAATCTTGCCACCTAGGACAACATGGATTGATCTAGAAGTGAAATAAGTCAGACAAAGAAAGACAAATACCGCATGATCTCACTTACATGTGGAATGTAAAAACAAAACAAACATACAAAACAAAATGAAAAGAGACACATAGATACAGAGAACAAATTCTGGTGTTTGCCAGAAGGTAGAGCTGTGGGGTAGGGGGGAAAATAGGTGAAGGGGATGAAGAGGTACAAACCTCCTGATGTATAATAAATACATCATGGGGATGTAATATACAACATAAGGAATATAATCAATAATATTGAAATAACTTATTATGGGGACAGATGGTTACTAGAGTGTGATGATCATTTCATAATGTATGCAAAAGTCAAAGCATCATATAGTACACCTGAAATTTACATATTATTGTATGTCAACTATATTTAAGTTAAAAAAAGAGTCATCAAGCCCTGAATTTAGGGTGGATTATTAAGAACACATTAAATAAACAACCACCACTACCACAACAACAAAATTCAACCTTTCACACTGCCAAGATACATATCCTGCTAGTATCTTTGCTATGCTAGTTATGGGCTAAATTGTGTTCCCCCCAAATTTGTATTTTGAAGTCTTACCCCCCCAGTACCTCAGAATGTGATGTATTTGGAGGAAGAGTCTTTAAACAGGTAATGAAAGTAAAATGATGTCATTAGGCAGGACCCTAACCCATTATGACTGGTGTACTTATAGAAGGAGGAGATTAGGACACAGACACACATGGAGGGAAAACGACAGAAGACAAAGGAGAAGACAGCCATCGACAAACCAAGGAGAGAGGCCTCTGAAGAAACCAATCCTGCCAACACCTTGATCTCAGACTTTTAGCCTCTAGAACTGTGAGAAAAAAATATTTTTGTTGTTTAAGCCAAAAGGCAATAACAGAAACAAAAGCAGTGGTGAAACAAGACTTAAAGAAAGGAGACTGATAAAGGAAATTCTGGGGATAAGAGGAGGGGAAAAAAATCATAAGATGCTAAATAGTTCAGTATGTCAAATGGAAGGAATTCTGGTCTAGAAACCAAAATGTAAAATGTAGATGTTTTTATTCTGATTAGTTCTGACAGCCCTAATGGAGAGCATAATTCTACAATGCAATTTTGTTCATCTATTAAAACAGGATTCAGCCTTCTTTCCCCACTACATGGAGCTTTAGAATTAAATTTGTCCATCTTTGGAATAGTGATGTTGATAGGTTTTCTAAGGGTCTGATGAACTGGCTGTAATGCTCACAAAATAAGTTCGAGATGACAAGTTGGATTCCTGAGGGATATAATTCTAAAACATGTCAAGTTTTTGCTCACTAGAATAATTTTCTAAGTTGTATTGTCTCATTTTCCCGAGGTTTCTAAGAGGAAAGTAAATAATTCACCAAGAATCTTTGAAGAATGCTTTTGAGTACTTGAAAAGTACTTTGAAAGATCTTAGTACTTTGAAAAATCTTAATTATGACATGGTAACAACAACAAAACAATTATGATTGCCAATATCATGCCTATCACGACAGGCACTGCATGTGTGATGGTAACCATAGAAAACAGGGAAATTATATACAATTAACATTTTCTGCTCAATAAAAGAACTAATCTATTGCTTTCACAGTATTCCAACATGGATCTTTTCCCACTTATTCACTGTTTTTAACCCTATATGAGGAGGGAAGGAGAGGAATTCCACATTTGGGATCCTGTTGCATACCTACATTTGTGCATATAGATTAAGGGCCACCTAGCCAAGTAACCTCCAGGAAAGGGGGGATAAAGAAGGTATAAACTAGTGGTTCTTAAAGTGTGGTCCCCAAAGCAGCAACTTCAGCATCTCTGGGTACTTGTTAGAAATGCGAAACTTCAGGCCCTACCCCAGACCTCTGAACTGGACACTGTGGGCATGAGGTCCAGACATCTGTGTGCTGACAAACCCTCCAGGTGATGCTGAAACACGCTAAAGTTTGAGAACCAGTGGAGACATTTCTACAGTTGAAATGCATCTTCCATTGCAAGTAGTCTGGGCTGGCTGACATTCACTGCAAGGCCCCAGAACATTCCCATGGAGGCATCCGTTAGATAGTATGTACAGACAGAGCATCATGATGGCTCAGGGAAAGCACCTAAAGATGCCCAGTCTCTAATAGTCCCTCAGCATTCCCAGGGAAATGTTCAACCAACTTCAGCATTTTCTGTCTTTACTGCTCCTTCAGAGGGAAGTCTTCCAACTTTGTGGTTTGCTCAGAGCAGAGCAATTTAGAAAAGAGGGTGTTGGGAGGCCTTCAGGAACCAGGTTCATGATTGGGCTCCCAGAAGCTACTGAGGAAGCATATAGAATACATCTTTTTCACAACCAGAGAGCATATATGATTGCTCATCTTGGATAACTTGCAAATGCAATTTCTCTGACAAGGCAATCTAAGCGCCTCTGAAAATTCCAGGATTCTGGAAGTTGTCACCAGGCCCAGCAAACATGGAGGCCTAAGTTCAGAGCATGGGAGTAGCAGGTACTTTATGTCCTCCAGAGCTGGACAGGGAAGGAAGCAGAAGAGGGGACAGTGGTGGTTTTTGCCCCAGAAAACACCAGGTATTGACCCAGGGCCTCAGGAATCAACATGGCTGCTTGACCCAGCAGACAGTAAGAAGCTTGAGGGGGCTCAGTCCTCCAGGGTTGAACACTAATTCTGTATCCTACACTTGTGGTTCTTTATCTTCCCTTCCTTGGCATGTGGTAAGTTTCCCTGCAAATACTTATTGACTCACTCTTTCTCCTCAGTTCGCTCTTTGTTCCATGTCCACTGGACTAAATTCTACAGTAGAAAGAGTACAGACATCAGAGGCAGCCTTAAGCTTGAATTTAATACTCCACCATTTATTTTCTAGTTGTGTGACCTCATGTACACTTCTTAGCCTCTGAGTCTCAATTTCTTCACCTATAAAGTGGAATTAATAAGGCCTATCATCCAGGTTGTTGTGATAATTAAAACAAGTATTATAGGTAAAGGGTCCAGTGTATGGACACACTCAAAATATGCTGCATTCTTTCTTTCCCTCTTCTTTCCACCATGCATGGGTATAGTTGGGAGTCTTTTTTTGTTTGTTTGTTTGTTTGTTTCTAAGCTACCGAAGCCAATAGGCAAATGAAATCATTATATCTCACCAAGGAAGAGTAACTTGTTTTCATGTACTGAAGTAGGACAAAGACGCAGCAGAGCCTCAGCCCTCACAAAACAGGATGGACACACACACACACCCCTCTTTTTATTTGTGTAAACGAGGATCTGGGCATATAACTGAGTGGTGGAACTCTGAAATTAAATACTGTGTGTGGAAAGGATCTGACCATTGCCCCCAGCTCCACTGCAGAAGCCTAAGAGGGGCATGTGATGCTCTGTCCTAAATGCCTCTCACCACAGTGGTACACGTACATCTCCCCAAAGGGACCCCAATTCCCCAGTATATCCATTGAGACTAGGTTGTAATAAACCATTGAGCAGTCACAGTTTAAAGCACACAACATAGCCTTCAAGTTGTTGGACCTGCCCCGCCTCCCCACCTGTCACCGAACAGGACAGGACCCTATGGGGCTTTCCCAGAACAGCCTCGCCCCCTCACCCCATCATGTTCTCCACCTGCCTCTTGTCCATAGAAACACTTTAGCCTCCTAGGCCTTCCCCGATCTCCAAAGAGTAAATTTAATCAGCAAGGTGAGAAAACTCAGAAAGGAAAACAGTCAAGCAAGACAAAATAATAATAGTTTAGCTATTAAACAAAGTCAAGGGCTTTTAGTTCCTCCTCAAGGACTATAGATAATATTCTGAGCCACATCTTTTGAGCTGTTTTGCAGACTTAAACACCCACCAGGTGGAAGAAGTTAACTGTATGGTGCCCACAAGCACATAGACCTCAGACGGGTTGGAATCAGAAGGTTCGTGATGCTGATGATGTTGACTCCCCATTACCACACCACCAACCAATCAGAAGAATGTCCACAAGCTGATCAAAACCCCCCCTCCCTCACCCTGTCTTTAAAAACCTTTCCCTGAAAGCCTTCGAGGAGTTCAGGCCTTTTGAGCACTAACTGCCCTGGACTCCTTGCTTGGCGCCCTGCAATAAACACTGCACTTTCCTTCACCACAACCTGGTGTCAGTAGATCGGCTTTACTGTGTATGGACAAGTGACCCAAGTTTGGTTCAGTAACACACCCAATGGAAAGTGGCTGAATGGAGGCCTGGCGCTGGCTTGATACATGTGTGGTCTTCCCCGACATCTAGACTCACAAGGTAACACAGAGATTCATGGTTGCCAGGTTGTCCGGATGGTGTACTAGGCGCCGTACCTGGCTCCAAGGCTCCACCTGCCACTCCTCGCAGGGCTCCAGGTTACAGCTCATGCTCAGTGGAGGACGAGGGCCAGCCAGGAACTGGCAGTGAAATGGCCTCAGGCTGCGGTGGTCCCGGCTGTCCACACACTGAATCTCCCGGATCTGGAAGCCCCCGCTGCAGTTTCTGGAGCACTGTATGGAGAGCGAGAGAAAAGGGGACACCTGAGTCCTTGGCATCGGACCATCCACGCCCGGATTCCCAGGGGTTTCACAAAGCATCACGAAGTTCCAGGCTTCTAGTCATGAAGAGGGGTTAGTAAACTGTCTTCCCTCAGAAAGGGAGTCACTTGAGCAGCTCCCCAAGAGGGGCCTCCCAATGTCAGAAAATGCAGGTGTGGAAGGGTGAGAACCAGGTGAAAAGTCCAGTTCTGTCACTCACTCATAGTGAGCCCTTGGGCGAGTTGCAGAAACATTCTGAGCCTCAGCTGTCATATCTGTAAACTGGGATAGTAACCGTTACCTATGGGGCTATCATGAAGATTACAGCTGCAGGGGTGGGCTTGGGGTGAGGCTGGTGTAGCATCCTCTCAGTAGGCGGCCATTCCCTAAGATGCCTGTGTTCATTTGAGGCAAATGGAACCGCTGTCAGGGGAGCTCTCTGCAAAGCCACAGCCAACTGTCCCTCAGAATCCTGCTGAAAACCCGTTTTCTCCCTGAGTCTGAATGCAGGATGGGTTCCTTATTACAAGGGAAGGGCCTCTATAAGGAAAATAAACTGCTCAGTGGTTTGATTCAGGGAGTGGGCCAACCCTGTCCTTGCCCCTACTGCCAGGTTTCCCCATACAGCACCATCGCCTACCATCCTTCCTTCTATAGCCTCCATCGCCAAGGGTTTTCTCAGCATGTGCCTGCAGCAAGCCCTTACAGAGGCCCCCCTCAGGCCCCCTACCCTGTGCCCGTACCTTGCACAGCGGCCCCTGCACCCTGCTCTCAGTAAAGGGCACTGTTCACTTGCAGGCTGCTGATTTCCTTAAGATCATGATAAACATGGCTGAGCCCAGGTCACGTAAAACCAGAGTTTACGTGGCCTATTCTGGAGGACTTCTCTGGTTCATCCTCTGACCTCTTGGATTCTGGAAGCTTCTCCATCCCCCACCTAGTTAGATTTTACTTAATCGTAACTTGAGCTTCCAAGACTTGGTCTGTCTACAGTCTGTGTAGAATGCTAGTGCCATCAGTTTCCCTTCAGCTCGTCTTGCCTGTGCATCCTAGTCTCTCAAGGCCAGTTCTAGCCTGTCTTGTCACTGCCCACACTCAGGTGGGGACTCGAAGTAGGTGGCATGGAGCCTGACCCCTGTGCTCCTCAGCCCCTCTCCCCCAGATTCTCCGTGGATTAACAATATGTCCTGTGGTCCTCGTGCCCCAAATCTTCCTTCCTCCACCCTTCGCATTACTTGCTACTGCCCTTCCTTTAACTTAGTGTAAAAGTCACCTTCTCTGCGAGGCCTTCCTTGAATACCTTCTCCAAAGGATACCTATCCCTCTTGTTATTTATCTCAGATCCTTCTTAGTTTCCATCAAAAGAACTTGAAATATGAAACAACTTTTATTTATTCTGTCCATCCTTTCTATTAAGCTGTCACTGCCCTGAAGTTGGAAGCCTATCTGCCCTGGTCACCATTGTGTCTTGAGCATCTAGCATGGGGCCAGGCACAGCATAGATGTTCCCCACAGCTTGCTGAATGAATATATGAATTCTGAGAAAACAGGAACCGGGGGCTCCCAGTGGACTAAAGAGATCTGTGGTCGCTATAAAGAGCATCCTTCTTCACCCTCTCAATTCTTCCACTGATGATATCATTACAGTCTTGGCTGAGAAAATGCACCACCACCAAGGTGTGCCCATTGCTGTAAGGCATATTTTCATCTGGCCCTCTCTCTACATGGTAAAATATCATGCTCTCTTTCTGGTTATGGTGGCATAAACATAATTGTAGGGTTGTGGATGTTGAAAGAAAATTCCTCAAAACCTTTCAGTAGAGGTATATCCCAAAATACTGATCCCCATTCTTCTGCCACCAGGCAGATTGCACAAGTCACCTGACATCAAACCTTGGGCTGTAACATAGAAGATGTGGGCCCATATGACAAGGGGGCAGATTGAGGCTCTAATGTTTCCATAAATCAAGTGTGTTTAGCTTCTCAGAAATAAGCAACACTTGCCAGACAGCCCCCCCAAAAGCAAATTCAAAATTTCATTTGCCTGCCATGCTGTAAGTACACAGAGAAAAAAGTAACTGCCAATTTAAAATCAGCCACAGAATAGGAGCTTCTGGGTTGGAGAACACATGGAGGTGCTGGGAGAGTGGTATGCCTGAGGAAGGCATGGGAACTCCGTTCCTATTCCCCGTGCCTTGCCCTATGCATCCCTTTCATCTGGCTGTTCCTGAGTTATATCATTTTATGATCAACTGCGGATCTACCGTGTGGCTGACAGGGTCTTGGTGCTCTGGCTGGGGGTCAGGCCTGTGCCTCTGAGGTGGGAGAGCCGAGTTCAGGACATTGGTCCACCAGAGACCTCCCAGCTCCATGTAATATCAAACGGTGAAAGCTCTCCCAGAGATTTCCACCTCAGTGCTAAGACGCAGCTCCACTCAACAACCAGCAAACTACAGTGCTGGACACCCTATGCCAAACAACTAGCAAGAAAGGAACACAACCCCACTCCTTAGCAGAGAGGCTGCCTAAAATCATACTCAGTTCACAGACACCCCAAAACACACCACAAGATGCGGTGCTGCCCACCAGAAAGACAAGATCCAGGCTCATCCACCAGAACACAGGCATTAGTCCCCTCCACCAGGAAGCCTACACAACCCACTGAACCAACCTTAGCCACTGGGGGCACACACCAAAAACAATGGGAAGTACCAACCTGCAGAATGTGAAAAGGAGAGCCAAAACACAGTAAGTTAGGAAAAATGAGAAGACAGAGAAACACACAGCAGATAAAGGAGCAAGTAAAAACTCACCAGACCAAACAAATGAAGAGGAAAGAGGCAGTATACCTGAAAAGGAATTCAGAATAATGACAGTAAAGATGATCCTAAAATTGGAAATAGAATGGAGAAAATACAAGAAATGTTTAACAAGGACCTAGAAGAACTAAAGAGCAAACAAACAATGATGAACAACACAATAAATGAAATTAAAAATTCTCTAGAAGGGATCAATGGCAGAATAACTGAGGCAGAAGAATGGATAAGTGACCTGGAAGATAAAAGAGTGGAAATAACTACTGCAGAGCAGAATAAAAAATAAAGAATGAAAAGAATTGAGGACAATCTCAGAGACCACTGGGACAGCATTAAATGCACCAACATTTGAATTATAGGGGTCCCAGAAGACGAAGAGAAAAAGAAAGGAACTGAGAAAATATTTGAAGAAATTATGGCTGAAAACTTCCATAATATGGGAAAGAAAATAGTCAACCAATCCAGGAAGTGCAGAGAGTCCATACAGGATAAATCCAAAGAGAAACATGCCACTTCACATATTAATCAAACTATCAAAAGTTAAATACAAAGAAAAAATATTAAAAGCAGCAAGGGAAAAACAACAAATAACATACAAGGGAAGTCCCATAAGCTAACAGCTGACCTTTCAGCAGAAACTCTGCAAGCAAGAAGGAAGTGGCAGGACATATTTAAAGTGATGAAAGGGAAAAACCTACAACCAAGATTACCCTACCCAGCAAGGATCTCATTCAGATTCAACAGAGAAATTAAAACCTTTATAGATAAGCAAAAGGTAAGAGAATTCAGCACCATCAAACCAGCTTTACAACAAATGCTAAAGGAAATTCTCTAGGCAGGAAACAGAAGAGAAGGAACAGAACTACAATAACAAACCCAAAACAATTAAGAAAATGGTAACAGAACATATATATTGAAAATTACCTTAAATGTAAATGGATTAAATGCTCCAACCAAAGACATGGATTGGCTGAATTGATACAAAAACAAGACCCATACATATGCTGTCTACAAGAGACCCACTTCAGACCTAGGGAAACATACAGATTGAAAGTGAGGGGATGCGTAAAAAAAAAAAAAAAAAAAAGAAAGTGAGGGGATGGAAAAAGATATTCCATGCAAATGGAAATCAAAAGAAAGCTGGAGTAGCAATTCTCATATCAGACAAAATAGACTTTAAAATAAAGACTATTACAAGAGACAAAGAAGGACACTACATAATGATGAAGGGATTGATCCAAGAAGAAGATATAATAATTATAAATATTTATGCACCCAACACGGGAGCATCTCAATACATAAGGCAAATACTAACAGCCATAAAAGAGGAAATTAACAGTAACACATTCAGAGTACGGGACTTTAACACCCCACTTTCATCAATAGACAGATCATCCAAAATGAAAATAAATAAGGAAACACAAGCTTTAAATGATACATTAAACAAGATGGACTTAATTGATATTTATAGGACATTCCATCCAAAAACAAAAGAATGCACTTTCTTCTCAAGTGCTCATGGAACATTCTCCAATATAGATCATATCTTGGGTCACAAACAAAGCCTTGGTAAATTTAAGAAAATTGAAATCATATCAAGTACCTTTTCCGACCACAATGCTATGAGACTAGATATCAATTATAGGAAGAAATCTGTAAAAAATAAAAACACATGGAAGCTAAACACTATATTACTTAATAACGAAGAGATCACTGAAGAAACCAAAGTGGAAACCAAAAAATACCTAGAAACAAATAACAATTAAAACACGACAACCCAAAACCTATGGCATGCAGCAAAAGCAGTTCTAAGAGGGAAGTTTATAGCAATACAATCCTACCTCAAGAAACAAGAAACATCTCAAGTAAACATCCTAACCTTACACCTAAAGTAATTAGAGGAAGAACAAAAAAAAAAAAAAAACCCTAAGTAAGCAGAAGGAAAGAAATCATAAAGATCAGATCAGAAATAAATGAAAAAGAAATGAAGGAAACAATAGCAACGATCAACAAAACTAAAAGCTGGTTCTTTGAGAAGATAAACAAAATTGATAAACCATTAGCCAGACTCATCAAGACAAAAACAGACAAGACTCAAATCAATAGAAGTAGAAATGAAAAAGGAGAAGTAACAACTGACACTGCAGAAATACAAAGGCTCATGAGAGATTAGTACCAGCAACTCTATGCCAATAAAATGGACAATGTAGAAGAAATGGACAAATTCTTAGAAAAGCACAACCTTCCAAGACTGAGCCAGGAAGAAAGAGAAAATATAAAGAGACCAATCATAAGCACTGAAATTGAAACTGTGATTAAAAATCTTCCAACAAACAAAAGCCCAGGACCAGATGGCTTCACAGGAGACTTCTATCAAACATTTAGAGAAGAGCTAACACCTATCCTTCTCAAACTCTTCCAAAATATGGCAGAGGGAGGAACACTCCCAACCTCATACTATGAGGCCAACATCACCCTGATACCAAAACCAGACAAAGATGTCACAAAGAAAGAAAACTACAGGCCAATATCACTGATGAACACAGATGCAGAAATCCTCAACAAAATACTAGCAAACAGAATCCAACAGCACATTAAAAGGATCAAACACCATGAACAAGTGGGGTTTATCCCAGGAATGCAAGGATTCTTCAATATATGCAAATCAATCAATGTGATAAACCATATGAACAAATTGGAGAAAAACCATTTGATCATCTCATAGATGCAGAAAAAGCTTTTGACAAATTCAACACCCATTTATGATTAAAAAAAACCCTCCAGAAAGCAGGCATAGAGGGAACTTGCCTCAACATAATAAAGGCCATATATGACAAAACCACAGCCAATATCATTCTAAATGTTGAAAAATTGAAACCATCTCCACTATGAGCAGGAAAAAGACAAGGTTGTCCACTCTCACCACTATTATTCAACATAGTTTTGGAAGTTTTAGCCACAGCAATCAGAGAAGAAAAAGAAATAAATGGAATCCAAATCGGAAAAGAAGAAGTAAGGCTGTCACTGTTTGCAGATGACATGATACTATACATAGAGAATTGTAAAGATGCTACCAGAAAATTACTAGAGCTAATCAATGAATTTGGTAAAGTAGCAGGATATAAAATTAATGCACAGAAACCTCTTGCATTCCTATACACTAATGATGAAAAATCTGAAAGAGAAATTCAGGAAACACCCTCATTTACCATTTCAACAAAAAGAATGAAGTACCTAGGAATAAACCTACCTAAGGAGACAAAAGACCTGTATACAGAAAAGTATAAGACACCCGTGAAAGAAATTAAAGATGATACAAACAGATGGAGAGATATACCATGTTCTTGGATTGGTTGGAAGAATCAACATTGTGAAATGTCTGTACTACCCAAAGCAATCTACAGATTCAATGCAATCCCTATCATATGACCAATGGCATTTTTCACAGAATTAGAACAAAAAATTTCACAACTTGTGTGGAAACACAAAGACCCCGAATAGCCAAAGCAATCTTGAGCAAAAAAAATGGAGCTGGAGGAATAAGGCTCCCAGACTTCATACTATACTACAAAGCTACAGTAATCAAGACAGTATGGTACTGGCACAAAAACAGAAATATAGATCAATGGAACAGGATAGAAAGCCCAGAGATCAACCCACACACATATGGTTACCTTATATTTGATAAAGGAGGCAAGAATATACAATGGAGAAAAGACAGCCTCTTCAGTAAGTGGTGCTGGCAAAACTGGACAGCTACATGTAAAAGAATGAAATTAGAACACTCCCTAACACCATACACAGAAATAAACTCCAAATGGATTATAGACCTAAATATAGGGCCAGACACTATAAAACTCTTAGAGGAAAACAGAAGCAGGACACTGTATGACATAAATCACAGCAAAATCCTTTTTGAACCACCTCCTAAAGAAATGGATAAAAAAACAAAAATAGGGCTTCCCTCGTGGCGCAGTGGTTGAGAATCCGCCTGCCGATGCAGGGGATATGGGTTCGTGCCCCTGTCCGGGAAGATCCCACATGCTGTGGAGCAGCTGGGCCCGTGAGCCATGGCCGCTGAGCCTGTGCGTCCGGAAGCCTGTGCTCCACAATGGGAGCGGCCACAACAGTGAGAGGCCCGCGTACCTCAAAAAAAAAAAAAAAAAAAAAAGAAAAAAAGAAAAAAAACGCAAAAATAAACAAATAGGACCTAATGAAACTTAAAATCTTTTGCACAGCAAAGGAAACCATAAACAAGATGAAAAGACAACCTTCAGAATGGGAGAAAATATTTGCAAATGAAGCAACTGACAAAGGATTAACCTCCAAAACTTACAAGAAGCTCATGTAACCCAATATCAGAAAAACAAAGAACCCAATCCAAAAATGGGCAGAAGACAGGAATAGACATTTCTCCAAAGAAGATATGCAGATTGCCAACAAACACATGAAAGAATGCTCAACATCACTAATGATTAGAAAAATTCAAATCAAAACTAAAATGAGGTATCACTCCACACCAGTCAGAATGGCCATCATCAAAAAAGCTACAAACAATAAGTGCTGGAGAGGGTGTGGAGAAAAGGGAACCCTCTTGCACTGCTGGTGGGAATGTGAATTGGTACAGCCTCTACGGAGAACACTATGGAGGTTCTTTTAAAAACTAAAAATAGAACTACCATATGACCCAGCAATCCCACTACTGGGCATATACCCTGAGAAAACCATAATTCAAAAAGTGTCATGTACCACAATGTTCCTTGCAGCTCTCTTTACAATAGGATATGGAAGCAACCTAAATGTCCATCAACAGATGAATGGATAAAGAAGATGTGGACATATATACAATGGAATATTACTCAGCCATAAAAAGAAACAAAATTGAGTTATTTGTAGTGAGGTGGATGGACCTAGAGTCTGTCATACAGAGTGAAGTAAGTCAGAAAGAGAAAAACAAATACCATATGCCAATATATATATATATAGTATCTAAAAAAAAAAAGCATTCTGATGAACCTAGGGGCAGACAGGAATAAAGACACAGACATAGAGAATGGACTTGAGGACATGGGGAGGGGGAAGGGTAAGCTGTGACGAAGCGAGAGAGAGGCATGGACATATATACACTACCAAACGTAAAATAGATAGCTAGTGGGAAGCAGCTGCATAACACAAGGAGATCAGCTTGGTGCTTTGTGACCACCTAGAGGGGTGGGATAGGGAGGGTGGGAGGGAAATGCAAGAGAGAGGAAATATGAGGATATATGTATATGTATAGTTGATTCATTTTGTTATAAAGCAGAAACTAAACACCATTGTAAAGCAATTATACTCCAATAAAGTTGTTAAAAAATAAAATAAAATAAGATCAGCCACAGAACAAATGTAGAAGCATGCTAATAATTTCCACACAAAGCAGCCATTTGTCTGATAAACAGATTTCCAGGAAATAACCCATGGTTAAAAGAAGAGGGCTCTTTATTAGAAAGAGGAATTTTCTAAGACATAAGTGTACAATGGGGTTTTGTTTTCTTATTTTTCATTTGTTGCTACTATCTGTTATTCCTAGATTTTTCAAATTTGCATTACCTTTCTGTCAAAGAGTACATTCACATTCAGTGGGAAATGAAGTTTATTAATATGGTGAAGTAAATAATAAGGGAAGGTACTCAATCTGTGACTCTTCTGTTTCATGTTCAGAAGGGCCTCTGATTCAGTTAGCAGGAGTGAAGTGGCAGGATATTAAATCACTCCACTCCAAAAACTGTTTTGCCTTTGTTTGCTGAATGCAAATATTATATTCATTTTCTTATTGCCCTAAAGGAGGGTTATTTGTATTCAAGTTTTCCTAACCTGGAGTCTGTGGACCAGACTGAGGACAGGAGCCAGACTGAGGAGAATGGAAAGACTGGCTAATGTACAGTTGTGTCCAAACAGGCCTAACCATTTTCTGCTTCTCATACCAGTTTGTTTAACTGATGTGATCAGCAAACCAGACTGAGTTAGAAAGAAAATTCCTCTTAGCTTACAGGAGCCACTGGCAGAGAGAAAATGAAATCATAACCATTTCTTCCTTGTGTTGATTCTGATTTATGGAGTCATCCTGATACACTTTCCACGTTAGACTGCTACCAAGTGTTCAGATGAGTATAATGAAGTTAACCAACATGAGATTGGGAGGTCAGCAGATTGCATTCAAGTATGACCCTGACACCAAGCAGTACGTGACTTTACCTGTCTAAGCCTCCATTTCTCCATCGGTATTAAAAGGAGGATAAGCTGGATGGTTAAATTTTCCCAGCATTCTAGAGTGATATGTGTCTGGGATCACTGGACTTGCATTCTGCTTTGATTTCAGAATACTTTCTTGCTCTCCAAGTACTAAACCAGGATATGGAAATAATTCTTTTCTGCTCCTTTCCTTATATTAAACAGGTTCATAAGACCCTTAAGATCAAATAATTCATTCCAAAAATTCTGTGTTGAACAGCATCCAAATTCATCTGTCCATCTTCCCCCCACCCCATTTCCACTTCACTTCCTCCCTGTTATTGGGCACTTAACTATATTCCAGCTTCTGTATCCCAATCTAGCAGAAGGAAGAAGTCATGTAATGAGTAGAAGTCGTAAAGATTATGTCTTAAGTCGTTCATGATCTAGTGAGGGAACAAAGGAGGAGGTGGTCAATTTCACCTGAAGAAGCCAGGCAGGGCTTGAATAGAGGAGCCAAAGCTTGAGCTGAATCATGTAAGATGAGTAGATGCTCACTCAGCAGGCAAAATAGCGTAGGGGACATTAAAAGTGGGGGCAATGGCATATACGGGTGCAGTGCCATGAAGCAATAAGGCTTGTTCAGGAACATGTCCATCAGAATGCTAGAGCAGAGGGAAGGGATGGACAAAGAGAGATGGGCAGGGGCCATGATGGAGGGCCTCACAGTCTGGACATCAGTCCTCAGCTAGAGTCGTCTTGGGTTCATGCTTTCTGTGGTCCTAAAGGTTTCCAATTGATTGCTGTTCTTTTCTCTACTTGGGGATTCCTTCATCTAAAACACTTGGGGCTTCCAAGAGTGGGTGACAGTTTAGATGTACAACAAATTATATCAAGAGAAAATAAATGCAGTGATTTTGAGTGTATTATTCACCTTCCAGCTGGTCAGTTTTTGCTTTCTGGGCACAGAATCTCCCCCATAACGTGCAGTTCTGTTTTGACTTTTGCACATTGGGCTTTGATGTATGTTTCTGGGAACACGTTATGTATGAGAGTCAGGGACTGTATTTAGCAAGACGGGGCTCTTTCCCTACTCTATTCATTTGTAAAAGTTCAGATCTAAAAAAAATGTAGCACTGAATAGTATGAAACTCAAGGCCATAAGAAAAGGCTGCCACTTTTATTTTCCAAAAAAAGCTACAGGTAATAAGGTCAGCTACTGCTAAAATAAAATTGCAACACTACCTAGGTGGGAAGACAGAGCATTCTAAGAAAACGTAAAACTCTTTGATTCATTTCAGAAATAATCAAGATCTGTTAGACTTAACTACAAAAAGTTATTATCATTCTAAGAAAGATAATAAAGTTTACAAAACTGCAGGAGATACAGGCAAAATGTTCAATCAGGAAGTGTGTGGCACTGTGAGGATGCATAGCTTTGGAGTCAAACCCAGGTGAAGGTTTTTCAAGCTCATCTTTGTCACTTACAGCATTTCTTCCAACACAAGAAGCACTCTTTTTCTTATGCAAATTTTAATGTTCTGAAATTGGCATGTGCCTTAC